>NW_024081419.1:0-515702 GCF_003009895.1 Hyaena hyaena | reverse complement strand
TATAGGAGGATTAGGAGGAACTTAACAGAGGACCAATCGGGAGAAGAAGGGGGGAAATGGTGGGGGAAAGGGAGAGAAGCAAACCATGAGAGACTCTTGAATGCTGACAAAAACTGAGGACTGATGGATGTGGGGGGGAGGGGGGGATGGGCATGGAGGAGGGCACTCGTGGGGATGAGCACTGGGTGTTATGTGGAAACTAATTTGACAATAAACTATTTGTAAAAAAAAAAAAAAAAAAAAGAAAAAAAAAATAAAATATGTATAATGGAAATTTTAGAAGGAGAAAATAGTGCAGATGCCAGTAAGGCAGGTTTTCAAGAGGAAATGATGACATATTCTAGAAATTGATAAAACCTTATGACTTAACAGTTTAATGAATCTATTAGTGGAATATAGTTGCCTGATACTTAAAAAAGAAAAAAATATTATCATCTCAACTAGTGCAGAAAAGCAGTCACTTGAATTTAACATTGAAGAAAAGATCTTATCCAATGCATAGTAGAAGTCAATTTTCTCTGGTAAAAATATATACCCAAGACATAGAGCAAGCATATTGATTAGCTATAAAATTTTTGAAGCACTTCTGTTCAATGAGGATCCAGATAAGTATGCGTGCTATGAGTGTTAATATTTGACATTACATTGAAGACCTTCACGAATTCCATAAAACAAAATAAACTAATTAGAGGTATAAGGATTGGGGAAAATGGACAAATTTATTATTTTAAAATGATATAATTGTCTACCTAGAAAATCTAAGAGAATCTAAAAACAATATTACTGAGTAAGGTAAAACAACATAATCAATTAAAAGTCAAAAGATCTTCATAGTACAATAATCTCCAATTAGAAATATGACAAAAATGTTTTGTGTCCTCTTCCTCCGGAAAATAGGGTAAGGTTACTATGAATGAATACAATAAAAGATGTATGAGAACTTTATGGAAAAAAATTGTAAGGACCTAAAAGAAAAGCTGTGTGAATTGAGGGATTTACTGTGTTGATACATGTCATAAAAATGTCAAGTGTTCTCAAATTTATCTATAATTTTAATTCATGTCCACTGAAATCAAATCCTTTTGAGACTTTTCTGAAAATTGAAAAACTGATGAAAGAGTCAGTGTTCAAAAATAATGAAAACAATGTTGAAGAAGAAAAGATGGAACTTAATTCACTTTATGGTAAACTTATGATAAAACTACAGCATTGGAAATAGTGTGATATTAGTATAGTATAGAAACATATCTTACTAGCACAAAACAGATAAATAAGTTATCAACCCCATTGTATTTAGTAATACAGTGTAAAATAGAGGTGGCCTTACCAATCAACTGGAAACAGATGATCTACTGAAAATGTGTTATTGGGACAATCACTTATCTGTGTGATATAAAGATAAAAGTAGATCCCTAATTCACACTATGTATCTAAATCAATTCTAGCGGTATTGAACACCTAAGTAACAAAGCAAACTTCACGCTCCTAGGTAGAAATTTAGAAGAACGCTTTATTTTTTCAGTAGAATGCATTTATCAAAGAAATGATAAATACCATAAAGAAAAAATGACAAATTAAACTATGTCTATTTTTAAATGTTTGGTGTCATAAAAACTACATAAACAAGGTTTAAAATCAAGGATGTTATAAGGTATTTGACACCTCTTTAATGTACACATTTAAGTTTCTAAAAAACATAAAGAACGTTTACAAATAAAAATGAAAAAGATTACAGATAATCCAGTAAATTTGAGCCTGATCAAGGTACAAGAACACAAATAAAAAGAAGAGAAAGACCTAATGGCCCAAATCATGAAAAGTTAACCAACCTCAGCAGCAATCTAGAGATTGGAGTTGAAACAACTGATCACATGTTTTCAACCAACAGATTTTCTAAAATTAGAAGTCAGAAAATAATAAAAATTGATGAGTAGCAGTATGTGCATAAGTTATTGAGGGAAGAGGGTAGAATTTGATTTCTCAGTCACTGAGGGCAGAGATGAAAATTGGTACAAATATTTTAAGATTAATTTGACAACATTTAGGAAAGTTGAATTATATGAGTGCAACAATTTGGCTTCCAAATGCATCACCCAGTTAATCTGAAGCATAAGCCACAAGGTGACATCTGTAAACGATGTTCGATGCAGAAATTTTGTAGAGGGAGAAAACAAGAATATTTAAATGTCTTGGGGCTAAAGGATAAGTAAAATACAGTATTTCATATTCAGAACACAATGATGGAATAACCTGATTAGATCTCTGTGTTGAAAAGAAAAAGATTTTAAAACAATAAAATGCAGTTTGGCATCAAGATCTAGCACACAAAGCATTCTTTGTTCTTTATCAGTACTTTTATATAAAACTTTTGCTTTGAGTTTTTGTAAACCAGATGCAAACCCATGGCTGCCTCATGGGATGGAAAGAATTTTTAAGCCTCAGAAAGATAAAGGGAATTTAACTATAATGAGATGGTTTATATCCTTCCTGTATTAAAAATTTAAAGCAGGGGCGCCTGCTTAGGTCATGATCTCGCGGTTCGTGGGTTCGAGCCCCGCGTCGGGCTCTGTGCTGACTGCCCGCTCAGAGCCTGGAGCCTGTTTCAGAGTCTGTGACTCCCTCTCTCTCTGACCCTCCCCTGCTCACGCTGTCTCTCTCTCTCTCNTGCTGACTGCCCGCTCAGAGCCTGGAGCCTGTTTCAGAGTCTGTGACTCCCTCTCTCTCTGACCCTCCCCTGCTCACGCTGTCTCTCTCTCTCTCCTAGAAGTAAATAAAACATTAAAAAAAATTTAAAGCAAATATGACAAAAGTTAACATTTTCTTTAACTTTGGTTATTTGGTGGACGGCTAGTTTATACACTTGCATCCTGTGCTGCTATTTTGGTTGAATAAAATGTGCTGAATGTGAAGTTTGTCACATGATTTATTTCCATCATACTTTTGAAAGAATAATTCCTAGTTTACAACACCTGGGATGATCAGTTAACATATGGTAATTATAAAACAGTCCCCAACTCCAATCAAATGTTCAGAGGGTAGAGTCTGAATAAATATGGGGGCAAAAAGAATATATGAACCTCTTGACAAGAGCCAACAGTACACATAATACCCTTCATATGTCTCATGAGAGTATTCTAGAGAAATACCATGGTTTTCCCTAAGGAAAAAGATGCATCATTGGAATGTCCATCCCTAATCAATATTCTCTGAGGCAGCAAACACATGGGCCACCTTTATACAGTTGGCAGAAACTCAGCTACATTCTAGTAATTAACTCAGGTTGGGTGAACACAGTGGGAGGAGATACACAAAGGGTTTCTATCCCCCTCCCATCAAGCAGCAACCAGGGCCCGCTGTACAGGGAGAATCACATTCTGTCAGATTCATAGGTTCCTGAGCGTAGGACACAAGCCTTATGTCCTTGGACAATGCCAAGCTCTTTATCTTATCTTTCTTTCCACTGACATGGGAAGGTTGTCTTTGTCCCATTTTCTATTGCAATAAATATGAATGAAATTTGGTACAAAATGCTTATGGAATTTCTGATTTATTAGATTCTAAAAGAATCCAGTACTCTGTCATAATAGTGAATAGGAAAGAAATTAATTCTTTGCTGAATAGAATTGCTATTTAGCTGCTTTGTTTCTCTTTTAAAGTATAGCCCAAATTGGAGTAATTATCATTGGAAGTCAGGAACCTAAAGTGGCCCAAATTATTTTTCTTATTCAATTCAGTAATTGTACTTGCATAAATAACAGTATTTGTCTATGGAGCTCCAGACATTTCAGTTTGTTAGGAACTGTTTAAGCCAAATCAAATATTATTAATGCATGCACCAAAACAAAGGGGTAAAAGAGGTTTCAAACAAGAGAATTAGAGAACAAAAAATAATAATAATAAAGGAGAAAAAAGGCTTATACAGATTATACCTGTGGGTGAAAATGTTACGGGCATCATGAATTTAAAATTTTCATTTTTAACCCTATCTTGGCTTCATCTTCACTCTGAAAAATAGCCTTTAGATAAATTTTTCACTAGCCCTTAATGTTAGATGATTTAAAATATAGTTTCTTGCAAAGCTCTGAGAGCAGACTATTTCCTTATATCAACTAATGCATATGAGTGTAACCCTTAATAATGTTTGGCAGCTTCTTGGCTGATCTGCATAATGAAAAAAAATGTAATACCTTGAATTCTGAATTGTGTCCCTTCCTCTTGTGTTGGGAAATTCTTTGCATCACCCTTTTATTACTTAACTGATCATGCAAATTTCAAGGTGTATGTTTACAAACATTTTGTTGTGTTTCTCATGCTATTAGCATTCTGAAGCTTCCTCTTTCCAGGTTTCTATGGTAACAAGGGTATGGCATATTCATTAAAAAGAAGTTCTGTTTAATTGATCTACTAATGTATTGCTTAATAGTAACTGTTAAGCAGTCTTTTGTTTCCAAGTCATATTTAGGGTTCACCTATTTGCATAAAAACATTTCATTAGCTGAAACCAGTTATTAATAGTAATTTTCTTTCTTTAGTTTCAAATAACTAAACCTTCACTGAGGTCTTCTGAAGAGCAAATATTTGTAGCTTTCGGAATACAGTTGCCATATGAGCTTGGCTTGTTTTGTTTCGGTGAGCAGCAAGAAAATTATACAGCTTGAAAACTTTGATCAAAGAAAGAAAATAAGGGGTCTCTTCTTTACATCTGAAAGTTAGATATTCAGGGAAGCTAACTCTAGGCCACTTCATGTGTTTGAAAACAATGATAGTTGTTATTTTTAATATTAAAATATACAAGGCATGGGACACCTAGGTGGCTCAGTTGGTTGAGAATCCAACTTCAGCTCGGGCCGTGATCTCCTGGCTTATGAGTGGAGCCCCACCCTGTCCCCCACTCCATTGGTCTCTGCTCACATCTGAGGGACTTATATTATTATATATACATATATAATATACATATACATATATACATATATGTATATATAATATAATAAGTCCCTTATTATATTAAGGGACTTGAAGAAATCTGGAGGCTCCTTCAGATTCTGTGTCTCCCTCTCTCTGCCCCTCCCCCGCTCTCTCTCACACACACACACACACACACACACACACACACACACACTCTCCCTCTCTCTCTCAAAAATAAATAAACATTTAAAAATATATATGTGTATACAAGGTATAAATACAAAATTTATCTTGGAACTTTTTAAGGTACTCAAGGGAAATTCTGACACTAAATGTGTATTTAAAGATCCATGAACTTACTTAGAATTAACGCCTGTAGGTATAAAGATTTTTAAGTAAAAGAGAAGTGTTGTTTGATTTGGGTTGCAACAATAAATTATCTTAACAATGCAAGCTAAAATACCAACAATTGATATTTATCTTTGAGTAAAATGAGGTTAAGGTGTGTCTTCACATAACCACATGTGTTTGAGAATTTTTGTACATGTGTACACATTTTTGAGAGCTAGTGTTTTAGAGTTATAGCTAGAAGTTGATATATATTATATGTCGACGCCAAAGATTTATTCTAATCACTGTTATAAACAGACTAATGCTTAACTACATATGTTGCTGTTATAATATTATATTAAGGGACTTGATTCTAAAAAGATGAACTAGGAAGCATTTGAATGGCAAATATGTACAGTACTGACTAAATCTTTGCAAAATGCCAATACTTATTTATATTTGCAAAAATATTTATCTTTGACCCTAGGTGTAGTCTTGTCCATCTAATCTTTTGATTACTTTTATTCAAAGAATTGTTTTCAAACAGATCATGTGTCTCTAAATGTAGCATTAGAATAATTTATTAGAGGCAATCACATCACCTTTCCAAACTTCCAGAAATATAATTAACACACACATTCTCTTTCCTTCTCTATTTCTGTCTCACCCTATATTCTTGACCTCTGTGTGTCTTTGCAGATAAATTAATAGCATTAACATTATGCTATGATTAAAAAGCTGGACAGCACAATGATGCTGCTTGACAAGATACTTCTATAATTCTTTTTGATGTCATTCAGTTAAAAATGGATATATTTTAAGCTCTTATAAATTAAGTGGCTATTCTCTATGGAAGCTGTCCTAGTTTTCTGATAAATGTTTCTATTTTACAATATGAAGCATTAGTTTCTTTATTTTTTTTTTTAATTTTTAGTGTTTATTTATTTTTGAGACAGAGAGAGACCGAGCATGAGTGGGAAAGGGGCAGAGAGAGAGAGAGGAAGACATAGAATCTGAAGCAGGCTCCAGGCTCTGAGCTGTCAGCACAGAGCCTGACAGCTCACAGGCTTGAACTCACAGACCTTGAAATCATGACTTGAGCCAAAGTCAGACACTTAACCAACTGAGCCACCCAGTTGCTCCACGAAGCATTAGTTTCAATTTATGCTATCAGTACCCATAATTTTGCTAAAGTAAACATGATATATAACACATTTCAAAATAAGCTTAACATTAAACATATTGTATTTCTAAAGTGTGTGAAAGCTATATTTATAATCTTTTCATGTGTGAGATCAGCAAATCAATTGATGGAGAATGCAAAAACTTTTCATGCTGCTTGATTAAAAATATTTTCAGGGCACCTAGGTGGCTCAGTCTGCTAAGCATGCTACCCTCGCTACACTTGGTTTCGGCTCAGGTCATGCTCTCATGGTTCATGGATTGGAGCCCCATGCTGGGCTCCAGGAGCCTGCTTGGGATTCTCTCTCTCTCTCCTCTCTGCCCCTCCTGTGCATCCTTTTAAATAAACTTAAAAGAAAATATGTATATATATATTCATTAGAATGTGACCAGATAAATGAAAGATAACCAGTTACTGATTATATTAAATAAACAGTAAAATAGAGATCTTTTGTAAAGCAACTCCTAAGGGAGCATTGCTATCAGTGAAAAGAATTTTAGCTTAAAATAACATCATGGGTGTAACCTAATGGAGTCAGATGAAGACAGTATATCAGTATTACTTTGGAATTTTCTTATTTATGGCAGATTAATAATACCCTTAACAGGATCCAAAATCTGAATTTGGATAATTATTTTTCTCTAGTTTATCACAAAATGAGGATGCTAGTTTTAACTCCAGAGTGTTCAAAAGTGAAATAGTATTGAGGGACCTGGGGGGCTTTGTTGGCTGAGCATTCGACCTCGGCTCAGGTCATGATCTCACAGTTCGTGGGTTCAAGCCTCGCATCTGGCTCTGTGCTGACAGCTAGCTCAGAGCCTGGAGCCTGTTTCAGATTCTGTGTCTCCCTCTCTCTGACCCTCCCCTGCTCACGCTGTCTCTCTCTCCCTCAGAAATAAATAAAACATTTACAAATTAAAAAAAAACAAAAGTGAAATAGTATCATTTAATTTTGTGTCAAAACAGTGAGCAGTTTCTGAACTTGGGATTTTAGTATTTATTTTACTTCATTGTAAGCAAAATTAAATTCAATACATATTTACTTTAAAAGTACAATGCTCTTGCTATGACAAAATAGTAATGTAAAATTTATTAAGTAAACTTTAAATTTTTAATTGTGAGGTAAAATTTACAAGAAAAATATAAACTGAAGATAATCTAAAAGAATGCTTATCTTCAAATAGATTTTCCCATTAAAAATTCCCTCTATATCCTTTAGTCACACTTTAGCAAACATTATTAAGGGTTTAATACGTGCTGGGCATTCATTGTTATAGGCATTTAGGATACAATAAAAAAATAAAACAAAACCATACACACATCCACACAAATACCTTTGTCTTCACTGCTCTTATGTTCTAGCAAGAAGAGACTAGAAGTGAACCATGAATATAATAAATACATGTGTTAGAAAGTGATAAGAACTATAAAAAGTAGATAGAATGAAGAGGGCACATTTGGAGGAATGCCATAGATGGGGGAGGGACAGGCTCAGGGCAGGCCTCTATGAAAGGTGAGATTTTACAACACAAGGGAGTGAAGGAGCCACGCAAGTGGCCATTCGGATGTGGTAGGTTCCAGAAAGAGGGAACAGCTACAGTAAAGACATTAGGTAAGAATATCCAGGGCTGTGGTATGTGAATCATAGGGAGGCTAGTGCAGCTGTAGCTGAATGAGCTGAGACAGTAGAAGAGCCAATTAATGAGGTTAGAGATGGGGCCCACCTGGTATAGCCACAGAGGCTATTGCAAGGGTTTTGACATTTACCATGATGAAATGGGAAAACACTTCATTGCAGGGTCTTTCAGGGTGGATATCACTTGGTCTCACTGAATTTGTCAAGAAGATCATACTAGCTGCTCTTTTGAGAATAAACTGTAGGCAGATTTTCTGGTTAGTAGTACTGTATAACAAAGTGTCCCAAAACTTTGTGGCTTAAAACAGCCATTTTACGTTATCATGATTTCAAGGTTCAGAAATTCAGGAAGGTCTCTGTTGGACAGTTTTCACCTGGGGTTTCACATGGCAGTTGTGTGCATATAATGGCTGGGGCAGCACTTGCTCAAAGATTCACGTGGGCAAGATATCAAAGATAGCTCACTCATAGGGCTGAAAGATGATGCTGTCTGTTGGGTGGAGCTCAACTGGAGCTAGCAACCAAAGTGTCTCCATGGAGCCTTTATAAGGTCTAAACTCTTTCTAAGAGTTGGAATAAATATCCCAAGAGAGAAGGACAAAGTAGTAGCTGCATGGCTTTTATGATGTAGTTTCACAAGTCATATAGCATTTCTGCCTCCATATTTTAGTGGTCAAACCAGTCCCAAACCTATCCTAGCTCAAGAGAGGAGTGACAATTTATAGCCATTATGTTAAAATCTCTAGGTTGCTTCATGGCTAGTAATTATCTACATTCCCACAATAAGTATAATATGTTCACTCTTTGGAACAACCGTACTCAGATTCCTCAGGTGTAATTCCTTGGATACAGCTCTTTTGGGTATCACTCACTTTGATCAGAAGACTTGTAAACAAAAGAACATTTTATCTAAACTCCCCCCTTATAGTCAGCATATAAGGTTAGGACAGGTGTAGGATCTGAATCGCCATTCAGTAGAAGGAAATGAGAAGCACACTGCAATCACTGAGTGACATTTACTCCCTTTTATTTCAAGAGACAAAATCAAAATTTCCTTCCAGTCATAGCATTGAGCATAAAGTAAAGAATCTTGGGATATGTACTTGAGAAACAGAAACCTATGAACAACAATGAAAAAGACATATTATCAGCTCCATTTAGCATCACCCTCCCATCATCACCTCCCTTCCCCCACCAATATATAGTTGTGAAATAGTAAACAAAAACACTCACTTTCAGAAATTGGAAGGAGAGAAACACAACCATCATTTATCTGAAAGAATTTTAGAATATCTCAGGTAGAAGTTTTGAGAATGAGGGTAGAAAGTCTTCCTTGATTAATACTCAGCCCATTGCTCTGCATGGCTCTTACCTTTAACCTTGGATAAGCACCCCCCCTTTTTTTTCCCCAAATTATCTTCCTTGACTACATATGGAATGGGTCCTGGAAAGTATGTTGTCTTTGGGAATTGAATATTTTTAGACTATTTCCCTATCATGGTTTTTCTTTTGACAATACCTCCAAAAATCACATTCAGCTTCTTGTATATTTTATTTCTTCCAATACATGTGCCAATCATATCCACAACACTTTTTGACACTTCTCTCTCTCTCCCCTTATCCCCCTCCTTCCCTCTCTCTCTCAACTTAATTATGGTTACTTTGACTGAATCCCTTGTCAGGAGAGAGCAAAATCCTTAGTCTTTTTTTTTTTTTTCCATGTTCAGTTTTCCATCTGAAAGACTTCATTGAGAAGCACTTTAATTTATTCAGGGATTATAGAAAAGGTGTGACATTTGTACCGCAGATTTTATCATTGCCACAAATTCTCACTGTCCTTTGTTAGTCAGACATCTTAGATTTATCAGTTAAGGATAGAATCAGTTCCCACTTACAATGTCACAGTTTTGGATTCTCGCTAGTCCCTTTCACAACATGCTTGGAAAGCAGCCAATTTTCTTTGACCTACTCTTTTTTGTAGCACATTTTCAAATATAGGCAATAATAATAAACACAACTATTAATAATTTATTTTTCAACATCTTTGACTTAAATAATAAGATATTCAAGTATTTATCTGCCTTTCAAGTTATTGTAAACAATATAACCAAATATTTCAACTTACCATAATATGAATGGTTGGCTTACAAGCCTCAAATTTCCCTCCACCTCTTTCCTGTCCTAAAGCTTATACCACGTATTTCAATTTTTAAATGGTAGCACTTGACTTTTGAACAAATTTCTTTATGAGTCAGGAGAGACTAGGTTACACTGCAATAGGAAGTAATTCAGAAGACTCAGGCTTAGGGGCGCCTGGGTGGCTTAGTTGGTTAAGCATCCGACTTTCGTTTAGGTCATGATCTCGCAGTTCGTGGGTTCGAGCCCCGCATCGGGCTCTGTGCTGACTGCCAGCTCAGAGCCTGGAGCCTGTTTCAGAGTCTGTGACTCCCTCTCTCTCTGACCCTCTCCTGCTCGCGCTGTCTCTCTCTCTCTCCTAGAAATAAATAAAACATTAAAAAAGAAAAAAGAAAAAAGAAAACTCAGGCTTAAAATAGTAAAGATTTATTTATCACTTATTCTACATGTCCTATAAAGGGTACCTGAAGATTCTTCTCCTTATTGTCATTGCTTTCACTCTGAGACATGGATTGATGCCCTAGAGGAATTGCTGTTCACACTGCTAGCCCTTATATGATACTGCAAATAAAAGAAATATGATGGGTCTCTAAGATTCTGCTTTAAATAAATAGCACACATCACTTTATCAGGTCATATAGCCACATGGAGTTCAAGTGAATGAAGTTCCTCAATTATTTATTTTTATTTTATTTTATTTTATTATTTTATTGTATTTATTTTATTTTAGAGAACAAGAGAGAATGCAGGGGAGGGGAATAGACAGAGAGATAATACCAAGCAGGGTCTGCATTATGGGACTCACTATGGAGCTTTAACTCATGAACCCTGAGATCATTACCTCAGCTGAGGTCAGACACTTAACTGACTGAGCCACCCGGTGCCCAGTGACATTTTAGATATAGCACCAGATGCATGATCCATAAAAGGAAAAATTTATAAGCTGAATTTCATTTAATTTAAAAATGTCTACTTTGTAAAAGACACTGTCAAGACAATGATAAGGCATACTATAGACTGGGAAAAAATATTTGCAAAAGACATATCTGATAAAGGACTTATGCAAAGTATTTTAATATGCAAAAAGTGTTAAAATTTAGCAGTTAAAAAAAATGATCAACCCGATTAAAAATGGGCAAAGACCTGAACAGGTATCTCACTAACAAAGATAATACAGATAGCAAAGAAGCATATGAAAAGATGTACCATATCATATGTCACTAGTGAAGTGCAAATTAACACAACAGTGAGACACCACCAAAGGTTCATTTAAATGACTTGGGGCGCCTGGGTAGCTTAGTCGGTTAAGCGTCCGACTTTCGCTTAGGCCATGATCTCGCGGTTCGTGAGTTCAAGCCCCGCGTCGGGCTCTGTGCTGACTGCCAGCTCAGAGCCTGGAGCCTGTTTCAGTCTGTGACTCCCTCTCTCTCTGACCCTCCCCTGCTCACGCTCTCTCTCTCTCTAGAAATAAATAAAAAAAACCTTAAAAAAAAAATTAAAAAAAAAATGACTAAACTCTAGAACACTGTTAGCACCAGATGCTGGCAAGGATATGAAGCAAGAGGAACTTTCATTAATTGATGATAAGAATGTAAAATGGTACTTCCACTTTGGAAGACAATTTGACAGTTTCTTACAAAACTCAGTGTACTCTTACCATATGCTCCATATGGGTTTGGTTTTCTCCAGTCTGACGATACACAAGCCACTTGCCCCTCTACTGGAATCTTGATGCATTCCCTATTTTCTCAGTCCTTGTTTTTTGTTCATTTATATGATTGTTTTCTTTTGTTTTGCATTTAAAAATATATCCTTTTTGGTAGTACTTTGAAAAGAAAAAAAGCAAGAGTATTAGGTAGACTCTTATAAAATTCCCTATATCCACCTGTTTTGATCTATACAAAGAAAATTTCAACGTTGAACTCAAATATTATGACCTCTTCAATTACCCCTGTGTACAAAATTGCCAATGTTTAATTTCTGTAAAATATCTTCAGTGAAAATATAGCATTTTACATATCAGTTAAGAAAAAGCCATTTTATTTAGCTGTCATAGATTGTGTAGTTAGGCACACAAATGAAATACTAAATTAAATAATTTTTAAAAATTAAAAAAAATATAAGCATCAATGTTAACAGTGTTTGACTGTCCCAAACACAACCATAATTGAATCATACTGAATGAACACCAGGCTTGCTTAATTCTCCACATCTTTTCTCAAATATCCAGTAGTGAGACAAGTTTGAGCATTCATAATCTAAGTCAGACATGGAGCAGACAAGCAAAATTTGAGATGCGCTAAAGGTGACCTTCTCTTCCTTCAAAAAAATGATTTTTTGGTTTAATGATACCCCTTGAGAAGTCTCTACCATGTGCAGTTGCCAGGCATGAAAGACACCACAGCAAACAGGGAAGATTACTTTTCAGGGAGGTAAATAACAATCTACCCATTTTACAAACAAGTATTTAATAACACTTTAAACTCTACTCTACCTTCTTTATTATTAAAGGGAGGAATAATACATTTTATGATATTAACTTTGCTTAACAAACAAAAGCAACAAATCCTCTGCAATGTCCAAGTAGTTTCTTGCTCTGGATGTGTCTTATATCCATTCCACACATAATCAGAAGTAGGTGAAGATTCAAGTATTTGACTCTATTCACCTATACCGCATGCCTGTGACTCTTTCAATGGGTGGGCTTAAATTCTTAACTCTGGGGATGCTCTCATTTAACTAACACTTCATTGCTGTCAGGAAAAAAAAAATCTCCACGTTGGGCCCTCTGTATTTACCCTTTCTCTGTTATCCCTTATTTCTTATTAACTCCCATCTCTTTTTTTAAGCTCAGCTTCTTGTGTGAATTATCAGTTATTTATCATTTCCATGGATAGATAGGGCCTCAGGTAGAAGATAGGAGGGAAGGGAGAGGATTTCTCTGTAATTTAGCCTCAGTGTGAACCTTTCCCAGAGCCAAACTGAGCCTCCTCTTAGCATATCTCATGGGTGGTTTTGTTCTAAAGAAATTTATATGTTTTGATTAGCCTGCCTTGCGTTACCAAACCCTCCTCTCTTATCGTTGTAAATGTTAGGTTGAACAAAGGTATATAAGACTGTCAGAAGAATAACAAAATTTATATAACTTACACTTATGAAAAGCATTCCAGAGGTAAAAATGGGGGTTTTGCAGATTTTTTATAAGAGCAACTAATCTAATATAGGTAGTCAGGAAGATCTCTGTGGGGTGATTTTTGTTCTTATCTTCAAGAAAGTAGTAATTGATGGGTGTAGAAGATAAAAGTCAGGGTAAAGTTTTGCAAGCAGAGGTAACAGCATATTTCTACCTATAAGGAGGAATTGAGGAGCAGGGTGGCTAAAGCAAGGCAATTTAGATAGACAGCTAGTATGACAGGACAAAACACAAAAGGAACAGTAAGTGAGATGAGTGTTGTGGACAACATGAAATGAACAGGGCAAATTCATAAAGGGTATGTTAAACATTTTGATATTTATTATAAGAGTGACTGTAAGCCATCCATAGGGATTTTAATTCTATTTTATTTTTATTTTGATTGAGGTGCAGCTTAAATACTATAAATCACCAATTTTAAGTGTATAAATAAATATCCTTGATAAATGTATGAAGTAATGGAACTACTATTAGAATCATGATATGGAACATTTCCATCACCTCCAAATTCCATTTTATAGTTATCTTATTTTTAGAATCTCATATGAATGGAATCATACACTTTCTGTGGTGTCTGGCTTCATTCATATTCATTCATCAAAATGTTTTGATATTCCTCAATGCTATTACATGTATCATAACCTTTTTATCATATTAATATCCAGATTCATTTTTATGAATGCTTCTTTGCATGGTTTATCTAATTTTGAGCCCTTAGTCTGGAATTCAACCTGAAGTTAAAAAATTGTTCCTAGAGATAATGCAATCCACTTTATTTTGTTCAATTTTATGATATAATCCCTGAACATTCAGAGTACAAAGTATGAGAAATTAACTTCTCAAAACACAAGTCTTTTGCTGCAATATTGAAAAACAATCAATGTAGTTCTTCAACAAAGGTGTAGAAATTTTTAATTAAATACAAGAATTTCTTTCTTTTATGTATTTCAATCTATTTTGCTATAATGTTGTCTCCCAAATATATTCCAAAAAAGTGTTGATGAATTATTCTTTAAAATATTTTAAACAGCATGTAAACTGATCTGTTTGGAGACAGATCCAAAGAGAAACTTGATTTGTTCAATCCTAGTGGATTAGCAATATTTTGTCAAAAATTATAAATATTAAATCTATATTTTCTTATTTCAGATATTGACTTGAAGCTAGACTTTTATAATTAATTTTTAAATAGATATGAATGAAGAAATAGAAAGTTGTTGACCTGTGATTTGAAAACATGACAATCATTGGTAATAAAATGATACCTGTTTGCATTGATTGCTTGTGATTCCACTAGTGAGAATCATCTTTGTGCATGAAGAAGAAATGAAATGATATTTTATTGGTTTACCTAGTTGTCAATCAAAATTAAAATAACAGGCAAAAAATCAGGAAATTAAAAATTATCTTCCTCTGAGTTACAAAAAGTTCCTCAAGCACATATGTATTTATTATTGGGTACTTGTTTAAAAGAACTTTTCAGTTGCATTTCAAAGAAGAACCAGAACTTACTGCCTTACCATGCTATTGAACACAATTATTTAGGCCTTTTCTTCTCTTGCATTCTATTAAGATGATAGGATAAATATTAACCAAATGAGAAGAAAGCCATATATTACTAGAAAGTCAAAAACAGTGCCAGAAGCAAACCCTATTATTAAGGAATTTCTGGGAGATATAAGGCAAATGGAATCTAATGAGTGGTAAAAGTCCACAGAGCTTAGACACTTATGACCTTACACAGGGAGCAGACAGAGCTTCCAAATAAATAAATTTTCACAGGAAATAAAAACATGAAAATATCCCAAGGAGTGAAGAGCAGGAGATGAGATAGTGATCAGTGATAGAGTGATTGATTCAAATGGAGTTAAAGGGCAGTGGGACAGCTGCACTAGGATCCATTTTCATAGCAGTTGCTATGGCATTTGCCCCAAGACTAAAACCATAATAGAGTTCTTTAGATAAAGTGGAGCATATGCTGAAGGAGACTCCCAGGCGGTACATATAGATAAAGCAAAAAGAAAAGCAGGAAGAACTCACAGAGTTAGATGTCAAGCTACCCATACGCCCTACTTATCTGTACAAATCCCTAAACTCAGGATACCTACAATCAGAATCAACATTTGCCAATTGTTCTTAGGTGGTACTGAGGAAATATTCTCCATTTCCTAAGACTGATTAATCTAGACTCTTTCTTAGGAGTAGAAATAAAGAGCTGAAAATCAGTAAACATTAGAAGCTTTTCAATATCATTTAACTGTCTCAACAAGATATTTACTCTCCTGAACCAAAAAAAGAAGTGTCTTCCAGCAAATAAAATTAACAAAAGACACCATATGATTGGTTAATTCAGAGAGATTCAATAAAGAATAGCATCCTTAACAGGAAAAGAATAATTAAAATTATGATATTGAAATCTCAATAAAAGAAATAATCTTCAAGAAAACAGAAATAATAAAAGGGGCCAAACATTAAGGTTTATAGTAGAAATAATTTGTAAAATTAGAGAGGTACATTAAGGTAGAACATTTATAACACAAGAAAAAGAATTAAAAAATAATAGCTGAAATTAAAATCTCAATAGATAGCTGTACAGCAGAATGGAACTGACTGAAGATTATATATTATTGAATTGAAAGACAGAACTAAAATTTTTCTCAGAATTTAATGGAAAATAAATGATGATAAAAATATATGAGAGTAATTTAGAAAATACAAAAGTCAGATAGAGGAAACTCAACAGCAATGACTATATTTGTTCCAGAAACAGACGATTAAAAGATAGAATCAAAATAATAATAGAAAATATCTCTGAAAAGACTTGGTGCTTAGATAACAAGAACTCATCAACTTCTTTATACGAATATTTTTAAAGTAGATCAATCTAATAAACACATACTGATTTTTTTTTAAATATGGGAACACAAACACACCTCAGAGAAAGACAGTGACAGAGTGAGTCAGAGAGAAAGAGAGAGAGAGATTACCCCTAGGTCCTGTTGTTATATTACTTCATATTTCTTTCATTTGAGCACATTTGCCAGTTTTGGTTCTACAGCTCTTGAATTTCAGCACACAAATCAGTCTAGCTGGCCAGGGAGTCCCATTCCTTTGAATAAAAAAACTATTAGTCCACAGGTGGGTATTTGACCCAGGTGGGTTTCTCCAAAGTCATTTTTCAGGGATGGAGGACAAAATTCTGGGAGAGAAAAATGTCTCTCTCCTCCTTTGATTGTAAGGTACAAAGAACTGGATGTCAAGAGCCCCAGTTAGTATTCAGATAGTGTTGTAGACTTGTCTGATTTTGCTGGCTCCAATTTTTTTTTTTTTAATTTCCAGATTCACCTGGCCATTCCTTCTGCTTGATGCTTCCAATGTTCTTTTGGGAAGATCACCTGATACTAACCATATTCAGGAATAGTTTTGTTCTTTACTAAGAGACACTCTTTGATTTTGGCCACCAATGTGGGACAGAGGGGGAAAGTGACATCATATGGCATGCCATTTGGTTAATAGATTAAGACTAATATGGTAGCTACTCCAATTCCTTCATACTACTCTAGGCTAAGATGCAACACATCAGAGTCTTAGCTCTGCCTTGCGTACTTCCTGCCTTCTTTCCTAGGGCTTCCCATTGCTACTGAGGCTCAAAGTGTCCTATAGCTTATTCAAGAAACACCATGAACACTGGCTCACTAGGCTGTGCTCAGCTGCCAGCTGAAGCTGGGAAGACTACCCCTGGCTCGCTGGCACACCCGTCTGTGCTGCTATAGTTGTTTCTGCTCTAAACAGCTTTTGCTATTTTGGGCTTTTGATTATCAGTTGCCCAAAGGGGCTGGATTGTGATACCCCATCGAATAGTAGAGTTGACAGTATATGACCACCTTTGACCAAGGCCCTGGACATCGAAGTTCTCTTTTAGTCTCCTGATACAATGTTTCAAGCTGCAATTCCTATTATATACTAGACATTATTCTAAGTACTTGACTTATATTAATTGGTTGATTCCCACCCATGAGGTAAGAACTATTATTACCCCTGTTTGACAGAGGAGGAAGAAAATTAGAAAGAAAGGAAGCTGAGACTTAGCAAAAGTACAATGTCAGGTGTCATAATTTGCCCATAACATTAGAGGAGAGTGAAAGTTCTCAACACACTCTGGTGGATAATGCTGAAACTAACCAGAGCCAGTTGGCAGTATGTACGTGTCCTGGAGAAAAGGGGACAATGTGAGTGAATTGAAAGAGTTATTTCACTAAGTACTATGTTCATGCTCAAGCAACCTTGGAGGAGGGAAATCCATTCCCATTTTAACTACACATAACTAAGAACACAATTTTCCTTCGATTCTACAAGGGAAACGAAGTAGATCAGGGATCCTGAGGGCCGGTGGAGGTTGCCAGCACCACAAAAGTCCAGTACTGCAGAGATGCAATTCCCTAGCTTATTGGGAGCAGAGCTTCTGCTCAGGGACAGTCCTAGGCAGGGTTGGCAGTCCTCCAGGCCTTGGCCCAGCCAGCCCGGGTAGAGCATGCAAGCGCTGCACCACTGACATTGTGGTAGTTTGACACTTTAAAAATTCTTTCGCAGACCCTCCCCCTCACTGAGTGCAAGGCAAGAGCAACAGTTCTGCCTGCACAATTCCCCAAAACGCTGAATCAGATCTCTGGTGCTGGAAACCAAACACAGCATCTCGTCAATGTAAGCATGCCCTACCTACAGCCTCATAGACATTGGGAAATTGACATACCCATTAGCTTTTCCTACTGTTGTGATGGTGCTGGTGGTTGGAAAAAAGCAGATTTCCAATTCAGAACGTTACCTTTAGGGAAATGCAAGGGCTTCAGGCCACAGATACTTTCTTAGTTGGCTGATGGGAGTGTGTAATCACCAGGACTGATTCAGGGACACACACGCACCTTCCTGTGTAATTCCTGGAAAGATAATAAAACAGATTTTGAGAAGATAAAAACTGACATTTCTGCATTTAAAAATGGGAGTGTTTTAAGTGGTTATATCTGGGTAATAACGTTAATGGCTTAAGAATTTAGAAGTCCGGGATTTTGTAATTTTCTGGCTTCGGACAAAGCTAGACCAGTTGTTTGAAAGTGTTGCTGGGAATCCTCAAATCAGTCTGTCTCGTTTTCATTTTCTCTGTCTCTCTGTCTTTGTCTCTGTCTCCTGTCTCTCTCTGTCTCTCTGTCTGTCTGTCTCTCTCTCTCTCTCACACACACATGCACACGCACACACATTTCTCTCTCTTGCTCTCACTCTCTTGGTCCCTTATTTTCATTCTCACTACTCTGTTACCTTCACCTTATCCTTTCCTCATTGGACAGATTTTATATCAAGTCTGTTTTGCCCTTTGTTGAGTTCACTTTGCAAACTCAAATTTTGATCTCTACATTCTATAATAAAGTAAATCATTTAATGCAATTACTGAAGTGATCAGCCTCTTAAAAGAGAAGATAGAAACAGGAGCAGAAAACTACTCGGGGCAAAGCCTATTCCTATACCTCCACCCATAAACACTCTCCCAGAAAACGAGTTGACTTTAGAGTTATTTTAATTTTAACTTAATTTTATCATGTCTGCTCGTGTTTGCAAACATTTCTAAGGATCTCTCCATGGCTGTTGCTTTCCATCAAGTTTACCAATGAAATTAATGTGAAACTCTGAAGTATAGGTTCTGATTGAATCAGCATGTAGTTAAGCTAGCGCTAATTGATTTGACTGAGGATTAGACTGAAAACATTTTTCAGAAATGGTTGCTCTCCATGTAGATATAGCCTTAGTATCAACTGACACTATCTGTCAAGGTCCACCTCACTTATAGAATACATCTGATCATGAAATAGCAAAGAAAATTTTGTTAGATGAAACACCTGAATATATTCATGTTCTTAAAAAAATAAATCTCTAGATAGGTCATTAAAAACAATACTTCAAAATGGAAACTGACAATCCAAGAGAGGGTAAATGTGGCTCCATTATTAGAGCTTGCTATAGCTCGCATACCATTAAAAATTGGATTTTGATCTGCTAACAAAAGTGACGTTTTGATTTTACTGTCTCTTCTCTCCACTCTTCTTACATTGACAATTTGTAGACAAAAAGGAACAAATCATGCAGATAATTTGAATATTGGCTTTTGTCTTCCCTTCTGTCTACCTTTTCTAAATAGAAGAACTGACAAATGATGCCTCGGTTTATCTAATCTCAACAAATCTCTTTTGCTCTGTTCAATAATACCACTTGACACCTTTCACAGGCTCATTTACGTTAACATGCAGATTGCTTGCTTCACAGGTTTTATATAATATGAATAAATTATTTAGTATGGAATTTAAACATATAATTAAAAAAAGCAATGTATTAGCTTCCACTAACCCCTAATAACTTCTAATAAAACAAATATGCAGTGTTGTAATATAATCACTTAAATGATAATTTATGGCCTTTGTTTCACATTTCTTCCTACAACTTTTATTAATTAGCATAACAGTTTGACAACAATCCTATATAACATCTACCCGAATACAAAACACTAAGGGAGTATTTTTGCACTTGCGTGAAAGTATGTTTTATGAAATATATTTCTTTATATGGAATTAGCAAAGTAAATTTTAAAGTTTAAAAAATCATACACCTGTGTATTTAAGATTTTTAAATTATATTTTAATATATAAGAACCACTCTGTAGAGACGGTCCCTTCAAAGGGTAAGCATGGTCAACTTTACTGGATATGTGTTAGTCAAAGAAAAAGTATTTTTATCAGTATATATGTATCTTTTATTTTTTACATCCCTCATGTTCTTATGCACCTTGATATTTTTCCCCTTCAAAAATGTTCATGAGAGTTTTCTAAATAATACATTGGTTTCTAAATATCTTATTCCAGTAAATATGTGCAATCTAATTCACTTAATCACACCTCTGCAGTTGGATATTTAAATTGCTTCTGGGTTTTTTTTTTCTTTCTGTTTTACAGTAATACTACAGTACCCATTTTTGAATGTGTGTGAGTGTGTGTGCACATGTACTATGTGTTTAACCACTTTCAGTATTAATAAGATGATGGCACAGTCTGCTGACTCTCTCCACAGTCCTACCTACAAATCTCACAAAAGTAAAAGAAGGTATTGATTTGAAGAAAATAAAGTAAAATAAAGTACAGCTGTGAGAAATGCAGCCTGAGGCAGAGGCAAGCCTGTTGCCATTGTCAGTAGGAAATGGGATGCAGGAGCTTTTTGGTGCTTCTTTTCTCTGCCTTATTTTGGATGTGGATCACTTCTGGCTATCTTACTACTTCAGAGTAGAACATGACCAGGGCCAACACAACAGCCGTTACTAAGTAGATAACAAGTAAGTGAAGACCTACTTATCCTGACTGTTCTTACCCTACTTCTAAAATACAGCTGGGCAACCATAACCGTAATTACTTGAGAAAACTCTTTCAACATGGGTCAATGTCAAGAAGAGGGACAATGCTCCCTGAGAGACAGAATCACTCAGTGAGGAGAGAACAAATACATCTTGTCAAACCCAGTCTATAGTGTTCTGGTGAGTTCTTCCAGGGACATGCTCCACCTCCAAACCCATCATAAATTTTCCAAGCATGAACTAGGTCTTGGGCTTGCTACTCTCTATAAAACTACTCAAGATGATCAATAAACTGAGGGGAAACAATCTCACAAACAAAATTACCAGACATAGAGGAACACATCCAGAATAAAAGAGAAATGACAAAACATTATATATGCTATACTGGATAAATCAGAATTTTCTTGGCTGGATAAACCAGAATTAATACATGAAATAAGTCAAGAATTCTAAACACTGTATCCATGGAGTTATTGATAATTGAGGAAGGAAGTCATTTAGAAAGCATACTGGTAATAAAAATTTATAATAGTTGGAATGAAGAATATACATATGAGCTCAATGGAAATAAGACAGAGCCAAAGAATAAACTTTGGAACTGAAAGATCAGTTGTAGAAGGCAGTCAAAAAACGCAGGATAGAAAATATAAACAAAAATCTAACAAATTTGGGAGGTAAGAGTAGAAGTAGCAAAGTTATAATAGACCCAGAGAAATAGAGACAGATGAGAAAGGATCAGATACAATATTTGAAGAAATAATGACTAAGAATTACAAAGTACTAAAGAATAAAGAATGAATGTTTAGATATGATACAGTCTTTGAATAGAATAGATGGAAAAGCTCCCATCAAGATAGATGAGAGTGTAATAAAAGGACAGCAAAAACCAAGAGAAGTTCTAAAAGTTACTGGCAAGAAAGGATCACCCACAAAGGAAACATAATTAGATTGATAACAAACTTCTCAACAGAGAGGCTAGAGACCAGAGGACTTTGGGGATTATTTATAAAGTTTCTACAGAAATGGCATCAGAGCTAGAGTTATATATCTAGCCAAATTCTCCTTTAAATGTGTGGGTTCAACAAAGTGAAAGTATGAAAGGCTTAGAAGGCTGTATTTAAAAAATTGGGGCTCCTGGGTAGCTCAGTCGGTTAAGCGTTGGACTTTGGTTCAGGTCATGATCTCGCGGTCCGTGGGTTTGAGCCCCATGTCAGGCTCCGTGCTGACAGCTCACAGCCTGGAGCCTGTTTCAGATTCTGTGTCTCCCTCTCTCTGTGCCCTTCCCCAGCTCATGCTCTCTCTGTCTCTGTCTCAAAAATAAAAATAAACGTTAAAAAATTTTTTTAAAAATTATATTTGCAGGTCCAACTGCCATAAGATGAGAAAAACATCAGGAAGGACGTCATGAGACATAATGGAATATTTATGAGATAACACCTGCTCTCAATAAGGTGATTTCTCAAAAATATTCAATCTACCCAATATGCAGAGCAGCTCTAGCCCTACGTACATAAAGCTGAACCTAAAAGAGAGTTGTTCTTCCTGATGGTCTGATGCAGTCAGCTGAGCAAACTTCCGGCTAGGATTTGGATCCTTGAATATTCTCTGAAGAGAATATTGCTACAGACTGTCATTTGATAGGACTAACTTCTTTTTGTGTCATTTAAAGATCCTAACTGTTTTACCAATAAATGTTTGTAAACATTAGATTAGAATTTGCTTTTAATCTAATTTGATATTTCTTAATTTTCAACAATTCATTATACACCATTTAAATTTATAGTGATTCCTAAATTTTTGAGTTCATTTTTGCCATGTTCTTTTGTAGTTTATTTTAATCATGCTTTCTTCTTGACTTCTTTTTTTATCACTTCTTGCCTTTTGTCTAAATGAGATTTAATTTTTTTAATCTCTCATAGTTTTATATTAAAAATACTAGTTCTTTTTGAAATATACAACTTTATCTTTATAAGAAGATCCCAGTGTTAATCACTATCCTTATCTTATTGCTTGGAAAATACAAAATAGTCATTCGGAAAGCCCAGCTTTGATCTTATTTCTGCCTGAAGCACTTTTTAAACTTCTGCTGCTCTGAAGTTGCAACCTTGTTCCCCCTAGGTGGTCTGGCTCACTGGGACCTCTTATTTAGATTTCCTCTCTATTTAGGAATTACTAAGGTTTTCTTTTAGTTTTAGAAAATGTATATACACTTTACTATTGTCACTTTATTTTATTTCTTTACCCTTCCAGTAGAGATGGGCAATTTCAGTATTTGGAAATTCTGTCACCTTCACATAAAACTTGAAGATTTAACATCTGTACATATTTCAGTTTTCCTGCCCAAGGATATGGTATATCATATGTATATTTAAATATTAATTTTTAAATATATTTTTATTAAATGTATAAATCTAACCACATTTTTATGGAAATATTATGAAAAGATAAGAAATAAGATAAGAGCTTTTGCATAAGACTGTTTATACTTTTTCAAAACCTAAGTATGTAAATAAAACAACACTGCATACATAAAAGATATTTTTATATTTATGTATATACATAAATACATTAGATTAGTTGAGTGTGAATATGAATATAAGGGATATGTGAGTAAATATTGTAGAAAAAGGGAATAAAATACATAAGTAAAACAAGAGAAGGACCTTGAGCAATGATGGAAATAAAATGAGAACTATGGAGAATGGCTATCTTAATCCTTTGCATTGGATGCCTACTATACATTTGTGTGTTCGTATATAACTAGCAAACATATGTTATTTCCTTATTCAGCTATGTAATTCACTAGTAATATGCAAGCAACTTTGTGTTTAGAAGATTTATTAACAAAAAGTATTCTGGGATGAGAGTCCTTCATATTATTTCCATATTCATAATGACTTGTCGTTATGGTTCTATTTCAAGTAATAAAATTCTAGGAAACTTGAACTCAGTGTACAATCTTGAGCTCTTAATTCTTCATTTATTTCATTAAATGATGTTAAAAAATAACTTGGCAAAAGCCTAAGTAACTTATCCGATATTAGCATCAATTGTGATCGAATAGGACTATAAAAGGAAAAATCTTAAGTATCTTTTGGAGTCTTAAGTAATTATGAGATCTCACCATTCTGCAGATGAATATAATATGAACAATACACATTTTTAGCCCTAGAATGAAAGTCTCAAAATGTTTAACTATGTTCCATAAGTTTCTATTTGCCTAGGTAACACATTTTTCCTTTAGTCTGATTAGAGTACAAGATCAGAATAACAGAAATATTTTCTTGACTCTTGTAGAAGAAATTTGAGGATCATGTGTATTTTCTCTCAGCTTAAGATTTTCAAAACAAGCAATTTGTTCTCATTGTGTGAGTCATAGAAATATGAAATTGAATAAGGATGTGGTGGTGCAAATTGCTTTTCCAAGAAATAGGTACTGGTGGCATCAACGTATACTTTCTAAATTTGTCAGCAGAAAGGAGCAAGACCCAAATCATATTTCAGACTTCTATTTTTGTGCCTTGAATAATATGGAAGAAGGACATTTGGAGAGAGAGACACTTGGTGTATAGCAAATGGGAGACAAGAGCACTGCTTTTAGTTTGGCTGGGCTAGAAATTAATTTGCTAACCAAAGAGAAATCTGTTTCATTAAATAATACTTCAGGAAAAAAAGTGGACGTCAGATCTTTATTTGTAAAATAAAGGGACTGATCTGGATATTTTCTAAGGAATATTCTTTAGTTCTATCATCCCACGAGTCCATAAAATTGAACTTAAAAAATTATGAGTTTAACTGCATGAATTAAAAATTAAAATGATTTGCTTCAAAGAAAAATGTCTATACATACGTAATGAGATGTTTTACTAAGTAGTATTGATCTTGACAACTAGAAAGAAATATTATTATCTTAAATCATGGGAAAAAATAGGGAAAACATTTCTTAAATTTTGCAAATATATTAAAACACTATCTTGATTAGGCACAACAAAACCTTCTTAAAGCATGATGTAATTCAGAGGTTGGAAAATCTTCTGTAAGGGTCAAATATCTATTATCTGTTATTATAACTACCCAATTCTTCCATAGGTAAGAAGCCATGACAATGTGTAGATAAATGGGCATGGCTGTGTTTCAATAAAACTTTATTTACAAGAATAGGGAAAGGCTGAATTTGACCCGAGGGCTGCACTATTCTGACCTATGATACAACCTATTCTTCTTGGAATAAAATGAATGCACCCAATGATAACTGAAAAACTTCAGTGTCAATTTACTATACTCTCTTAAAATGGAAACAGAAAGAACCATCAGGGTTTCTTCAACATTTGTACTTTACACTAGGCAATTACATTATTTAATATTTAAAATAATGATTTGAGAACTATTGGGCTCTTTCTCAGCTTTTGAAGAGACTTCTTCTATTTAATCATTTCTTTCTTTTCAAATATCCAGGTTTGGAAGAAGCCACAAAAAGGATTGACAATGAGGAAAGAAACCAGTGGGAACCTGAAGCTTCAAAATCAATGGAAAAAGAATCCCAAAAGGACAGGAATGAGCCAGTGCAAGCAAATTTATGAACTAGAGTATGCACAGGTTAGTTAGTGACACAGAAAGCTACTGGAGAACAAACACATAATTTACTATTTCTTCCTTGGGTCTCAGAGTTAGTAACATAAAGCCCTTAAGAAATCATTTTCTCTGGTCCTTTGCCTTCAGACAAATGCATATCTCAACAATTGATGACAGAGAGTCCAAGTCTTGATGACTCCAAGACTCTCTGGGTATTTAACAAGTGGAGAAAGAATCACAGAAGAAACCCACTGGAATGTAAACCTCAGTGGTTTGAAAGAGTTAATGATCATCATATGATCTCAACATAGTACCTGGGAATGACAAGTATATTTGACAAGTGTACTAGGGAGAATTGGACTCCCTGGTTGTCAGCTATTCTTATGCTTTCATCAGTGTTCTTTTACATCTTTTTTCCCCTTAAAAACCAATTCCCTGTCCTTCATTATAATAGGTTGAAAATGTAATATAATTACTCTGGCATAATACAGTTCAATTATAATATTTGCTAAGAAACTACATTGCCATCTTTTCTCTCCTTACATACACTGACACACTTCAAGGGAAATTACTTTGAAGTGTCTAAGATGGCTACTTTAAAACATTAAAACAAAGGTGAGCTTTGTCTATAATTAGCACTTTAGTACTTATTTCTAATTAAGATATAGAAAAGTGGATACAGAGTATAGGTGATTGTACTAGTCAAGGAAAATCATGCTTGTTTGAATTTTATTGCTCAAACTGAGACAACAAGTAACTATATCAAGATAACAGATTTAAGCAGCACATATGGATATATGGCCACTCCCCTTCAAGTTGAAGAAGGTGATGATTCTGTATACATGGGTGACCAAGACATGCACCAGAAGAAAGATTATTCACTTAAGAGTAAGTAGTAAAAGATGTACAATTTTGTTTTATTCTCACCTATATATACATATGTATATGTATATATGGCTATTGTAAGAGGAATAAATATGTTGTGAGATAGCAGTTTGTGATATAGCAATATCACTATCCAGTTAATTACAAGTTTTATGGAAAATATATTATATTATCTATGTAAATAATCAATAACCTATAAACCTATCTACATAGTAAAGGCATTAAGAATATTTATCTAATGCAAAAGCATGTAATTAATGTTCAACATACAAGAATAAAATATTTGTATCAGTTAATTTGAAGAGAATGTCATAGGAGAAATTTCTTTACTAGAATGGGGAATGGACTAGAATAGAAATCTCTTCAGGGCTAAGATTTTGTGATAAGCCATTGCATCTGCTGCCTGTAAGAAAGCTCAAAAGCCTGGTCACTGCCAAAGACCCCTATTCCCCATGGGTTACAAGATGCATTTCTGTGAGCAGAATTCATAGTAGTTGTGTGTCTCAGCCATATGTACACCTTATGGCAGGACCACCTGTGGTTAGTTCTGGAGCAGAAAACTTAGTCTAACATTCTGCTTGATTCTTTACATTTTTTCACATTCACCCAATTCTTCTAGAAAGATATGTCTTCTATAAACAGTCACAAGACCCTTACAAAGAGGACCCATTTTAGGGAATGTATTAGAATTGCTCAGTTTCTGAAACTTTGGGTCACTATATTCATTGTACGCTCAATCTTTAAGAACGGGTTTTAAAAAAGTAAAAAAGCAAATAAATACACAGACTTTATGGGCTCTTCAGTGACCACCTTAACAGGTTTATTGTGCTCAGCACTTTGACTATAGAGAAAGACCACATGTGTGGGATGTAACACTGGCAACTAGGTACTTTACAACAAGAAACTGGACAATTCTGTGGAGCTTGAATTCTGCCAAAGCATCTTAACCCAGTTTTTTAACATGTTAGAACTGGCAAAATCTGAAAACTATCTGAAAGATAGTTTTCCAAGTATTAGTCCACATATGTATTTCAATGGGACTTTAATCCATCTGATTCTAATTCATTTTTTAAGAAATTTTAAATGTTTATTTACCTTTGAGAGGGTTAGAGAGACAATGTGAGTCAGGGAGGGGCAGAAAGAGAAGGAGACACAGAATCCAAAACAGGTTCCAGGCTCTGAGCTGTCAGCACAGAACCCGAAATGGGGCTTGAACTCACGAACTGCAGATCATGTCTTGAGCAGAGGGGACACTCAACCGACTGAGCCTCTGAGATGTCCTTCTAATACATTTTTATTTAAATCATCAAGATATATCCCATGAGCTCTTCAATATTCTTTAAAAACTTTTGTTGGTTTTCATTAGCTTTTTTTTAATGTATGTATCAGAAAAGTGTGTTTCACCTCAGGTACAGTTTCTCAGAGGGGTTTAACTGAATCTTAGTTGAACTGAAATTTTAGAGGAGGCTTTTAATCTACCAAAAGTACTTCTAATAAAACATATTAAAGTATTATGAAATGGAAAAATACTTATGACTTTAGCATTCTGCTGGGAATTATAAGGATTGTATGTAGAGTACTTCTGCCATGAGAACTTACATTATAGACAGATAAACAAGGTCAAAATTCATAAAGTACAAACTAAACATTAGTAGTATTTGTATTTTCTGGTGTAGTTTTGAACCCTCTATATCAGCATTACTTGTGTGCTTATTTAAAATGCTTACTTAAAATTTCCTCTGGAAATTTCTCTGAGATTTGGGTTAATTAGGTATGAGTGATTCTCATGTATATTGGTATTTGAGAATAATTTGGATGATTTTATAGAGAAGTCAGAACTGTGGCCAGCCAGCTGAAGATGGGTCTAAATAAGCAGAAAAGAAGAAAGATCTGGTTAGGTTTAACCAGAAGCTTAAGCTGTAATATGAATAAAACTCAAAATAGGCAATAACAGTGAGATAGCTGGCTAGAGTAGAAATTTCATATTAGAAACTACAAGAAATGATGTAAAGAGGGTCAAGTTCTATAAGGAAATCTATACCAGGCAGAGTGTAGTGTGTCAACAGAGGCCAGCATAATAAAATTGGTCCCGAGGAATATCAGTTCCATAGCTCTATGTAGGACAGTTTGAAGACACAAATACCAATGGAAGGGACACAAATTAAGGAGATGTTTCAATAATTCACGTGGAGGATGATAATGACTGTAAGTAGGCAGGGTCAACTATTTAGTTTGTAAGCCCACTATAAAAATGAATGTGGAGCCCTATGCTCAAAGCTTACAAAGAATTTCAAGACAGTGACAGTAGATAGAATGCTTTCTAAATGTAGGTTTTTCCTTAATGTGGGACCCTGAGTGTCCATGAAGCAGGCACTATGACTAGAGTACAACATAATGTTACCACAAAATGGAGGATTTGAGAGCTAAATTCAGCTTTCATGTAGGTTTCATTTATGAATAAAATTTAAAGTTTTGATGTGAATGAAATGTGAATTTTTCTTTTACATGAATTATATTACCCAATTACTCTAGCTATTGGGGGCATGGAGGTGTGTAACCTTATAATGGCGATTCATTGGCACTGGCAAAGATAAGGGAAATCAGGAACTATTGTAAAGGAAGACATAATACTAGAAATAAGGGTTCAAGAAAAATATATTGGGGACAATAAATGTATAGTTTTCTAATCTTAGTAATTTGACCAAAAAAAGTTACTTGGAGGAAAAAAATGGTAAATTTGCTTCTATTTATTTTGGATTTGAAATCTGAGAATTGTGTTCATTTTAAAAATTCCTGTGCAGTGCAGAAGTTTTTTATTTTGATGGAGTGTTGGTGAGAGGGGAAAGTGGGTGATGGGCATTGAGGAAGGCACTTGTTGGGATGAGCACTGTGTATCGTATGTAAGCCAATTTGACAATAAATTATATTTTTTAAAAAATGAAACCTTAAAAAATAAAAACAACACAAATAAAAAATTGAAAATTTTTTTAAAAAATATCCCTTAAGTAGTTGGAGCCATGAGACCAAAGGCAGGTAAAAGATAAAGATTGGATATAGGTATAGATATAGATAGATATATTCAGACATTAGGATCACATACATAATAATGAGAGTGGAAGGAAGAAAGGTGATTTTTCTTTCTATCAAAAGTGAAAAATTAGATGCTCCAATTCAAAAGGTGGACACACAAAAGAAGGCTCTAAGAAGCAAGCCCATGCTTAAACTAACTTGTGGAGGAGGTAAATATTGTCTCGACAGCCTCCCATGTCCTATATCCTGTACTCTTTCTGGTACTCTGTGCCAGGTGACATCTTTTACTCTCCACAGCACCTCTTAACCTAAAATGCCCCCTCCACACACACGCACACACCACACACACACACCACACACACCACACACACACCACACACACCACACACACACACACACACACACATCCCTCACTGTGACTGCCATCTAGTTTCAGCAAATCTTTGCCGAGGCATTAACTAACAAAACCAAAGACTGAAGTGTTAGCTGAAGAGATTAGTGTGTGAATGTTCTCACCTTACATTTTGACAGAAGTCTCCTAAAACTCCAATATCCACTATCTGAAGCCAAGGAATGGACCTTTAACACTGTAGGTGTTAATAGGGGGCATCGGGTCCTCCCTCAGATTACCTCAGAGAAGGGTAATTGTCTTTGTTCACAAGCCAGTTCAGTCTGGATGTGTCAATACTCATGTACCCACGCTTGTCATGTTTGTCTTCTTAAGGCCATAACCTGAAGACACAAGTTCTGTTAGGGTTGAAAAGAAATAATTTAAGTGTTCATTCAAGTATTAATTGGATGGTTCTATGTGGCAGGTTATGTGATATGTCCAGGGTCTCCGACAGCAAATTAGAGACATGAGTTTATGCCCTATTGGGAAAAGATAAAGAAGGAAAGAGGACATTTCTGTACATAATGATAAGCTGCCAGGTTATTTGATGGCTGTTATGGAGCGTCAAGGAGGAGAACCTGAAATGGAAAGGAATGCCAGGAGCCAAAGGAGACAGGATCCAAACTGATGTCAAAATTTCTGTCCAGAAGTCAGTCAATGGTGGGATTTATTGCTGTAATTACCAACATGTGGCTCTAGGATGACTCACTCAAATTCTTCAGGCAAAACTAAGTAGCACTTAGAACAAACACTGCAGAGTTTCCTTCTTTTGATTACCTTTCTTTCTGCCTTTGTCTCCCTCTTTCCTGAGACTAAGCTATTTGTTCCAACACTTAGTCTAAGTCTATCTCTTTGGGAGTCGATTCCTTTGAATATTTGTATGTACCAGTGTCTTCCCTTTCAGCCAGATTTCCAGTGTGTATTCGTTTTCACCAACCCAGTCATCTTATCACTGATGTCTCAGTGTAATAGGAATTTAAACCTTATTTACATTGTTTGAATTTAGTAAAAGCAGGATCACTATGATATGGAATACAGAATGGATTAATTAGCATTTCATGAATTTAAAGATAAAAGTGAAACATTCTAAATGTTGTAGTCCTCCCAGCTTATTAGTATAACATTCTTTCTTTAAGTCAAATGTAGTCTAGTTTTAATATGAAATTGGGCTACCTCTAAGTTTAATATGAAGTTAGTATACATTTTGAAACTTTACTTTATAGTGATATACTTTACAAAGCTTAAGTTATTCAATCAATTTTATATTATTATAAGAATTAAAACTTTCTGTGGGTTTATTATGTGCCAGGAAGGATTCCAAGCACATTATGGGTATTATTTCATTTGATACTTGCAGTAGAGATTAATGTTATGATTGGGTTCCCTCAAATTCATTTGCTCAAGCTCTTAATATGGTGGTATTTGGAAGTGAGGACTTTAGACGGTAATTAGGTATAGATAAGGTCATGGGGGTGGATTTCCATGGCATAATTAATATTCTTTTAAGAGACCAAGCTCCCTCTCTCCCCCTGTCAGCTTTAGGAAAACACAGAGAGAAGGCAGCCATCTGCAAGCCAAGGAGAGAGCCCTCACCACAGTCTGACCAAGCTGACTTCCTGATCTCAGACACCCAGAACTATGAGAAATAAATGTCTATTGTTTAAGCCAGTCTATGATCATTTGTTATAGCAGCCTGAGCAGACTAAGACAATTCATATATTTTAAGATTTGCCCTAAGGAAAATCTTCTTGTCTTTTCTCTCCCTATGCCTCATTTTCTATGCCTTTAGAACAAAGACAACAAAAATCTGATAATGACTTTGTGTGAGAATTAAATAAAAAAGCACATGCAAACTGTTTAGAACTGTACATGATTTATAATAAAAAAAAAAAATTCAACCCTAAGCAGCTAAAAAAAATAGGCAAGTGGAGTGCTTCAATATCCAACTTTTTATGGCCAAAGAAGTCCCAGGAATTCAGCCCAGAATGATTCTGTTAGCTATGTTGTTTTGGTACCATTTTCAATTTTATGTTCACACCTTCACTTAAAAGTGGTTCTGAATATTTATTATTTATTTTAGATTATGAACTCTTAGAGGTCAGAGCTTTTACTTAAGCAGCTTTATACAGAATTCTGAATAGACTCATGAATATGTAGTGTTTAAATAATACTTGAGAGCAATAACATCTATGCTTGCTATATATCATAAGAAAGGAAGCTACAATCTATAATACCTACATTGACAGGATGAATTATGTTGACCTGGTAAAACAAATAGCAAGAAGAGTGACTAAATGAGAGAACATTTACACCAGAAAGATTTATTTTATTCAGAGACAAACTTTCTGTAAAAAGACATTCTGGAGGTTCAAGATCCTTTTACATAGGTATGGCAATATTGATAATGCATTAAAATACTTGGAGAGCACATTTTAGAAAGCACTTATTTCAGTCCTTACATGTGATGTTTATCTATTTGACCAGAGAAAAGACCAACAGAGGAAGGACCCATCTGTATTTTTTATAATTTTGATTCTTTCCACTCTTTATAAGAATCTTTTAAAACCAAAGCAGCCTATTGAGAAATGTGGATAAATAAAGTCAAAGTTTGAAATGTTTTAAATCTTTTAATTTGGATTCATTATGCCCCTAATATTCTTTTTATATGCAGATATAATTTGTATGCAGTAAAATATCCAGATTTTAAGTGTGGGTTTGACAAATTGTGAGAAATGTGTGCAACCACGTAAACATCACTCCAACCACCCCAGATTTCCATCACTCCTCATTCGTTGCTATCCAGTACCAGTCCCCTCACTTCCATATGCCCTAAGTAACCATTTTCTGATATCTATTGTCATGTGCTAATCTAACACATTCTAGAATTTTCTATAAAAGGAAATAAACAAATGACACTGTTTTGTGTCAGGGTTCTTTCACTCAGCACGTTATTTTTGAGATTCACCCCAAAAAATGAGAATATGAGTAGATCATTTTTTTGGCTGAGCTTCATTTTATAAACATACCATAATTTGTTAAATAATTTTCCTGAGCTTCTGAATTGTTTTCCAGTTCTAGCCTATTATGAATAAAGGGACTATGAGCATTCCTAGTGTGTACGTATGTTTTAATTCTTCTTATTTAAATATTAGTGAACTCCCTGTGTCACAAGTTACCTGTATGTTTTACTTTATAAAAAACAGGCAGTTTTCCGAAGTTGCTGAATCATAAACTACTAGCACCATATGAAAGTTTTTGGTGTTCCACATCCTCCAGCATTTAGTATTGTAGCCTTTTAATTATAGCTATTCTAGTGGATATGAAGCGGTGTCTTATTACAGTTTTTCAGTCTTTTACTAGAATAAAACATGAATTCTTGCCTTGAAAGCTTGCTCTTTTTTTCTTTAATTCCTTTTTGATAAATCCCAGGATAATCTAATATATTTTGAGTTCTATAATTGCACCAGTATATAAATTTCACTCTCATGTATATCACTGTTCATCTTTTGAGTTGAAGTTTTCCATTCAGGCATTGTGTTTCAAGATAATTTTTTTTATTACATTGGGAAAGCTTAAGAAGAAATGTTTTTCCACTTTGAAACTACATGATTAATGTCTCCTGGATGTTTTAGTTTGTTTAAATGTTCACTTTTTAAAATGGAGTTTTAAAAACTTATGAAAAAATTAGATGCAGCAAATCTGATCCTGTAAATGCAGAAGTTATAATTGATCACAATATGACAAATAGCAAAGGTACTGTGATTGGATATGAGACTCATTTGTTATAGAAAGATGATGGAAAAAGAAGAAAAATGCCTCATTTGGGATAAATCATAAATATCAATAAGAAAAGCCACAAAGAAGTCCTAAATTCACCCGTTTTTTAAAAAAATCACCTAACTAGTAAACATGGCTTCTAGATTTAGTAAGTAAAAATATAAGACTCCAAATTAAATTTGAATTTCAGGAAAACAACATTTTTTTGAGTATAAGCTTCTCCTATAAATATTTGGGTCATATCTATATTAAACATGTATTTGCTGTTTACTCATATTTAACTGGGTATCCTGTATTTTATCTGGTAACTCTACCAGTAATACAAATATAAGTTAAGTTTAAAACCATGATTTTATTAGCAAAACACTTCTTCAGGGAATTATTCGCTCCCCTCTCAAGAATAATCATCCCTGTGTAACCCAGAATCCTGGGACTCCTCACTAGAAATGACATCACTGTTTATCGTTTCATACTCTGAGAAGGAAAAAATATGTTAAAACAACTGATGGAGATTTAGTAACATTTCAACATTAATTACCCTGAACATAAACTGTATTTGCATATGTATAAAACTCAAAATTTCTATCTTATACAATTTTCCAGAAAAAGTGAAATGGCTGTATTTGTTTTTTTTTATTTTCATTTCACATGTAACTCACCTATGGCAATGCTCATCTAAAAATAAGAAAATGCTTGCTTCACAAGGCAGTACCTAATCTACAGCACAACCAAGAGAAAATACTACGAGGACAAGGTTAGTGTTCATATATCACACAGATTCTCATGTTTTAAGTACAGAGTGGCATAGATTGATCTCACTAGAATCTTTAGTAGAACATATCCATCAAATTCACCCAAATGATGGCCCAAAACTCGGATTCATATTTTTTTCCTCTATTCTATGATTTCTCAAATCGTGAGATGGACTACATAAATTTATAATGTCTCCAGCTGATTCATCCATTATTCAACCCGAGAAAATATACAGGATGGTAAACCATATAAATATGCTATGTACCTTATCAGTGAAGCCTTCCTGGATGTTTCACTTTCTCTGCTTTGCCTAAATACATCTATCATGGTACTTTAATTGCAGTTACTTGTTTACATGTCTGTTGTCCCCTACTAAACTATGAACCCAAGCACTCCTATTAACCAAAGCTTAGCACAAACAGATAGTTAGCATTAACTAAAAAAAAATCTGTTGAATAAATAAATGAATACACAATTTAAAATAATTATAGTAATAGCACATGCAATTTAGTGAGGTCTTACTATGTGTCAGGTAACATGGTGACCTGGTTTGCTTTCTTTTCACAACCTAATAATGTAGATATTATATACTTAACAGATAATGATGCCAGGACTGAAGCACTTAGTCAATGGCAGAGCTGGGATTTGAACTAACATCCTTTTGTTTCCAGAGCCCGAGAATGAGTATAATATTACAGCTCCCAGCCTGCCCCTCAGAGCACGTTTCCTGTTTTTAGGCTCCCCCCACCCTCCCTCTTATCAGCTGCATGGTGTTGGGCCATTGATGGAATAGCTCTATGCCTCAGTATCTTAAGGGTCCTGTGCCTTAGCTTCCAGCTGTAAACTGGAGATAGTAAGAATTACCTATTCATGAGATTGCATTGAGTTGTAAATGATTCATTGTGTACTTAGAACCAAGCCTGGCTCCTATAAGTACTGTCTGTGAGCATTTTTATTAATATATAAGATTATACTGTATATTTAGTATTTAAATTCTTATCACTTATTTACCATTCTGCTTTCAGTTCTTGAATACATTGCAAACTGCTATATGTTCTTGATTCTGCAGTTATGCGGGCACAATGAATCATGGACCCTGATCACTTTTTATTTATTTATTTTTTCAGAAGATCAAATACCTCTCATACAAAGCTCAGGTTAAAACTGAGCAAGCCCCTACAGGTGTAACTTTGTGCTACCTAAACAGAAGAGATGAATAGAGAAGGTGGCTGAGTATTTTTGGGCGGAAACAGAATCAAAGAAGTGAATGGTCTCTGGCATCATATATCATACTATTACAAGGCCAATTTGTCGGTCTACTATATTTGGTGGAATATTGTGTTTTGAACAAAGAAAGGAAATGGTAAAGTAACATTAGCTAATTCACTGCAAGCATTAGATGTATTAGGTTAACATAGATTTCAATAATAATAGGATGAAGAGGGGGAAAAAAGGAAATAGAGCTACATTTCAATGACATTGAATAGCAGCCCTGTTTTTGGAAGGTCATTTTATCTTTCAATGTTGCCAGGTGTGAGATACAAGGAAGAAGCACCTGAAGGACATTGCAAGAAACAATGGAAATTCTTAAACAGAAGGACTCCTTGAACACTAGAATTAACCAATATGATTTGTTGCTTTTCAATATACAAGACCCATTTGTTAACTACGAGCAAGAATTAGTTCTGCAAGTAATTAGTGCAATAACTCCCACTAATCTTGATCTGTTATACCCTACAATTTGCTCTTAATATTAAATAAAATATTAAAACGTGTGACTATTTTTATATCATCAGCCTTAAAAATCTCACTAAGTTATTTTAATCAATATACTTGTTTTAAGTAAAAGCCATTTAATCTCCTGACTTATACATTAACCTTCCATTAAGTATTAGTGAAGAAGTTAAATGCACCTTAGTCAATAATGCTAATGCAGGAACTGTTGTATTACCTATGGAGAAATGCGTATTCATATTATGTTAAAGTGGCTATCCTTAACGATTAGCCATTACGTGTCAGGAAAGTGATAATAAATTTGAAATATTCCATGAGAAAATGAATTATAATGTTGAAACTGAGTTCTCTGTACTGTAATAATTTTGAAATGAGGTCATCTGCTTCTTCTGGTCAGTGCCTTTTAAGGCAATGATATTGAAGTGATGAAGACACCCTCAGTGACACTTGAACCTCACCTTGCGGTTTCACATCTCGGTGGGTAATAAATGAGGCCGCTAATTGAAGCTGAGACATATGAATCTATTGATGGTAGTGTTTTAACAAGTACTCATTTTGTGTAAATAATGTGCCAATATCTGTAAGCTACTTACAGCAATGTAGAATTTCTTCTTCTTTAAAACCATGTTGCATATTTTTGTCTACCCCTTTCTCACAAAATAATCATCTATTTTCAGTCTCCCTTCATGTACATCTTATATTCCTCTAGCATTTTTCTGCAACTCTCCTCCCATCAAACTCTTATTTTATGTTAAGATTATCAATATAAATTCTAATGGTTTACAGGAGCACACAAATGCACTTTATTTTTCACTGAAGAAAACTGGTATGCCTACATAAGAAACTGCTTCTCATATCGTCAAGGTAATGTGTAGGCTCTAGAAAGCATTTTTACAGATGTCTTCTTCCATGGCTGCAATTAAAAATGCAGAAGCTTATTTATTGTCATGTTTCCGTATCCACAAATTGTCCTCATGTTTGTACTATTAGGCATAACAAATATGATTTCATGACTTAAGAAAAATAACTCGATGCTCGGAAGTTGTCACAAAGCAATTCAGATTAAATGGCTCATTGTTCTTGTGTTTGCTGCCTGTAGGTGTCCTTGCGATACCTTAGGAAAAGAGGCTAATATTTTGAATAATATATATGTTGTATGTGTACGTGTGTATTTTATTTATTTTCAGGTCTTTAAGGGAAATGTGGAAACTCTAAATTGCCCACTAAAAATGTGTCTTCATTTTCCTAAGCCAAGAATAGCCTTTGACTTATTGCTATAAAAGAACAAAACAGAAATAATGCCTAACTTAATCATTAATAAAATGTTTTAAATCTTGTGGTACTGCTTTATGCCTAACAAAGAGGCTATCTAAATTCTCTAAGGTTGAGGGACTCCTGGGTGGCTCAGTTGGTTAGGCGTCCAACTCCTGGTTTTGACTCAGGTCATGATCTCACGGTTTGAGTTTGAGTGCTGAGTAGGACTCTGCACTGACAGTGAGGAGGTTGCTGGGGATTCTCTCTCCCTCTTTCTCTGCCCTTCCTGGGCTCTCTTTCTCAAAATAAGTAAATAAACTTAAATAAATAAATAAATAAATAAATAAATAAATAAATAAATAAAATTGTTCTAAGGCTGATATTAACTCAATAATGACTCTATTTCCTTGCTAATTACTTACCATCTCAGTTCCTCCCTCTGATGAATGTATTTCCACACATTTTGTATATCATCAGTTATTAAATAAGCTCATTACTTTTTGAGTTACATCATAAATATTTTCATCACTTATTTGCTGTATATTACAGTAAGCGCAACTCTAAAATTACTTTATTTTTATGCTAATAAGTAATTCTAATTATTTTTATTATAACATTTTAGGAAAACTATGTTAATGAGTAAAGAATTTATTCTGGGCACCCATAGCTCGTAACCATCAACATATAATTTTTATTTCATTTGAAAGTGGGTTATATAATGTTTTACTATACTTTTATCAATAAAAATACCCTAAAATAACCTCAGAATTTCAAACATGCAAACATATTTGTCTATAAAAAAAGAAGCAAGAAGGATAATAGGACATTAAAATTTACACATAGTGTTCATAATATGTATAATTATGTTTCTCTTATAGAATTGCTTTATTATTCTGTTGAACTGTTAAGAGCCACACACTGAATACTAAGCACATTGCAGACAAAGCCTCAAATACTTTCCTTGTTTCAATTTATATTAGCCTCGCAATATCATTAGTCATATCTACCATTTTCTCACTTACAAATGGAGAAATGGAGTTACAGAGAATGTAAGTTCTCCCATAAAGATACATAGTGGTTTGGCCAGGATGTGAAGTTGAGCAATTGGCTTTATAGTCTATGCTTAAAAGTACCCTGTATATAATTCAATATGTTGCAATTAAATGCAATGTAGAAAGGTCTTATAATTATGTCAAAGTTTCTTTTTTAATATTATTTTAATTGGAGAATGGGTTTGATAAAAAATGAAATTATAGAAAGAAAGAGTCGTTGTGGGTAAATTCTTATATAGCCACCTTGCCTCCCTAAATGGGGGCAGCAAAACAGGGATAGTTCATTTTGTGACATTGTCTTTATCACCAACTTGTATTCAGTATGATTCACTCATTTAGATTCTGAGAAGAAACAAACTGATGGAAATTTTCTTTACTCCATTCATTCCTCAGAAAGCTTTGTGAGTAACAAGATAACAGAAAATAAGATCGAGATTGGTAAAAGTCAGAGTGTATATTTAGAGGATTAGAATCTAAACTGCAACCTAACTCGAGAGAGATCAAGTAACCAGTTACATCCCAAAGATGCCAGGCTGTCTGGGTGAAAGGTCAGGACTCTAGCTCCTAGTAGTATCAGGAGAGACTATAGAAACAAAAGCCAAAACATTATCTTCCTGTGAGACACCTGCACCTGGAATAAATGGACATATCCCAAAGAAGAGCAAATCATATGACCAATGGACAGAGATAAAAAGAATAGGCTTATCATAGTAGGACTCTAAATTGTGGGGGCGCCTGGGTGGCTCAGTCGGTTGGGTGTCCAACTTTGGCTCAGGTAATGATCTCACAGTTTGTAGGTTCAAGTCCCGCATCAGGCTCTGTGCTGACAGCAAGCTCAGAGACTGGAGCCTGTTTCGGATTCTGTGTCTCCCTCTCTCTCTGACCCTCCCCTGCTCATGCTGTCTCTCTCTCTCTCTCTCAGAAATAAATAAAAAAAATTTAAAAACATTTAAACAATAAATTGTGGAGAAGGCAAAGATGGAGACAGGATCCAGATGGGACGCATAACACTATGAAAGGGGATGCACTGATGTACACACCCTTTCCTGAGGAAAAGGTAAAGCATAGAGACATTTGTTTAAGCTTAAAAAACTCAGTTGGAAAATTTTTAAAAAGGAATAATTAATTAATTAATTAATCAATTAATTTTTAATAGTTTATTGCAAGTTGGTTTACATAAAACACCCAGTGCTCATCCCCATAAGTGCCCTCCTCCATTCCCATCACCCCCCTTCCCTTCCACCCCACCCCCATCAGTCCTCAGTTTGTTCTCAGCATTCAAGAGACTCTCATGGTTTGTCTCCCTCTCTCTCCCCCACTATTTTTGCCCCTTCTCCCCCATGGTCCTCCATTAAGTTCCTCCTAATCCTCCTATATGTGCAAACATATGATATTTGTCCTTCTCTGCCTGACTTATTTCACTCAGCATAACACCCTCAAGGTCCATCCATGTTGCTACACATGGCCAGATTTCATTCTTTCTCATTCCCATGTAGTATTCCATTGTATAGATAAACCACATCTTCTTGATCCTTTCGTCCGTTGATGGACACTTAGGCTCTTTCCATGTTTTGGCTATTGTTGAGAGTGCCGCTATGAACATTGGGGTACATGTTCTCCTATGCATCAGCACTCCTGTATCCCTTGGGTAAATTCCCAGCAGTGCTATTGCTGGGTCATAGGGGAGTTCTAGTGTTAATTTTTTGAGGAACCCCCACACTATTTTCCAGAGGGGCTACACCAATTTACATTCCCACCAACAGTGTAGGAGGGTGCCCGTTTCTCCACATCCTCGCCAGCATCTAGAGTCCTCTGATTTGTTCATTTTAGCCACTCTGACTGGCATGAGGCTGTACTTCAGTGTGGTTTTGATTTGTATTTCTCTGATGAGGAGGGATGCTGAGCATCGTTTCATGTGTCTGTTGGCCATCTGGATGTCCTCTTTGGAGAAGTGTCTGTTCATGTCTTCTGCCCATTTCTTCACTGGATTATTTGTTTTTCGGGTGTGGAGTTTGGTGAGTTCCTTATAGATTTTGGATACTAGCCCTTTATCTGATATGTCATTTGCAACTATCTTTTCCCATTCTGTCAGTTGTCTATTAGTTTTATGGATTGTTTCTTTTGCCGTGCAGAAGCTTTTAATCTTGATGAGGTCCCAATAGTTCATTTTTGCTCTTGATTCCCTTGCCTTTGGGGATGTGCCAAGTAAGAAATTGCTGCGGTTGAGGTCAAGGAGGTTGTTTCCTGCTTTCTCCTCTAGGGTTTTGATGGTCCCGAATAGCCAAAGTAGTATTGAAGAAGAAAACCAAAATGGGAGGTATCACCATCCCAGAGTTTAGCCTCTACTACAAAGCTGTAATCATCAAGACAATATGGTATTGGCATAAAAACAGACACATAGACCAAAGAAATGTTTAATTTTAAAAGGCAAATTGGTAGATCTAGATTTTCACTCTATGAAATAATGAGGAAAATGTATAGGGCTAGGATAATCACTATTAACAGAAGGTAGGAGACCTTAGGAAATATTTTAGGAAAAATATTTAGGAAACACTTTTAACTTTCTAATAACAACATAAATATCCTATCTGACTTTCTACAAATTAGCTAGTTATTTCCAGAGACAAAATGTCCAATTAGATGGACCTTGTTTACTCAGTATGAAATTAACTATGCCCTTATGCTTCATGTCTATTTCAATTCTATTTCCATTCATATTTCTGTGAGTTCATCCCCAGGAATTCTCTTAGATTTTACACAGACTTATAGCTGCTTTGGTAAGGTGAATGATAGGTATGTAAAAATGATAGAATTATTAAAGAATGAGTATAGATTAGATAGATAAATAGGTGATAGATAACAGATAATTTATAAATGGCAAAAGTGATCAGTTTAAGGAATATTCATTTTTTCTATGAGAAACAAGTTTTTATTTATTACCAATATGATAACAAGTTGATATATATTTGGTATTGATTGTCAAGTTTTTCAAAGTTATGTAGCTTTCTTTTTTTACTTTTCTTAATGAACATTTTGTTGATAATATGCTAGCTACTTCCTAATAATTTAAGTAATTTTATAGCCTATATTGATTTTTAGGTCACTAGGGTACTACTTCACAAATGGAAATTCATTCCGTAATATTCTAAAAGGATTTAAGTATTACACGTTTCATGATGATGTAAAGGTGTGAAAAGAATATCATATATATATATCACATATATATATATATATATATATATATATCCATAGCATTCTTCATTAGTATTCATTCATGTAAGCAATATATCCGTTCGTGAAAGGGAAATTGTACCTAGAAATACAATCAGGTAGACTTTTTGTATTTTCTTTACAAACCATTAACTTGACACATAATCTTCTTGTTAAAAGCAGTTAGTATAAAGTTACATTGCTTTATGATATTATTGAAATGATGATATGACTACATATATATTTTTTAATATTTATTTTCAAGACAGAGAGGGACAGAATGTGAGTGGGGGTGGGGGCAGAGAGAGGGAAACAGAATCTGAAGCAGGTTCCAGGCTTTGAACTGTCAGCACAGAGCCTGATGTGGGGTTTGAACTCACAGACTGTGAGATCATGACCCGAGCAGAAGTCGAATGCTTAACCAACTGAGCCACCCAGGCACTCCAATGATGATATGACTGTAAAACAGTGCCCTCATTCCCATTCTCCTCAGTCTCCTCTACTGATTCTTCCAGTGCTCTTTCCATCTTGCCCTCTGAGGTCAGATTTAATTTTAAAGAAAAGAAATATGTTCTTGATTGCTACCCTCCTCTATGACTACACCCATTGTCTCCTTGTTTTACCTTGTCCCAAGACTTTCCTCCCTCCCAGAGTCAGGATCTTAATTCTCACTATGGCATTTCATCTTTTACTCTTCTTCTTTAGTCAAATCTCTTTTGTTTCACCATGTACTCCTCTATATTAGTCCCAGCCATTTACCCTCATTCAGATTATACTGGAAACAAGCTCACCAATCTTTTTTTTTTCATTGTAAATCTACTATTGTGTGAGAACTATTGATCAAAAGGGCAGTCAAGGTGTAGGAGGAAAGGGTTTGGGGGTTGGCTCCATAAAACAGAGGCAGTCAACTTAGTAAATTCAGTGACCGCATGTTAGCCGACTGGACTTAGTGGAAAGAGAAAGAACTTCCAGGTATTCTCATTAGTGAGTTTCCCCCCTGACTTTATCCAAAATTGTCTTTAGATAATATGGCCTTCTATCCATTGTTTTAAGATGTCAGCTTTGGCATGACTGCTCAAAAACAAGCCACAGTACAGATGAATGTGAGACCAAATGAGTAAGTTCCCTTCATCCTGGTGCCAAGGGTTCAGAGTCATCCTGCGAACTACTGATTCCACTCTTTTTCCTGTGTAGCTATCACTGGGGAGCATACCTTTCTGCCCTCTACTCCTCCTTCTTCTGGCTGGTCTTGAGTTCAAGTTTTGTGACTTTGTGGACACCAGTGTCTTGCCTTCCTTCCAAACCCACTTTTGAAATAGCATTACTTATTGAATTCTTTCACCTTGTAACCTTTTAAAATCTTCTGTTCCAACACCAGTTTCTTTAAAATGTTTTTTTTTTAAATTTATTTCTAGGAGAGAGAGAGAGAGAGACAGCATGAGCAGGGGAGGGTCAGAGAGAGAGGGAGTCACAGACCGAAACAGGCTCCAGGCTCTGAGCCGGCAGTCAGCACAGAGCCCGACGCGGGGCTCGAACCCACGAACCGCGAGATCATGACCTAAGCGAAAGTCAGACGCTCAACCGACTAAGCCACCCAGGCGCCCCTGTTCCAACACCAGTTTCTAACCACTGCCTCACATCTTTCCTGGTCTCTCCTCCAACACTCTTACTCCCAGAATGCCCTTTTCTCAATGTCCATTGCTACCTTTATAGTGTTTTTTTTCTTTTTCTTATCAATCCTACACTATAGTCTTTTAAAGATAAGTACCAGTATGTTCAGTATTGTGGTCTTTATATTTTCCCACTGCATCTATCAGACAAAGCCTCAAAGTTGGATCAAGCGCTCCATTTGCCTTTCCATTTTCATACCCCAGCTGCCTGCAGGGAGAGAAAACAGGTATTCCAAATGAGGAGATTTTTGCCAATTACTTATGGTGCTAAATAGCAAACAGGAAAAAAGAAATGTGCTCTGCCCTGAAGGAATTTACAATTACCCAACCATGCAGATACACGCTAAACCTTAGCATTCTGTTTTACCACTTTCTAATCTATATTTATTATACTTTCTCTTCTATTCTTCACAGAAACATCGCCTTTATTTAAACCATCAATATCTCTCAGGAAATAACCTTTCACCCTTCACTGAGAAAATCAGGGCCAGCATATATGAACATACTCAACTTCTCCATCATTTTGTTTAAGATTAATCTTTTGTTATAATTTGAGTCTCAGTTTCTTCCTTCCACACTCCATCGCCAGCCTTTACTTGATCAGTTGTTTCTTAGCTCTCTATCTTTCATTTTTCTTATTACCGCCTTTTTCTCATCAGAATATATTTATAAATTTCACGTTAAAATTTTTTAATGTTTATTTTTGAGAAAGACAGACAGAGAGAGAGACAGACATAAGCAGGAGGAGGGCAGAGAAAGAGGAAGACATAGAAGCTCAAGCAGGCTCCAGGCTGTGAGCTGTCAGCACAGAGCCTGATGTGGGGCTGGAACTTGTGAACCCGGATATCGTGATCTGAGCTGAAATTGGATGCTCAACTGACTGAACCACCCAGGAGCTCCTATAAATTTCACATTTTGAAAAAGATTCCAGAGGTACTTGGGTGGCTCAGTCAAAGTGTCTGACTCTTGATCTAGGCTCCAGTCACGATAATCTCATGGTTCTTGAGACTGAGCCCCACATAGGTCTCTGCGCTGACATCATGGAGCCTGCTTTGGGATTCTCTCTCTCTCTCTCTCTCTCTCTCTCTTTTTCTTCACCTTTGCCCCCACTAATGTGCACATGCACGAGCTCTCTTTCTCTCAAAATATATCAATAACCATTGAAAAAAGTCCACTTTCTAGCTAGTTAATTGAACCCTTAGTACATGCCAGGCTCTGTGACAAATCCTTTACATATTTTATTTCATCCTCATAATAACTCAAGAAATGTAGAATATTATCATTACTTTATAGATGTTGAAATTGGGACTTCACAGAAGTAAGCCACACACAATATAGTAAAAATTAAATTTGAGCCCTGGTCCCTATTTGTTCCAAAGCCAAGCTTTTTACCACTTTGATATTTACTTATTCTTTTCTTTTCTTGATGATTTAATCTGTCACTCACTAAGGTGATGATCAGTGTTATGGGTCAACTTGGATAAGCTAAAACACCTAATTATTTTATCAAATACTAAACTAGGTATTGCTGTGGAGGTATTTTTTTGGATGTGGTTAACATCTAAAATCAATCAACTTTAAGTAAAGCAGATTACTCTCAATCATGTGGTGGGGCTCCTCTAATCATTTGATAGGTCTAAAGAGCAAAAAATGAGGTTTCTTGAAGTTAAATTTATCCTTAAGGCTATACCTCATCTCTTGCCTGAATTGCCAGCCCACAAAATGACAGATTTTGAATTTGCTAGCCCCCATAATTATTTGACCCAATTATTTTTTAAAAATAACACACACATACACAAACACACACACACATGTGCTATTCACCAATGGTTCTTTGGAGAATTCTAACTGACACACATAACAATAACTTTTATCCATAGAATCATCTCTTAACTCTTGCTTCCATATCTAGATATTTAACTATTGTGTGTCTCCATACAAGTGATGAAAAGAAAATTAAGTTCATGTCCAGATTGTATTTTCCTCTCCACTCTTTTCCCAGTATGCTTTTCTTCCTATGGTTCAAACTTGGTGAATGGCAGCACCTACCCAATGGCCAAACCAGACTCTCTGCCTTACCCTGAATCACTCATGTGTTGTTTAAACAAATATTTCTCCTTGTCTCTTTATAACCTGCTGTCAGCCTTCAGTCAATTTGTCGTTAACTTTGCTTAGTCCACCATCATTTTTGCCTTCATTATTACCATGATGTTATCCTAGAATGATATCTCTTTTCTTGATTGAATCTGAATTAATATACTTCTGAAATCATTCTCAGTTTGAGACAGTTACCCGTTCTGGCTTATATCTCCCATGGTTTACATCTATCATAGTAGTTATCACACTGGGTTAAAATCACACCATTAAAAGGTTCTTTGGGCGGGGGTCCTCTGGGTAGCCCAGTTGGTTAAGCGTTCAACTCCAGCTCAGATCATGATCTCATGGTCCATGGGTTGGAGCCCTGAATTGGGTTCTGAATTGAGTTCCAATAAACATTGGAAAGTTTCTTTTTTCCCTAATATACTGTAAGATTAGTATTTTGTTCATCTTTGTGCCTCTAGTGCCCAGTGCAGTCGTTGGCATACTGAAGGGACCAACAAAGAAAAGTGAACAGTGAATGAATATTATTAATATTTAAGTAAGAAGTAACAAACAGATTATACATTTCGGTGAATATCAAGTACAGCCACAGATAGCTGTCTTCAAAATACTTGTTCTCCTTTATGTTTTAAAGTTGCTAGGTAGTGGCTTGCCAGACAGACACCTTATTTCCCAGCTTCCTTTTCATATAGATGTGGAAATGTAGCTACTTTTTTTTCCCGATGAGCTGAAGTTTCTTTGAGAAATAGGTAAGACTTCTCCATGTTCTTTTCCTTCTTCTTGTCATTTGCAGACCCTGAGTCATGACAAAGCTATGTATTGGGAGGAGCCTAGATCTCTGAATCACCACATGGAGGAAAGCCGTTGCTGACTTAATTGTAAGTTTGTGTGAGCAGAAATCAAACACAGGTATCTGTTAGAGCACTGAAATTTTGAGGGACTACTTGTCAAAGCAGCCATTTTTTCCAATTAATGTAATATTCAACCTAAAATTTAAAAATCATGCATTTATGATATATGATTCAATGACACTGAACATATAAAATTGAAGTTATCACCCTTCATAATCTCCATATCATCGTCTCCATCAACTTTACCTAAATCGAGTTTAGAAGCTTAAAAAGCCACTGATTTTGGTGATAGAATTTAGGTATACTCCCATTCTTTCTCCACACCATGTGGCTGCATTGGTTTTTGAGAGCTAACACAGAATTCAGCCAATTTGAGAAAACTTTGCTGAAAATTTAAATTTTGTCATTATCCAAAGTTTCCTTACTCCTAAAATGATGATAGCTATATCCTGATTGGCTGCCCCTAAAATGCCATTTTTAAAACTTTATTTGAGGAGTGCCTAGGTGGCTCAGTAGGTTAAGAGTCCAACTTCAGGCCATGATCTTATGATTCGTGAGCTCAAGTCCTGTATTGGGCTCTGTACTGACAACTCAGAGCCTGGAGCCTGCTTTGGGTTCTGTGTCTCCCTCTCTCTCTGCCTCTGCTCTGCTTGTACTCTGTCTCTCTCTCTCTCAAAAATAAATATTAATAAAAAAATTTTAAACTCTATTTGAAAACTTAGTTGATTGCTTTTATTCAAAGGATATTTTATACAAAGGATACTCTTTTATTGAATTGTCACCTTAGGCTAAAAATAAATTTTATAAAATTGAAATAAGAATAAAGAACTATTTGGAATGAAGAATTTATTGGGAAGATTATTGAACCTATTTAATTATCATATATTTCTTATATCTATGAAATATCACAAACAGAAGATGAAAAATGATGTCAATATAGTTTATATGTATAAAACTTTGTAAAAACTCTTGTGCATGCATCATTCAATACCTGTAAGTTATCTTTATGTATGATTCCAGTGAACATTCAAAGCAAATAATAAGACTGAGGAAAAATGTTAGTGGATCAAGGATGTTCTATTTCTTGTTCAAAAAATTTGCATCATAATCCAATGAATACCTGGTCAATCATTCAATCTCATCTTTGAACAAATCATAAAGGAAGGCCAAGAAAAATAAGAAAGCTCGTATAAGTCTGTTTATTTGAGTCGAAGACATTTTTTCCCCACATTGAGATGGGATGATTTCTATGGCAAAGCTCAAGGTAGTTTTAAGTGGAGAGGCACCTGGAAATATTGCATATGTTTTGGCTAAAAATACCCACAATACATGTTAAGGAAAATGTCCTAAGAATAGAGTGCCAGAAACTTCTTCTATAAATATCTTACTTTTCTCCTAATCACTCTGTGGCAGAAGCCAGCGTGGCAATCTTGCCGGACATAGGCAGCTAACTAGCGGATTGATGCAAGATACACCAGTGATCCTGAGCTTTACCCCTCTTCTGTTGAATTTAGAAGATATAATGCATGTAAATCCCTTAAAACTGTTCTGGCAGAGTAAGCGTTCAATACTGGAAGAGGCCATATATCATAAAGTTTAAGTGCATGTGCTCTGGAGCCAGACTGCCTGGGTGTGAGTCCCAGTTCTTCCACATCTCCCCATGTGACTCTGAGCAAGTACTTAACCTCTTTGTGCTTTAGGTTTCTTTTCTTTTTCATCTGTGAAGTAAGGATAATAATCAAACGGCTTCATGGGCTGGTCGTGAAGATTAAAATAGTAAATGCACGTTAAGTGTTGAGAACCACACCTGTCTCATAAGGGCTCAATAAATTAGCTATTATTACTTAGTATGTACATGATGCTTAAAATGTTAGCCTCTTCCTCCTGTCCAAAGAGAAGTCATTTTATTAATTGCAAATGTAAATCCTTGTTTTCTTTTATACTTTTTAACGTACTTAAATGCCATTTTCCCTTGGATAACTCCCAGTGGTCTTTTTTCTTATCACAACTTAAAATAAAGTATTGTTATTTTTCTATGCATGAAAGATGTCCTAAACATTTAAAAGAAATAATTATATGCATTAAAAAAATAATCCCTATTAGGATTTTTTAAAAAAAACAATTGATTTACATTTGAAATCACATTACGTTTTTAAAGCAGATTATTTCTCCTTAAGGATGATGATATAGAGAATTCATTTTGAGCCTTCAGGGTATAAACAAAGACACTATTCAAGTTTCATAAATTCTTTTAACATGCCAGATGTAAAATCAATTAGCTGTAGAAATATGGCCTCATATTTTAAGGACTGCAACATTCTAATTGCTTGGTCTGCAGTTTGGGGTTTTTTTTTTAAACAGTAATATAAGAGGATTTGGACTTAAACATTTTTCATTTCTAGAATGTTCCTGGTTGACTTTTGAAAGTACCCTAACATAAATGCACTGAGAATCTTCTTTGGAAATTTAAAAAGAGAAAAACACATCTGTAATTTCAAAAGGACATCTCAGAAAGGTACTTACCTCAAAATAATAATAATAATCTATCAACAGGATTCATCTATGATCTGTAAATATTTGCTATGAGTGTTCAAAATTGTAAATGTCTATTCTAGAGAACACTCTAAAATTTATGATTTAAAAAATTTCAAAGGACTGAGATTGTTCAATTAGATTAGACCTTGCCTAAGAAAAAAGAAAACAATATCCTTAAGAATATAACCACTGGCAGTGGTGGTGAGACAGTAGCTTACTGGAGTGGCAAATTAATGACTTAAGACTGGAGAGGTCAGCTAGTTTGACTAGACTTAGTGCCACATGCCTAGTCTTTGCAAACCTCAGTCACATTATCAAAAAAATAAAGCATGGACAAATGGCTTGACTTAAATGGATAGTTCACAACTAACATCTATTAACAAAGCCTATTCTAATGGACAGGTACGTTTACATTAGCTTTTTATCAGCTCCTCACTGCCCATTTCCAGATCAATTACTTGCTGATTTTTTAGACAAAATTCAAAGTGCTTCCTACTGAAAACACTTTTAACCATGTCTCTAATCTAGACCAAAACCAGGACATTTATTTTTCTTGCTCAAATATGATGTAGTTTGGTAATCACTTATCTGAATTATTTGAAGCCAGATATGTTTGGAAATTTAGGATTTTCTATTTTTTAGCATAAAATGTAATCTAAATATAGAATACTTCATAATAGCTCCAGCAGGGTGTGAAGCAGGATATTATAATTAAAGGCGTTCATACGTCTTCAGCATAAATATATAGATATTCACATTAATTAGATTAAATAAATAACATAAAATAACTGAGTCACCAAATAGAATAACTAAAAATGTTAGCTTTATAGAACATTGGAGATTTCAGACTTGTAAATGAGGTATTGTGATTAATAAAATAAAAATAATGAACTAAACATGATTCCTCATAATAAATCATGGTTACTGAAATCACAAATCACAAAGAATGCAAATAGAGTTTTTATGGTAGTAACCATCCCACTGGTAATCATCCTAAATTTTGGACAGAATATATTTGTTAAAATAACTCTGTGAAGGCACTAGAAATCAATCAGCAGTGAACAGAAACTGGAGGTAATTCAACCCTCGAAAGGAGGGAACCATCTAGGTGAGATGCACAATTATACATTTTTATTCCCTTAGGGACACTGGCTAGTTCATATTTGCCTGTAGAAAGACTCTTAGGGATCAGAGGTAGAATTTAGACTACCTAGAAATGACTGGAGAATGGTCGGATAACGGCAGAAAAGAAAAGGATTAAAAAAAAAATCTCTGTCCAAATCCAGATTTAAAGTGTCACTTCTGTGCTGCATCTTTTATCCCTATGACTTATTTATTCCATTACTAGAAGCCTATACCTCCTCCTTCCCTTGACCCATTTTGCCCATTCCACACCCCCTCTTCTGGCAACCACCAGTTTGTTCTCTGTTCTGTTTCTACTCTTTTACCTGTTTTATTTTTCATTTCTTTTGTTCTAGATTTTACATATAAATGAAATAATATGGTACTTGTCTTCTTTGTCTGGTTTATCCCACTTAGCATAATACTCTCTATGTTCATCCATGTTGCTGCATTTATTAAAAATCTCATTCTTTTTGAGGGCTGAGCAATATTCTATTGTGTATCTATACGTTATCTTCTTTATCCATTCAACTATCAATGGATGCTTGTGTTGCTTCCAAGTCTTGTTTATTATAAATAATGATGTAATCAACATAGGGGTACATATATCTTTTCAAATTTATGTTTTCATTTCCTTTGGGTATATACCCAGAAGTAGAATTACTAGATCATATTGTATTTCTGTTTTTAATCTTTTGAGACACCTTCATACTGTTTTCCACAGTGGAAACAATAATTTACATTCCCACTGATGGTGTACTAGAATTCCTTTTTCTCCACATTCTTCACAATACTTATTTATTCTTGTCTTTTTGATTCTGGTGACTCTCACAGGTATAAATAAAGTGATATCTTATTGTGGTTTTAATTTGCATTTCCCTGATGATTAGTGATGAACTTTTTAATGTGTCTGTTGGTCTTTTGTATGTATTCTTTAAGGGAAAAAAAAGAAGTCTATTTGGGTCCTCTGACCAAGTTTTAATAGGATTATTTGTGGGTTTTGGTCTTGAGTTGTATAAGTACTTTATATATTTATTAACCCTTTATTGGATGTATCATTTGCAAAAATCTCTAATTTGGTAGGTTGAGGTCTTCATTTAGTTGATTTCCTTCACTGTGCAAAAGTTTACTTTGGTATATTCCCAATAGTTTACTTTTGTTTTCATTTCTCTTGCTTTAGAAGACATATCTAGAAAAACTTTGCTAAGATCACAATTCAAGAGATCACTACATATGTTTTCTTCTAGGAATTTATAGTTTCAGGCCTCATATTTAGGTCCTTAATCCCTTTTAACTTAAAATTTTTATTAATATTTATTTATTTTTGACAGAGTGTGAGCAGGGAGGGACAGAAAGAGAGTGAGACACAGAATCCAAAGCAGACTCCAGACTCTAAGCTGTCAGCACTCAGATGCAGGGCTCGAAATCACAATTCATGAGATGGTGACTTGACCTGAAGTCAGACGCTTAACCAACTGAGCCACACAGGCACCCCACTTTTAACTTTTTTATTGTGTATGTAAACTTGTCCGGTTTCATTCTTTTGCATATGACTATCCATTTTCCCCAACACCATTGTTAAAGAGACTATCTTTTACTTTTTATATATACTTGCCTCTTTTGTCATAGATTATTTAGCCATATAAAAGTGTGGGCTTATTTACCATTTTTATTATTTTTTATTATTTTTATTTTCTTAATGTTTACTTATTTTTTGAGAAAGAGAGAGAGATAGAGTGTAAGCAGGGGAGGGGCAGAGAGATAGAGACACACAGAATCCAAAGCAGGCTCCAGGCTCTGAGCTGTCAGCACAGAGCCCAACACAAGGATTGAACTGAGGAACCATGAGATCATGACATGAGCCAAAGTTGGATGCCTAACCAACTAAGCCACCCAGGTGCCTCTTCTATTTTTCAAAGGAAGGTAATAGAATTCACAGTTTCTGCAACATGTGATTCACAATGTTTAATATCCTTTAAAAAACCTGTGAAACATAATAAAGAAATAGAAAAATTCAACTCATAGGTAGGATGAGGGTCGGGCATAAAAACAGAGCCAAAGATAACAAAGATGTTGAAATTAGCAGACTATATATCAATATGTTGAGGTGAGAAGACAAGACTTAATAATTACTAAGATGAAAATATTAATGAATCTATAGGAAAAAATGGATATAATGGGTAAATTTCTGGGCAAATATGTAAGCTGTAAAACAGAACCTAATGCAAACCCCAGGGCAAAAAAAAATATAATATCTCAATGGAAAAATTATTATATAGGCTTTATAGCAGATTGTAAATATGTACACACACACAAAGAATCAATGATCTATTTATACCCATTATGGATCATACAAATGAAAGCACAAAGACAATACAAGACTAAAAAGATAAAAATAGAATCAGAAAATTTATGATCTATTAAATTGTATTAGGAGACCTAATACATGTGAAATACATTCCAAACTATGGCAATGCCACTTGGAACTCACTGAAAGGAAAAAATAAGCATGTTCTTAACATACCAGAATTGTCAAGAAAAGTTTTTCATTTTTTAAGTACTTGCTGTGTATCATTAATTTTGACTTTGGAGATACACAGGTGAACAAGGATGACAAGATTTATGATTTTATGAAAATTAAATTCTTTATGAAAAACAGAATGAACTATAATTTTAATCATATGTCTTACAATAATAAAATAAAATATGTTGATATCATGGAAAGTAGCCAGTTAGTACTCTAAAGAACATTCTGAAAGGTCTCTCTGAGGGGTAACACTTGAGGTCTGACAGCATAGAGCAAGTCCTGTGAATACGAGAGTAGAGTAATTTAGAAAGACAAAATAACTAATGTAAAAGCCTTAAAGTAGACAGAAGTTTCACATGTTTGAGGAACAGAAAGTTAACAAGTATAGTTCGAGAAAAATAAGTTAAAGGGACTGTCCTATAAAATAAGGATGCAAAGGCCAATCAGGTCAGGACAGGGAAAGGAGTTTGCAACTTTTTTTATGCAGTAGGAAAACACTGAAGTGTTTTAAATGACATACCATGCCATGCCATGATGTATACTTTTAAAACATCACTATGGGAGGAAAACATGTTATGGGAGGAGGGAGGGGGAGTAAAAACGCAAGTTTGACGTTTACTGCACAAAGTAAATTGGCATAAATTTATAATGGGGGATCAGGAAAAAGAGGAATCAAGAATGATTCCCAAGAATTTAGGTTTGGAGTTCAAGTAATTGGGGGATGAAATATACAATAAAAAAAACCATGGAAGAAGTGTAATTTTGGGATAGAAATCAAGAATTCTATTTTGGACATGTTGCACTTAAGGTCCTTTGTGGACACCCAAATGGAGATATCAAGTAGGTAGTCTGGTGGATGAAAGTAAAGTTTAGGAAAATGTTCAGAACTGTATCTGTAAATCAGGGGCCCATGGAATAAAGATGCTCAAATCCATGAATCTAGATAAGATCATTTAAAGAGAAATTGTGGTTAAAGAAGAGAAATAGCAGGGGCGCCTGGGTGGCTTAGTCGGTTAAGCGTCAGACTTTCGCTTAGGTCATGGCTCGCGGTTTGTGGGTTCGAGCCCCGTGTCGGGCTCTGTGCTGCCTGCCAGCTCAGAGCCTGGAGCCTGTCTCAGAGTCTGTATCTCCCTCCTCTGACCCTCCCTTGTTCACGCTGTCTGTCTCTATCCTAGAAATAAATAAAAATATTTAAAAAAAAATAAAAGAAGAGAAATAGCTAAGATTTCAGTCGTTGGGTACTGTAAAATTTAAATGTGACTAAGAATGCATGGCCAGTAAGGTAGAAGCAAAACCAATAGAATATACTAAAAGCCAAGAGAAAACAGCTGTTCAGAAAAGAATTTTTTCATATATTCAAATATTTATCAAGTATTTACTGTGTGATAGTCAGTGTTTTAGGTCCTTGAGTTACATCAGTGGATATTAAAATGGATAAAAATCTCTATTATTATTGAAATTATTTCCTAGTGGGGAAGAGAGATAATAAAATAATAAATATAATAAATTTAAAAATCATATTATAAAAGACAAATTTTAATGAAAAACATTTTTAAAGTAGAGCATGTTAACAAGGGTAGAGGAAGAAATGGTTTGTAATTTAAACTATTGTGATCAGAGTAGGAAATGATTAACTTTGTCAAAGGCTATCGAAAGATTAAAAGAAAAACTGAAAGCAGAGCAATGAATTCTAGATCGGTGGAAGTTGATAACTTTGACAAGAGTGGTTTCAGAGTATGGTGCAGATGGAGTGGATTGAGAAAAAATTTCAAAATGAGAAGATAGAGATAGTTACTATAGAAACATCTTCTCAGGATTAACTTTCAAAAAGAACGAAAAAATGAAGACATATTTGAGAAAGGATGTAAAGCCAAGGCAACTTTCTAAGGTTGGAGGTGCTGAAGAAGGGGGGTATGCTAATGGATATGATCCAGTGTGGATAGAAAGAAATTGACAATACAAAACAATTGCATATATATATATATATATATATATATATATATATATATATATATGCAAGCACCAAGCAAATGGGACGTTTAGAGCTGATAATATCTGGAAACATGATGAAGGTGTTTGCTTTGTATAGGAGTTGACACAAGTCATTATACCCAATTATTGTAATAGGATAGAAAGAAAATGTGGCAAATTTGGCTAGTAGGTTTAGTATTATGGGAAAAAATCAGATGAATTTCCTTTGACTATTTCTACTGATTCTATGGACCATGAACGTAAGCCTTTGGTATGAAGAGAATTTCATGCTGTGCTCATTAAGTCTCAGTCATAATTCTCTTCTACATTCAAATCCAGAGCAAGAGGACAAATAGAAAAAGAAGTATCGGTGTTGTTCATTCAAGCAGTAAAAAACCAGTGAAATTTTACAGCATCTACAGTTAGATATTTGGATTTAGAGTACAAAGAGAAGCCTGAGATGGAGATGAAAAGTTCATAGTCAATGGATAAAGCTTGGATTTGAATGAGATCATCTAGAAAGAAGACATAGTGAGATAAAAGTAGAGAATTAAAAATATAACCTAAAGGAAAACTCATATTTCAAGTGCAAGAAGATAAAGATGAACTTTCTTGTTTTAAAATATTTAATGTTTATTTCTGGGGAGGGGAGAGAGAGAGAGAGAAAGAGAGAAAGAGAATCTGAAGCAGGCTCCATGCTCTGAGCTGTCGACACAGAGCCCAATGTGGGGCCCAAACTTGTAAACTGAGAGATCATCACCTGAGCCAAAGTCGGATGCCCAACAGACTGAGCCACCCAGGTGCCCCTGAAAAAGAAACAACCAGAACATTTAGTAACTCAGAATTCAACATATTTATTTATAGTATCAAATGCCAAAGAAAAAATAAGTAAGATAAAAGAAAATATGATTATGGGGATAGGAATTTTAGTAGACTAGATCTAAAGCTGTCCCCAGTAGATTGAGGACAGAACGGGAGTGAAGGAAAGTAATGATGTTGATGCTGGCCTGCTATTTTAAGAATCTTGACTGTAATGGGGAAATGAGGGAAATGAGAATAAATAGATGAAGTGGACTTTTTATTGCATTGGTTTTATATATTTTTAATGGTAGAGACTTAATCCAGTTTATTTTCAAGGGTAATGAAAAGTAGAATGGGAGTTTACAGACCTGAGAAAGAGAATAATCAATAAAACAAATACCTCAAGGGTGAAGAGAAATGGCAGCCAGAGCAGAAGGTGGAAGAATGAGACTCAAACAAATAAATGTATGTAACTTGGTATGTATTGGTAGAGGAAACGGGGCTCTCCCCTGAAATTCTCAGTGTTCTTAGTGAAATTTGAACCAAATGAAAACAGAACAGATTAAAGGAAAGAACATAAAATCAAATGAGATTCTTTTCCCAATCTGGTCCAAACCTGGGGTTTGAACAAAGAAATGAACATATAAATCTATGAAATGAGATGCTAAACAGAATGATACCTACAGAAATTAAGATTTTCAAGAAGAAAAATTCTCACTCCATAGCTGAAAATTACTGTCCCATCTCTAGCCCCCCCAACCCCCCATGAAGAGATCAATGCCCAAGAATCTCTGAGAGGAACTCAGATTTTTTTTCACAAAAGCAAATGCAGACGGTACAGATCACATGGCTAACAAAGGGCTGGTGGAAACCAACGTCTCATGTGTATATAAGTTATGACTTGAATAAGATTTTAAAAATTAAAGGGGGCACCTGGGTGGCTCAGTTGGTTAAGTGTTGGACTCTTGATTTTGGCTCAGGTCATAATCTTGTGGTTTCCCGAGTTCGAGCCCCACATGGGCTCTGCACTGACAGGGCACTGCACTGAGATTCTCCCTCTTACTCTGCCCCCACCCCCAAAATAAAAAACCTTAAAAAGAAGGATTTTAAAAATAAGAAACAAAGGGATTATTTTTTTTTTTCTGATCTCTAAAACAAATCACACCAAATCAGCCACAATTTCTGGTACAGTCTTAATTAGATAATGCCAAACACAAAGTTTATGAAATACAAGCATTTGATAGAAGCTTTAGTGAGATTCTTGTTGATGCATTGAGAAGTCAGGTAAACTTGACAACTGGATTCATCCAGGGAAATTGGTAACTGACAGAATCATTGCTAATTAATGGATTTCTACTAGCCAGTGGGAAAGTCTCTCAGTGGAATGTTGAAGAGTACAGTTTTCAACCCTACCAATTGCTAACATTTTATCAATGACTTGGATGCTATAATACATGGCAAGCTTATGACGGGAAGAGAAAATTAACAAAGATGCATGTGAATGTGTGTGTGAATAAGAGAGGAAAGAAAGAAGGAGGGAGAGAGAAAGAGAAGGAAGACACAGAGAAAGGGCATCTATCCAATCATCTTTATACCCACAACCACCAGTCTGATCATTGTCCTTTTAATTCTTGTCTGAAGCACAGCACCACAACATTTTCTTTCTTTTTTTAACGTTTTTATTCATTTTTGAGAGGTAGAGACAGACAGAGCATGAGTGGGGGTGGGGCAGAGGGCAAGGGAGACACAGAATCTGAAGCAGGCTTCAGGCTCTGAGCTGCCAGCCCAGAGCCTGATGCAGGGCCCAGTCCCACGAACTGGGAGATCATGACCTGAGCTGAAGTCAGAAGCTTCACTGACTGAACCACCCTCTATTTTCTTGCTACCACTTTTATGGTTGCCACGTTTAGAGAAATGTAAAATCAGAAGGCAAATAAAAAAGAGTAGTGCCATAAGAAGGCTTAGTGACAGCGTGAAAATACGTAAAGATGGTGGCCTTTGAAGCCTGACAAATGCAGACTTAAATTTTGACTCTCTAGTTACGAACTTCGTAACTTGGTCAATTTATTTACTCTTTTCATGCCTCATTTTCTTTCTCTGAATAAAAGACATGTCTGTCATAGATATACTGATTGAGGATTCAATGAGATTATGGAGAAAAAAAATGCCTGGGTGATTTGTTCCTATTAAATTGTTGCAATGAATACATAAAAATCTGTTGTAGGAACTGACAGTGATTAGCTTAAAAATGGAAGGTGGGGAGGACAAGAGAACCATCTTGAAAAAAGCAATCGTCTAAATACTTGAATACGTATTGTTTCAAGTATCATATATTGTAAAATTTGGTTTATATAAAAACAATGGCCTGCAGAACAATGGGTAATATATGATAGAATAAAGAGTGGGACTCAGAATATTTTCTGACACATAGCAATTGGGAGAAAACATATAAACTGCCAGGGGTTGTAGTGAAATTCCAGTAACTGAAGATTTTCCAGTCAGGGATGAGAAAATACCAGAGTAGTCACTCAGGGTCTGCATGTATACAGTAGAAGACAGGATGAGATGGCTGTAAAACTCCTCTCCATAATTTGACTTTTTTTAAACTTCTGCAATAATGGTATAATTTGCTTCTCATCTTGGATAATTCATATTAGAGATTAAAATTTATTTTTTAATGTTTTGTTTATTTTTGAGAGAGAGAGAGACAGCATGAGCAGGGAGGGTCAGAGAGAGAGGGAGACACAGAATCTCAAGACAGTCTCCAGGCTCTGAGCTGTCAGCACAGAGCCCAACGCGGGGCTCGAACCCACGAACCGTGAGATCATGACCTGAGCCGAAGTCGGATGCTTAACCAACTGAGCCACCCAGGCACCCCATAAAATTTAAAATGCATTTTTCTCTTAAAACAGCTTCAATATCACTGTGTACCTAAAGCAGGTGGATCACAGGTACATCATATATCCGAATTAAGGAATTTTGATACATGTATTTTTTGTCATTTACTTGCCATATACACACATCCAGACACACATACATGGTAAAAATGATGATTTTAACCTATTTGACACCCACATTTTCCAAGAAGTCTGTCATATGGCTGATAAAATTGTTAACAGTCCCTTGGACCCATTTTACTTTGGAAAAATCTTAAAATAGAGGATTATCTATACCACCTATATTCTTTAAGTCTGAAGGCACAGAGAAGCAGTAGACTCAGAGTTCTGTCTTTATAGCCTGTAAATGCATATTTAGGAAAGAACAGAAAAGAAGAAATTTCGACCTCTTTTTTAAAATTTTTTTTAAATTACAGGTCTGAGAGAAAAAAAAATTACTGCTATGCTTGGCATTTCTGCTTACTGATCCATAAAAGGAAATTGTGTCGAATTTTTTTTCCAGACTAAAAAATAGCAAATCTATAAGTGTTTTTTTCTTTTTCTGTTTACCTCTCTTTTATGACAAGAATGAAGATAATGACAAAAATATATGCAATACCTAAATGTTGTCAGATATTCATCATATTTATATTCTTTACCGACTCCACTGTCCATAGTGATTTAATACTACATTAAAGTCAAACCTGGGAGGACGTCATAAACAGCTCTTGTTTAAAGGGCATTGTGAAGGAGAGCCTTTAATCTGATTGATGAAATAAATGGAAAGTAATCTATCCTCTATTCAACAGCTTGTTGATGATATGAAAGAATTCCTACTCAAGCAAGCAAGGCTTTAAAGAGAAAGACTCTTTCATCCTGTCAGCCTCTCATTTTTAGAAAAAAGTTAAGTTTTTCATCATGGTTCAGGGGAGTCCTTGTAAAACGTTCATTGAAAATTTAAGAGCAATTACAGTGTCAGACAGCTAGAAAAATTGCTTTTACTGAGTGAGAGTTCTCTGACAGATGCATTGTGGGAGAATTGATTCTTTCTAAGGGATAAGTGAATTGTCATTGTTAGGCTCTTCTCATGACATCTAGCTAGATGTCATCTGCTTTGTAACAGAAGATTTGAATCAGACAACTGTACTCAACACTAGACAGTGTCTAGATTAGTTCTGCAAAGAAATAAGGCTTTGCTCTGCATGGCATCAACTGAGCTTTTAAAGATTACAGATGAGCAAGAGTTTAAAAAAAAAAGTTAGAAAAATCAAAAACAAAGCTTTATAGCCACTTCAGAAAGCCTGGATGTTTAACCTGTAAGGAAGCCTGTCAAATCCTTGTGGAAACCATATAGAGAAAAGATCAATAGGATACCTACTGGCTCCATTAGCTTGATGTAAAAGGGGGAGAGGGAAGCTGCTTTTCCACAAGAGAAACTACATTATTCCAGGGATTATGCGGGATCAGTTCACTTTGCAGAGAAGAAGAAGAGAAAATGAATGAAGATTCTTGGTGGGCCAGGACTGGAGAGAAAGGGCTTGTCAGGTAATATAACTGGTGATAAGAAAGTGGCTTATTGACTGGGAGGTGTCTCTAATTAGATGTTCATTTGCATAGGGGAAGGTGCCCATTCTACTCTGGAGTGAGGCTGGAGGAGATGTGCAGGAAAATGGCTGTCACTCAATCTGCTGCAAGCTAAATCTAACGTAATTCGTGAATTTTGTACTCGATATTTACACTGACTTTTAGAGTGAAGGAACATACTTGCTGTAGGAAAATATGCATTTTAATGAATAAAGTATCTCTCCACATGTCATAAATTTTTACAACCTCATGCACATTAAACCTTGACTCAGGACTGAAATGTTTGGTTATGTACACACTAATAGAAATATTTAGTAAAACTTGATGTTATAAAACAGAAAATATTAAAGTTTCAGTGTTTTTTAGAAAGGATATTTCCAGGAGCTTATTTATTTATTTTTCTTCTTTTCAATTTATGTTTTATTGTAACATTTTCTACTTTAAACAGTTTATTTTAACAAATATTTTTCACAAAATTAGCTTTTGAATAGTTTCAATTAGACTTAGTCGAACAGAAGCAATACTATTGGGTAGGTAAACCGTGAGTAATTTCAATTTGGGGGACACGGTTGCCATTAGCCAAAATATATCTGACTATTCATAGAATGGTTCAGAAATTCTTAAATTTTTGGAGAATTGTGTTACTAGTTCCCAGTAACATTGTGCACTTAAAGTCCAATAACTTTAAAATAATATTTTTAGAAATATACCTCAGCTTTAGCAACATAGCAGGAGATTAACTGATTTAACTTTCTCCTTTCTGTATTGAATTAATTTTAAGTTTTTTATTAAAACATTCATAAGAATCTATAGAAACACAAACTGTCAGCACACCCTTAGCGAGAAAGCTTTGTCTTCCCCAACCAGTGGCCTGTGTCTGTATTCCTGTTCGGAGCATCTTGCTATTTGTGCCTTCCTGGAGCCCTTTATCAATGTTTATTTGAGTCCTCAAATGAATTGATAGCGATTCAAAAGGGCAAGCTTGAATTCCACTAGTAGAGTGCAGTTAAAATTAAAGAACACACAAATCTGACTGCTCTCATTTCTGGTATTTTCCTTTTAATATCCCCACACATTTGTTTCACTCAGGTTGGCAAAGTGCATTTAAGTAGTTTACTAACAACTGAATTATTTCCTGTGTCTCCACCCGAAGCAGTAATACATTATTCAGTGAATTGCAACATGGAGAGGAGTATGTTATCCAGTCAATGGTGTTACAATTCAAAGCATTTGGCATGATCAATATCACAATATATACTAGGTTTAAAAGAACTTACTTGATTGCATAGAATTTTATAAGTGTAAATCTGCCAGTGAGATAATGTGGTTAAACTGAATGCCACAAACACACAAATGTTGCATCTATCAGTTATTTAAAAACTAATAGGCAACAGAAATTATGTTTTTTCAGCTTTCATAGAGCAAATTCCTATAGGACGTTTGTGTATGAGATCATTTACAGTTAGCAAATGGCAGAAATAGACTGAATATCATATTTTACAGTATATAACAAAGGATAAGCCCATTTAAAAGTGTATAAATAGAAACATGCAATTCTTGTACATAAAATTTGTTTTTAACTTGTTAGAAAACATTACAGGATATTCTCAGTCCCAAAGTACAGGAACTTGAAAAGGGGCAGACCTATATTTGGTCACATGACCTAAGTGCTCCTTAACTCAGCAATGTGAAATATGGAACAAGCATAATCAAGAGGCATTTATTTATCTACAATTGAGCAATCTAAGAGAAACTCATGAGAAAGCAGATAAATGAATCTGTGAAATCTACTTCATCAGTGGTCTTAGTAATCCATACAAAATATGTTATGATTATACATTCTGTTAAATAATGTAAGGGTATTTTCCAGAGGAAAATAGGTTTCACTTCCATTTTGTCTATTGGTTCATATTACCCCAAATTATTTCTGACTAAAATTGACAACAGTTAAAGAATATTCTTTTTCTCCTTTCATATGCATTTGAATATACTTAAGTGGTTAGAATTTTTAAGTTTTAAATAGCTTATGAGGAAAAAGCAAATTTTTAATTGAGAAAAAATGTAACAGAAGATAATTATTTTAATAAGCACTTTAAAATTTTCAGAGAAATGTAAAAATTGTTTATTTTAATCTAGCATACTTAAAATATAGAAAGAATCAACAGGTATCCACTGATGAGTCATCCCCTGTAAGTTCAACGCCCTACATTAATTACAATGGTCACCATTGAGAGTGGTTACATGTTACAGCTTACCATTGTTAAAACAGCCTGTTGCATTATTTTGGGGAGAATCCTCTGCAATTTCTGAGAGACATGTCAGGAAAAAACTAAAATCTCTGAAGTTTATTGTTTATTTTTGTGGTGGCTCTATGTTTATAAAGAAACAAAATAAATGCTGTGTAATATTTATGGTGGAATGAATGGCTTTACTCAGCAATCAGCTGCCCATTTGAATATGAAATGATTTGAATCTACTTTTACGTGACTCCACCATGTGTGGCAAAGTCTGTTTTTTAGTGTCACATTATGATAGACTCAGGAGAGCAGGCTTTTTTTCTTCCCCCATATGAGTCCAAGAATTACTTTAATCTTTTTTCTTCTATGAGAAAAGATAAATGTTATCTGCTGTATATACCTGATGAAACACTTATCTATTTTGATAATTAATGAATCCATTTTAAGCACATGTTATACTATCCATCTTTTGTGGTTCAAAAATGGATGACAGTGTGATTACGTCTTTGTGAGATAAGTAAATGTGTATATTCTTAGATCATCTGGCTTTTAAAATACCAGCAAAGTAAAACTGTGGCAAATAAGCTGTTTTTCTTAATCTAGACTTCAAATTTGGTAGTTCTGTCTATTTTGTTGAATGAGAGTAAGTTATATCATAGCTGATAATTTAAAAACAATAGAGCTACAGTGAAGTTGAATATATAAATGATTTATTATTATTTTATATATTTATATATTTTCTAAAATGTGTAACATAAGATATTCCTCTGGGCAGGGTTGATGTAGATGTGAGCAAAAGATATAGTCAACTCTATTTACTCAACTGGAAAGAAAGTGTTGAGAATGGAAGACACATGGACCCCTTCAGAGCGCCACTCATGTCAGTGGTTCTAAGGAGCAGTGACTTAGAACAGTCAGCATTTTTAAACAATGTAACCTTCATTCTAAATGCAGCTAAAATTGTATGGTTAGCCAGCAGAGTTGTGACCTCAGTTTTGAAGAGGCGTAATGAAACTAAATATCGTGTTTTTAAGAGTTAGGAAATGTTTATTCTTAAACTTAGAAAATTAAAGGTAAACCTAAGGTATTATTTTATATTCCTATATTTTACCACAATTAGAATGTTTAGAAAATCTGTTTTATACGCTTAAAATAATAAAGATCAAAAAAGTATTTTCTATACTCTCTCTCCTCATTTCATTCATTTAGGCACTGTCGTATCTATAATTTTGAAAATTATTCTCTACTTTCATTGAAACACGTTGCCCCGATCACATTACCCTGTACTTGAAGTTGAAGAAATATTAGCCACAAGAAAGAAGAATCATAATGTTCCAAAATATAGTAAAAGTAGATGATATAAGTAAATACATGTCAAACTAAAAATTGTACCAAGAACTGGACATCAAGTCTTGAATAGGTTGGAAATTAATTCCTTTAATTTACTAAACCCTTAATTTATTAAAAACTAATGAATTTTAAATTAATTTAATCAATCTAAAATTTAAACTTTAAATTTAAAATTAATTTATTAAACCTTCAATTTATTAAAAATTAAACTTTTGAAAAGTACTTTTTTCCTTTTGTTTTATTTCTCAGTGTGTAATCTGGAAATTTCAAATTACATAGCCACTCCCAGGATGAGATACCCATATCCACAGCGCCTGACAAAACAGCATTCATATGAATCAGTTGAGAGCAAAGACAAAATTAAAATATGCCCAGGCTGTCAATGTGGCAATGTGTCAATGTTTAATGTGCTATAGAAGTTGCAATGTCTTTTTATTGAAATATATTTTATGTAGGGAGAGCAGAGAAGAGGACTTAATATAGTCTGAGACTTACTAAATGTCTCGTTCAAGCTGTTTACATTGAACTCACTCACTCATTTTTTTTTAATTTGTAATTTTAACTATGATGGGTTATGATGGGTTCCTTTTTCTTGAATTTATGAGTTATTTGGGCAACATTTAGGCAATACAGTGCAAAATGATTAGAGCAAAATCAGGTTAAAGTTGAGCATTCCCTACTTGAGCCTTTTTGTTATCATCTTCTGTTGTAATGGCATGCTACCATTGGGATTTGTTTTCCCAAAGTGACTGAGGAAATATAAAGATAGAAAGAGGGAACTGGTTACAGTGGTGATAACAGGCTATCTCTATGGGTTATATTTAAAGCTGTGATGACACTCAAGTCTTCCCTTAAAAATACATTGTTCTCTGTGATGTGTGTTACAGACATTAAGAATGACAAACAGTATATCATATCCAAAATTCCTTATACAATTGTGAATTATCATTGAAAATTGCTCTCTCTGATTGAAGAGAGCTTAGTATCATTTTAAATTATGTATATTATCATATTAGAAAATGTCATTTTTTTAAGTTTATTTATTTAGAGACAGAATGGGAGAGGGTCAGAGGGAGAGGGAGAGAGAGAATCCTAAGCAGGATCCACGCTTTCAGTGACATGGGGCTGGAGCTCATGAACGGTGAGATCATGACTTGGGCTGAAATCAAGAAGAGTCAGATGGTTAACTGACTGAGCCACCCAGGTGCCCCAAATTTCAAATATTTTTAAATGCTGACCAATAAGAGCTTAGGTTGGGGCACCTGTCAGCACAGATGCTGCTTGGATTATCTCTCTCCCGCTCCCTGTGTCCCTGCCCTACTCCCAGTCTCTCTCTCTCTCTCAAAATAAAATAAACTTAAAAACAAACAAACAAGTAAACGCACACAAGAGCTTAGGCTAAGCAGCATTTCCCAAAGTCATTGCACTTAGAGGCTTTAGTCAAAGAATGTCTAGTTGGACAATATCTCAATGAAACACATGTTGAAAAATACTATCTTATTACAGCAATAGATGACAAGTCTAGATCTTGCAAGAGACACATTATACATATAATAATAAAGCAACTTGGGGCAAAACCCAAAGCATTAAATCACACTGCAGATGACTCCAAACTTTATAGAAAATGCCAAGCAAAAGAATTTTTTGAAGACTTGACTTTGCTATGGAAAACATTCTAGAAGTTAGTTCTGAAAGAACTGGCTGGCATGCTTTAAATTCTACATTTTTTGAATATCAAGAATTCAGAGAAGCGCTCTTTTTCTCCCTTCTTTCAATTCTCTTCATCAGGCACTAGGTGCGTATGTTTTAAAATAGTCTGTTTATTTCTAACTGCTCCCTCATCAAAAACTGTCCTATGTTGCATCACATTAAACTTCTGAAGATACCACGTATTTTAAGATAATATAATAAGGACTAAAGCAAGTAGTTGAGATTATAAGATCTCTATGGAAAATAGAAATCACTGTGTCCCAGAATGCTTAGCAAAGTTCCTCAGGAAGAGTGTGACTGTGAGTGAAGGTACCACACAAAGGCTAAAGTAAAAGAATGCAATGGTCAGGAATATGCATTAAGAAAGTGCTTTCTAAAGACTATCTGTATATAAACTAAAATGATATGACAATGTGACCACAGTGTGGTCTTTGGTGTTAATTTTCAATATTTCATCACTAAAGTGATCTTGAAAATCTGAACTAACTATAGATGAGAAGAATGTCTTTATGTTTCCTGTTCCCTGTTATCTTTCACATTTAATACTACTTGTTTCTTATGTTCTCCTTTATCAAAGATTATAGGTTCCTATTAATCTGATCCTTGAATCGTGTCAAGAACAAGACATCCAATGGAAAGGATTCTTGTCTAAGTCGGCAAATGCCTATGCTTGAACTTGAACTCTTGCTATAGCCCTTAGTCTTGCCTACATCTGCCCCCAGAATGCTAAAGTATGACAAAGCATGTCTGATCCTTTTTATTAGGAGTGATTTATAGAATGCTTTGCTCTTTAGGATCAGAACACAATCTGGACTGAAATCTACCTCAAAGAATTTTTCTGAATTAGTCTCTTTATTTACTCTTTCACATTTTCAAACACTACTCATCATCCACTCCACACACCCATTAGTAGTTCGAGACTTTGTTGATAAACTGTCCACCTTAATTTATATATTATTTTATAATCACAACATTGCTTTACACTATTGTCAATTAAACTGTATTTAAATGAACCACATAAATAAAGGTGGTAAATAGTTTCCTGGGATTTAATTAATTTAATTAATTAAGACCTTAGTAATCTTAGTCTTAAATCCCAAATTTCCTCTTTCTTCTTTTGCCATACCTTTTATTTAACACACACACACGCACACACGCACACAGAGCTTGCTGGCTAGCCTCAATCTTCAGAAATTCTCTGATTTCCAGAATTATTCTGACATGAAAACAACCTAATAAAAATCCTGATGGTTGACATGGTTCTAATATATCCAGTAATTACAAATATAGTTCCAAAATGGTTGAAAAATAAAGACTATATTGGGGCGCCTGGGTAGCTTAGTCGGTTAAGAGTCCAACTTTCGCTTAGGTCATGATCTCGCGGTTCGTGGGTTCGAGCCCCGCGTTGGGCTCTGTGCTGACTGCCAGCTCAGAGCCTGGAGCCTGTTTCAGTCTGTGACTCCCTCTCTCTCTGACCCTCCCCTGCTCACGCGCTCTCTCTCTCTCTTTCTCTCTTCTAGAAATAAATAAAACATTTTTTTTAAAAGAAAAAAGAAAAAGAAAGACTATATTTAGTGAACTCTAGTCTTTACTCTTATGGAATAATGTGAACTTTGCATTAGATGGCGATGTTCACAACTCACGTGCAACAGCTACACAGTACACAGTAGAGTTTCAAGAAGGGAGAAGAGTGATCTTTTGGTATGGTAATCTACAGAGCTGAGAAGCAGTGGTGGCAGCAGTGACCACAATGAAAGTGATTTACAGTAGGGTTGGTGGCAACAATAGCAACAACTGTTTCTTATTCCAACCATTGCCAGGCAGCAAATTGCAGACACTCAGACAATGGCAAGTGTTAAAAAGATAAAAGATAGAGCAGCTTGGCACTCGAGTAGATAACTGGATGCTGGGGAGAAGCAGCCAATTGCAACCTGATACATATCCCCTAAAAGGCTTCAATGTGTCATCTGTAAGCCTGCCAATCACTGGAATTCAGAAACCTTGAAGATACACAACAGTGCAGTGAAAGCACGCTAGCAGTAATGCAAACATGGGTTTGGAAAAAAGACTCAGTTTCTTTACTAGCTTTGACACTTTGGGCCAACCTCTCAAGCCTCAGTTTCCAAATCTTTAAATTAAGATGAATATATATGCCTCTTATGTTTATTATAAATATTAACTGAAACCACATATGTATAGCACAAAACAGAAAGCACATAATAAGCGCTTAGAAAACAGTATTGTGTCATTTAACTCTGGGCTCCCTGCCATTTATTAGAACTATTTATTTTATTATAGAAAATACTTTGAAAAATCCAACAATAAATTACTGTTAATGGATGTGTTAATTAAAGTTATGTTGAGAATGTATAATGTAAATTATTATTTAAACAAAAACTGCAGAAATTCATTTATCTATTCAGTATCTGGTAGTAGGAATTCTGTGCAAGCGATTTAAAGATAATTGAAGGTAATTTTAAAAATATTTTTAATATATTTTGGTCATTTGGTATGAAAAACCCTTATTATAATGAACCTTTCCACATTTTCTTAGGAAAAAAGTCAACAATGAATTAGATGTCTGGTTTGGACAGATACAATACTGCTCTAAATGGCCACAGATTATTGCCACTTGAAAGATATTTTTGGTGTGGTGTCAGGATTCTTTTCTTTGTCTCTAATTTTTGCTTCTCACCTACCATCAAATAGTATTTAATCTATGCCTCCAAAATGCAACTTAATCAAACTCTAAAGCACACATACAAATATCGTCCTGCCACAAATATGCTCATTCACACCAAGCGCCATCCTTCAGCTACTGATTAGAAAACCATGACCACCAAACTTGTGTAAATTTTTGGTAAACTACAAGTTCACAGGATTTGAAGAACAGAAATGTGAAAATATTTTTAGGAAGTTATGCACGCTTTGATGTGGAGACCTAGGATATTTATTTGACTTCTCACAAGACACTTTTCTCCTTATCTTGTGAGTTCTTAGTTGTGTTCCAGAGAAGCAAGTACACCAGATGAATACCCTTCAGATGAGTGAGCTATAGCTGTCTACTTGTTTTGATTTAATAAAAAGAATTTGCTTGTCTGAAAAATACATTATGGGTTCATTGGAGAAAACGGTTTTTCCTCTTTGTAGAAAAGGCTAAATTATTTTGCACACATTTTCGTACATCAGCTTGTATATATGTTTTTCCAAGTGTTTTTTTGCATCACCCTGTGATCACCCAGGCGGCTTGGGAATTTATGTGATTCTTCACAGTAGGTCAGTTAATTGTGTCCAATTGAATAGAACAAAAGATAAATCTTCAAAACTGCCTATAGGGCACACATAGATTTCATAATATTTTGCTGAGCTTTTAGAGTTTCCATCTGCTGCTTAGAAAGTCCTTTGGCAGCCACTATGAATACTTTTGTATCACATCCGAATTGAGTCATAGAAATTGAACCTGTGTGTGTGTAGAACAGGTTAGTGTCTTCAACTCTCACAGATATGTTCCGTGCATCCTGAGTAATGTAGTGCCAATTTGTTGTTTCTAAAATACCAATCTGATCATGTCATTCCCTTTCTTAAAATTTGATAAAGATGAAACGTAGTGGAGGAGTTCCTTTGTTATTATTACAAGGAGTTCCTTCATTATTCTAGACCCATCTCTTGCTGCAGCTCTCCTCCACACCCACCTTACACATGTCACACAAACACCTTACTCTCCAGTTACATCCAAGGGCTTAGAGCTCCCAAGCTCCGAGCATTATGTCTTGATACGTTCAAACATGTAGTTTCTTATTCCTAGAAATTCTTTCCTTCTCCAACCTCTTTCCTTTCTAATCTTGTTATGTACCTCCTACCCCTTCGACCTATGTTTGGTTATTCTCTATTTGTCTTTTGAATCTTATCTGGAATGTCATATTCTCTAAGAAGGCTTTCTAACCTATTCCCAATTGCTAATTGGATTCAGTAATTCTTCTGTGTTCTGTAATTTCTTATGCTTAACTTCATCCTAGCACCTAGAACAATACAATACATCTCTGCTGTCCTTTATTTATTTTTTTCTCTATTAAACTGTGAATGATCTGCAGTCAAGGACCACGTGTCAGTATGTTTATGTCTCTATCACAATGTGTGAGTTATGATAACTGGTCAATAAATATCTGTTGAATGAGGAAGTGAATCAAGATGAAAGAGATATTTGTTAAATGCAGTTGAAGATGTCTTTCAGTTTTTCCTTCTTATGCCTAACCCAACAGATTTTCAAAAACAAGTTAACATGTAAATTACTGTCTAAGGCTTATATTTCATTCAAAATGGCCAGTGGCCATTTTCTAAACCTTTGTTTTCTCTCTCTCATTTTAATAGTTATAAAAGAATTTCAAAGATAGTGTTTTCTCTCTTCTCGAGTGGATTAGATACTTACAATTCTGGTGAAACATAAATTATATCTACAGGATTCATAGCCAAGATGAAAGGTGAGAAATGAAAAATATAATAACGTTAAATTCACAGCCAAAGCTAGGGCCAAACAAAGTAGTAATTAATGTAAGTTGCAAGTACATATACTTTTATCTTTCTATTTTTCTCCATGAAAAAAGTGACCTTTTAATGAGAATGGCAAAATTGTATTTCGAAGACAGGAAAACAAAAGAAATTTAGATGATTTTACATACTAATGGTACTGAGAGTACTAGTGAACTAATTTAGTTATGGAGAGAATATAGAGTGCAAGTGTTTCCTGAGATTTTATTAAAAAGTTTCCATTTTCAAAGAAATAATGCCTTTCTTGAGTCATACATATGTAACCCTATAATCAATATTGAAAGAAATTCTGAACTAGATTTTAAAATTATCTTTTCTAAGGATAGAGAAGGAACTATGACTGCCAGGAGTCAGCAGAAGCAAACAAATGGACAGAGGTAAATCTCACTTTGTATTGAGTCACTATCCAGGCAGAGAAGGAGACTTCTATAGACTTAGCATATTAGAATTCTTGTAATACATTTAACAATCATCTCTGATGATTTCTTTAGTAGTAAAGAGTCATATATGTGGTGGCAAGAAAGCATTTAATAAATTTGAGAGCAAGACCATACCAGAAGAATGTTTATTTATAGTTGTTTTTATCATGAAGAATGATATTTTGCAAGACTTTACCCTCAGTCTTGTCCTACCTGATATCTTAAAAATGGTTTAGATAAGAATGTGCATTAATTTTGTTTTTTGATCCAACTTCTTAACATTAAGTTAGGAAAGACAACAAAATATCCCTGAAGATTTGAAAGTGGAAGCCTTGGGTATATTAGTGTATTGTGAGCCTAATATGAATCAACAATGGAAGAAACTTCCAAAATAGCTAAAGAAACATTTGTCTGCAAAAATAGCCCTAAACTATATGTCAAGATCCAGGACCATACTCTTTACGACACTGAAACACTGGAGTATGTCTAGGGGTAGTGAACAGAATGGAAACATCTTCAAACTTGAAAATGTCAAAAAAAAATTTTTCGGGATCTGGAAGCCAGAATGATTGCAACCTCTCCATGTGTGAAGAACTGTCACACAGAAAGAGGACTATAATTGGCCCATGACATCCACATTCAGATGAACTGAACCCAGTGGATGACATCCACAAAAGGCACATACAGTGAATATGCCAAACACATAGACACATATGCACATACATGGAAACACTTTCTGTTAATCAGAACTATCCATAGATAAAATGAATTTTCATGGGAATTAAACAATTCTCAGTTAGAGCAAGTTTCAAGTCAAATTTGACAAGAAGACTATATTGAATAGTCATTAATAAGAGATAGTGTAGAAGAAATTTAAATATTTGCTGGGGTAGAAACCAGAAGAGTTGAGTTAGATGACCTGCAACAGCTTTCCAACCTAGGAAAATCATCTTTCTCTATAAATAGCAGCAGTAAGAATATTCATCATAAGAGCAGCAGTGGTGGTAGTAGTAGTCATAGCTCTCTTTAATTGAGTATTTTCTATTTTCCATGCTGTGTGCTTATCACACTATAATCCTCACAAGTAACCTATGAAGTTTGGATCATTTATTATGCTTAATTCATAAAAGTGAAGTGGTGGTTCAGAAAACCTTAGAACACATTGAGAGTGAGTCAAGATTTAAACACATGGATGCATGACTATAGACACCTTCCTCTTACCCACTGCTTAGTGCAATAGAGCTGAATTAGTGAGCTGAGACTGGACATAGCACAACAACACAAAATTAAAATTTGTGCTGGGGAAAAAATTCTGAGTTAGCAATGTCTAGGAAAAAAAATTCTGACCCTAATCAGGTTCATAAGCTGATCTCAACTCTGCTGCACTTACTAAGTGGTAAGACATATATGTCCATGTATATGTGGATGTGAACAAGTTACTCACTTGAGTATGTTAAGCTCTATGGAAGGTCCATTCATTAACCCTAAGAGTCCAAAACAAACAAACAAACAAACAAACAACTAGTTAATGAATTATTGCTAGAGTATACTAATATACCATTGTATACTAGTATAACTTTGTGAATTCTAAAATTTAATTGTTTTCCCCTACAAATAGATACAATGCAGAGTCTTAGTGTAATTTCCCTCCCCAACCCCACTTTTACACATATCCAAAATGTAACATATTGTTAGAATAATCATCAAGTTTTATTTGGAAGGTAATTATATGGATACAAAGACAGGATTATGGAGAAATTAATTTCTATTTCCTGCTTCACAAAGCAAATGTCTAGCATATTTAAGAATAAGATACAAGTTTGCATATGCATTCAACAAAATGTCATAGGATGTTCTCTGTGCTGTAGACATGTGAATTGTAGAACTAAGGCATACTCTCTCCTCTCAATGAACTATACCCACATACATATACAAGCAAAGCAATATTTGTATGTTACAAATACCCTTGGACTTATTAGCCTCAAGTAAGAAAATGAGAAAGACTCTTTGGAGAGAATTATTTTGACCCACATCTGCAGAAGAAAATAGTTGCAGATAGGAGAAGAATAATAAAATTTTCTAGGCCAAAGGAACTAAATAAGCAAAGATTCTAAAAAGTTGAAGATCCATAGTCCAGAATGAGATGAGATTAGTTGCATGATGAAGGGAGGTTGAACATTTCTGATCTTTTACATTCTATTTCCAACCTTCTAGAACTCACTACTATTCATCATATAAACAATGTGTATTTCACTAGATTATTCATACTTATTCTCACCCACAGTCCTAAAAAGCTTTTGACAGTACTTTTATGTGTAGCTTACTGGTGAATACTTATTCAAAAATGAAAGCATAAAAAAGGAAGAATAAATATTATGTTATTGTTTTCATCTTGGAGCAAAATAAATTTCTGTAACTTTAAGGCCCAGAATACTAAAGGCACTTTATCAATATACAGAGCATTTCTTGACACAATAGGCATAAGATGTGTAAAAGCTGTTACACTCATATCCTCTCCCTTCCCCACCCCAAATCACAATCTTTTTGAAATTTAAGAGGTTTGAATTTCTGTGTTCTGGAGAGGTTCCACTGTATGTACTCTTGGAAAAGTGGAAAGTTCCTTTAAATAATATATTTGATGGCTCCCTCCACCATGACAATAAACTGCCTGTGACATTTTCCTTTCTATGTCTGATCAGACTGGTTTCAAGTGGCTGCTTTCCAGAAATTCTCTGCCAGAACAGGATCACCTCACACTCAAGTCAGGACATAGAACCACCAAAGTCAAAGCTGCTCAAGAGAAATAGTCATTTGGTATAAGCACAGACAGATGAGATTGAGCAGTGTCTTCTGGGTTAAAGAAAGAATATAACTAGAGAGAGGCAGTAAAGTGGTGTAGACTCCAAGTGATGTCATGATCCATTCCACATGGGAGGAGGTAGACGGGTAGACTATGGGGCACAGAGCAGAAATTTCCACAAGGAGAAAACCCAAGATAAGGTGAGTACCCCGTGATGGCCCTGAAGAGAAAAGGAAATCCCAGAACAGAATCTCCAGGAAGCAGAGAGGGAGTTCCTCCTCTAAAAAGCATTTTGGTAGGGTCATTTAGGTATTTATCTGTGTCCCCTAATAGACTAAGACCAGTCTTAGTCTAAGATGGCAAGAACAGTGTCCATTTTGTTCTATTTTGTACCTTCATTGCTTAGCATAGCGCTCAGCATATGGATGCTCTTTAGTGAATATTAAGTGAATCTGTGCATGCGTGAAGGATTTACCTTAGCCTGGAAATCCACTATGGGTGGCTCTGAGATTAAAAAAAAAAAAAAAAGAACAACTATAAAGACAATTATAATGATAATCAATATTCATATACTTTTATTGTCAGGCACAGTGTCAAGCATATTAAATGCATTATCTGATTTGCCCTCACAACTATAAGTTAAAGACTTTTATATCCTCATGATACAGATGAAAAAATTGAGATTTAGAGAGTTAAGACAAATTCCTTATAGCACACAGCTTAATAAATTTGGAAACTGGTGTCTTGGTTGAGGTTCATCTAATTTCAGAGGCTAGGATCTACTTTAATTTAATACGGATTGTTTCCAGCACTTTCTTGATATTCTTAGGATACATTGATAAAATCAATTATTTATTGAGAACTTCCTAAGCTTGAATAATTATTCACAAAGTTTTATTTTGGCAACAGTAATTGCCTTTTTTAGATTTAAATACATGCCTTATTTAGATTTACTATTGTATATTTAGGAACTGTTGTCATAAACCTGACTATAAGATCATCATTGTGAAAATAAAAACAGTCCACAATAGTAGAAATTAAAGGGTAAGTTTTTATTCATTAAAATGCAGGGGCGCCTGGGTGACTCCATTAGCTAAGCCTCTGATTTTGGCTCAGGTCATGATTTCATGGTTTGTGGGTTTGAGCCTCACGTAGGGCTCTGTGCTGACAGCTCAAAGCCTGGATTCTGTGTCTTCCTCTCTCTCTGCACTTCCCCCATGCTCTCTCTCTCTCTCTCTCTCTCTCTCTCTCTCTCCCAAAAACAAATAAACATTAAAAAATGTAATTGAAGATTAAATGTACAAATCATTGAATCTTTTTACCAATGAAGGGAAGACACCAAGTGTGGGCCCCTTGATGACTAGGTCCTGAGCAGCCCTCCAGTGGTATGTGTAAAACCTCTGTATTAAAATAGTAGAATTACAGCCAAATCTGAGTGCTAATGAAGAGGACAGCTACACTTCATATGAAACCAGAAAGATGGCATGAGAGCTGGGCTCATGGTAGGTCTCAGCAGGAAACACCCCCAGCCCCACTCAAGGCTGATTCTTCCAATGTTGTGGTCCCAGGGGGAGTGAGGTGTAAGGGCTCATCTACCACCTGTTGCCAGGCACGATAAGTGATAGCAAGAGCCTTTGGGATTCTGATTACTAACTCCCTTCTGTAGGAAGTATTGTGAACAGAACTTTTTTGTTGCCTTCACAAAGAGTTCTGTTCTGTCGATTCTTACTGAAATACACAGAAGAGCTTGGGTATCAGGATTTCGAAGAAACAGAATCTTCAGAGCTGGATAAAATAGGTACTAGGATGAAGCTGAAGCAACAGAGGAAAGAAATCTCAGAAAGCAAATCTCCTTATTCCAATTCTGGAGTTTCAGGCATCGAGAATGTTAGTGACTACGCTACTATCACAGCCTCCAGCCACACTAGCTCTTAAAAACTTGAGATATGGCTTGTTCGAATTGAGATGAACTATAAGTGAAAAACACACACTGGGTGCTGAAAACTTGATATGAAAAAATAAAAAGGAAACAATTCATGGAAATGTTTATGTGGATTACATGCCAAAATACTATTTTAGGCATATTGGGTTAAGTGAGATGTTACTAAAATGAATGTCACCTGATTCTTTTTAACTTTTAATGTGACTGCTATAAATTGTAAATGTACATCTATGACATTCGTTTGCAGTTTACTTTACATGTCCATGAGACAGCACGGGTTCACAGGATAGTTATTTAATTATACATAGAATGATGTATTACTTTTATTTAATCTTACTTCAGCAGGATCTTTAATCCTCTTTAATCTCCAAGTTTTGATTTAGGGAGTCTGTAGATCTTTAAGTGAATTGCAAATAACATTATCAGTCCTTAAATAATCTGCTTTTTAAACTTCAAAATGTCACATAAGAGGGTTTCTCCTGTATTTTAATATTTTTTCAGTCAGTGCAACTTTTAAAAACTGAACCCAGCAATGTAAGCTAAAGAATGAACAGTGTGAAAAAGCTGGAAAAGTAATAGTAACCCTGAACACCAGTAGCTGTTTTCTATAAAAAGAACAGAAATGGAACCAAAACAGAAGTGAAAATACAGAAATCTATGAAACCAATTATCGATCCCTTGCCACTGCTATAATTTCTCATAAGGAATATTTTATCTGAGAAGGTATGTGTTATCAACATAAATCAATATGAAACACAAGGATTTTATGAGTGTATTTGTATGTGATGTACATTCAGTTTGAAAATGTACACATTAGGGTGGCCTGGGTGGCTCAGGCCATGATCTCAGATTCATGAGTTCAAGTCCCACATTGGGCTTACTGTTGTCAGTGCAGAGCCTGCTTCAGATCTTTTGTTTCTCTCTCTTTCCCTCCCCTGCTCACTCTCAAAAATAAATAAAAATAAATCTCCTTCAAATAAGGAGATTAAGTGAAGGGCAAGATTAAGAATAAAACAAAAACAGAAAACAGCAGCAGCAAAATGTCATTACCACTCTCAAGGCTAATGGAATATGATTGTCACAGAGTTTTGCCAGAGTGCAAAAAAACAGCTCGAGTCACAGAGAAGGATGTCCTCTGAGCTACCTGTGGTCAGAAACGAGGTGTTACCCAGGGAAGTGGCAGAAAGAAGTATCCTGAACTCTTTCTTTTCTTACCTTATGACCCACAATATTGGTCACACCCAACTGGAACCTCACCACCTTCATGTTCAAGCACTTGAAAGAAGGTTGGAGAATGAGCAACAGATGGGCATAGATTAGAGAATAAATGGCACATTTATAAAGCATTTTTTATCCAAGATTATTTTGTGTAAGGTATAAAGCAGTGAGAGTTGGCATAGTGACTGATAGGAAAAATAAAATGGTGTGATAAATCCTATTGGAAAAGTGGTTAATTCAGTAAGGACACCAGCTACATTAGAATGAAGAGCATTGATGTGGGATATGTTATGTAATGGCAGTGGAAGTCCAGGAGAAGAATACCAGGATAAGAGTTAGATGTGGAGAGATTTCAGTGCTTAAGCTTCTCTCTCGATTAATTTATGATACAAATTATAAGTTTTTGCCATGAATTAGAATTAATATAAAAGATAATGAGGATCAATTATATACCTTGAAAATTGGAAATGGGTAATTAGAAGAAACTGATGAAAGATTAAAATTTAATAGTTAGAGAATACTAATTTCAACTTCTGACACTGTACATCTATTTTGATCATAGTAGTGATTTGGGATTAGTTAAAAGAGAAGAAAATGGCAAACCTCAAGTGTAAACTTGCATAGAAAATTCAGTACTTTATTACATATCAGTACTCTATATAATTTAATCTTGTAGATGAACAAAATGAATTCAAAAAAGAAATATGTATATAATATTGTGCTTAATACTAGTCTCTAAGCATTTGTCATGTTGTGAGCCACTGAACTTTAACTTGAGGCTCCCCCTTCTCTCCCATTCTTTCCCAGTGAATCGGTAATTTTCTTCAGAAAACCTTCACTCACAGCCCTCCCACATTAACACATTACTACGCTCCAGTCGGGTGAGACCAGCATCTTAGAATAATATGTGCCGTAATTTGTTGACCTAAAATAAATAGAGAAGTGGACATTTTATTTTTTTATTTTTATTTCTTAAGGTTTGTTTATTCATTTTTGAGAGAGCGAGAGAGAGAGAGAACAGGAGAGGGGCAGAAAGAGAGGCAGAGAGAGAGAATCCCCAACAGGGTCCATACTGTCATCGCAGAACCCCACGTGGAGCTCGAACTCACAAACCGTGAGATCATGATCTGAGCTGAAATCAAGTCAGATGCTTAACTGACTGAGCCATTCAGGTGCCTTGAGAAGTGGGTGTTTTAAAATACACTGTTTCTGCCAGTATTTGTTTGAGATTTTGTAATCAGATATGATTCCTGACTCAGAAACAGTGCTATAATTCTATATCTTTGAGTAGGGTAATATGCGTACCATTTTGATATAAGACAGAGAGGTAAAGGAGATAAAGTTGTATTTTATAAGGTCTAATCTTTGTTCTCATTCTGCTAGATGGCCACAGTTATACTTTCTGGCAAGACCACCCTCTTCCTCATGGTTTCTTTCAGGTGCCTAAACAAACCTCCATTGGACTCCAGTGTCATCATATTAAAGCATGAAGAGGTTATTTTAATTTGGGTAATTTCAGTACATGTACTGGTCACAACCTGTAACATATAGAAAACCTCAGTTACACTCTATGGAATATCTGGCTTAAAGCAATATCACAGATTTCTGATATGCCTTCCTACTTTGAAATATAACCCTGAAAATTGAGACAATTGACCCATTGGATTGAATTATTTAAGGTAAGAGTTCTTGCTATTTCTGATATCTTTTAAGAAAACTTTATAAATCATCAATTCATGGCTATAGCGATATTATGTGGGCATATTTTTCTATTCAATGTTCTCCAAACTTTCTTGACCCTAAAACATTGTAGGAATACATAATCTACCTCTCTAAAAAATACACTTATAAACTTGGACCAATCCACCTGCCCCCAACCCAGAAGGCTAGCATGATCAGGCAAGTTTGAGGAAAACTACTTCAATTGAACTACAGTTGGAAATATTTGAATTATATTATTTTAAAGATATACTCTGAAACACTTAATTTTATTATTTATTAAATAAAATTACTAACCTCCTTAAATAAAATTTGTGATATATTTATTACAAGTACCAGAGAAAAAAATATATGCATTGAAATTTTCACTTCCAATATAAGATTACGTATATGTGCTTTCAGTTAGACCAAATTTCTGTTTAGCATTTTCATGTTTATAAGCAACCACTCTTAGAAAAAAAAAAAAGGTCTTTCTTGCATTTTATGGCAAAACTGTCAAGTATATAATCATTCAAAGTAGCCACCATTTATTGAACATGTACATGTACTATATGTAAGATATTCTTTACACATAATTGTTTTTATTCATCGGAAAAAGTTGTGCATTGTTTATGCTTATTTTTACAAATGAGGAAAAGGACTTTCAAAAGTTGAAGTAACGTGTCTAAAATCCCACCATTAATATTAGAACATTAGTGGGGCGCCTGGGTGGCTTAGTCGGTTAAGGGTCCGACTTTCGCTTAGGTCATGATCTCGCGCGGTTCGTGGGTTCGAGCCCTGCGTCGGGCTCTGTGCTGACTGCCAGCTCAGAGCCTGGAGCCTGTTTCAGTCTGTGACTCCCTCTCTCTCTGACACTCCCCTGCTCACGCTGTCTCTCTCTCTCCTAGAAATAAAAACATTAAAAAAAAATTAAAAAAAAATATTAGAACATTAGTCTAAAATGGACAATTACTGGGTATCACATCTTTTCACAGAGAAAAATACTATAACAAATTAATTTATGTGCAAAACAAAATCAATAAGGTATTTTTCATTTGTGCATTTCTGTGGGCATTCATTTTCATTATCTAACCACTATAAATTTGGTATGTAACTTAGTTACATAAATATATAGTTCATGTCTAGAAATACGACAACTTAGATAACTTTTTAAGAATTGTCAATCATCTGTAAAGAAGAGATGCTGATGATATTACTGACTGAATGGCTATTAGGATGAACACTCCAAAGAGAAAAATATATACTTAAACAGATTCTCAAAGGAAACATTTTACAGTATTTTTTTGGTTAAATAAGAATATCCCTAAGATTCATAACCAAATCAATGAATTTGCAATCATCTATCAAAATGTTTAGTAATACAAGGAAGGAACCACACTGTTTAAATAGTCTCAATTTTTAAAAATTACAATGCTTTTCAGACTTTGCTTCTGCTACTTATATAACCATTCATTTCACAACAAAATAAACAGAGAAATAGTTTCAAGAAACTTTGACTTGTCAGCAAAATACTTTCAGAAGCATAAAACAACTGATACTGCAGGCTTACGCACACACACACACACACACACACACACACGGGGTAGGTGGAGAGAGAGAAATTTCTGGCTAATTATGTAGGAAGTACAAAAGAAAGTCAGTCTCCCTAACTTTTGTAATCTCTCCTCTCCTCTCCTCTCCTCTTCTTTCCTCTCCTCGCCTATCTTATCCTATTCCATTCCATCCAATTCCATTCCATTCCATCCCATTCCATTCCATTCCATCCCATTCCATTCCATTCCATTCCATTCCATTCAGTTTTAATCTATTCTATTTATTCTATTCCTGATAAAACATATAAAATGTAGAGAATTCATTTGGGGGTTAATTTTACTACCTTACTAAGTCAAATTCTTTTTCTTAGTTTTATTCAGTATAATTTAAGTTGCTGGGTAAATCATGACCATTCAATATGTCTGGACTCTATATAGAAGCCAAGTATTGTAGGTACAGAAGAGACCTTAGCATCAAGTTACTTCAATCCCCTCACTTTTGATCATGGAAAAACTGAGAGATCTAATATTAAACTATTCACGCAAGGTCATGCTATTAGTCAGTTGTTCAAAAGATTAAGCACTAATTCCAGCATCATCTCAACCCAAAGATCTCTTCATGTAACATGAAAGCACTCAGACCAAGACTGAACTGAAAGTTTAAAATCAATCTTTTTAATATGATTTTACATTATTTTTATATTCTCTAAGAGATTCTACTGGTTGAATAATGTTTCCCAAAATTTATCTCCACTCAGACTCTCACAATAGGAATTTACTTGGAAATAGGGTCTTTGCAGATACATTAGTTAAATTTTTAAAAGGTCATTCTGGATTCAGATAGATCCTAAACCCAATGACAGGCATCTTACAAAGGTGATGTGAACACACAGAGACAAAGAGATGCTAAGGGAAGAAGGCTCTATAAAGATGGAGGCAGATTTGAGAATGCTGCTGCCACAAGCCAAGGAAAACCTAGGGCCACCAAGAGTGGGATTAGACTAAGAAGGATTCGTCCAAGAGTCTTCACAGGGGACATGGGCTTGCTGACATTTTGGTTTTATATTTCTAGTCTTCAGAAATCTGAGAGCATCAACTTGTTTTAAGTCATTTTATTAGGCAACTCTAGGAAACAATACAGAATACCACACAAAGTGATGTCTACATATAGTAGATAATGCCAGGAATTCTGTTAACTGAATGTATTTTCATTTCATGTAGTGGTTTTATTGTGGTATTATATATATGTATGTATATACACATATATACATATTTTATTTTCTCTTTTTTTGTGGTAGTCTTTGGATTTGAATAAGATTCCAATACTTAAGGACTGTTAAAATGATCCTTCTTCCAATAAACTGTAACTTATTATTTACAATTAAGTATTTCTAGAATCATACCACCATTATATCTATGCAGCATAATTATTCTCTTAAAAAAAGAATAGCAGTTAGATATTAGGTGGTAAGCATTACAGACCTATAGATGATAGTACATTGAGGACTGTTGAATTAATTTCACTAACTTAGAGAAAAAGTAAACCTAATGTCAGACTTACAAATATTTAACATAAGAAGCCACAAAAATAGATTCTGTCGTATTGATTTTTTACATTGTTACAACAATTAGTAACTTTTAATTGTGTGTGTATATTTATATTTGACCTAATTATTATAGCTATAACTTCTGTTGCATTGTTATTTAGGGAAAAATAGACAAATACTGTTGTTTTTCCACATCATTATTTTTGTGCTGAGGTATTTCCAAAGAATATGTATAAATTTAGAACTTCATCAGGGAGACTCTTCATAAGTGTTGTTGTTCATGCTTGAGCAGGTCCCCCAAAAAGCAGGTTCATTTTAAGTTGGATGGTTCAGTCTGTGTTAGAGTCAAGAACTATATCTCAATTACCCTACAATTAAAAAATTTCATCTAACACCTTCTACATCAAAATACCCTAAATAGACTTTTATAAAGAGATAATAGAATAAAACAAAATATTAAAATGAAACCACATGGCAAGGAAAACTTAAAATTTAATTTAAAACCGTATTGAAGGAATAATAATAATCTTAATAAAAATAAAATATCAAAGTCATGAAGTAAAAGTAGATTCATGAATCCACTACTGAATCAGAAACTGAATATAAAATTGTCTCTGGGTATGCATGTGTGTGAGAGAAAGACAGAAAGAGAGATAGAATTTTTCTTGAATTTCCTCTTTAAAAAACTCTTTGGAAAAATATTTGTAATATATCTATCTGACAAAAAATTGTAATAAAAATATATAAAGAATTTCTACAAATCAACAATAAAAAGTGAACAATCATTTAGAAACTAAGAAATAACTTGAAAAATTACTTTGTAAATGAAGAAATATAAGTGACAATAAACTCTTGAAAATGTGGTCAATGTTACTGGCATCAGGGAAATGCAAATTTAAGCCACAGTGAGAGATCATTCAATACCCATAACATTCCTGAAATTCAAAAAGACTGACATGAAATAGTGATGGAGTTGAACTGGAACTTTCATACACTGTTGGTGGGAGTATAATGTGGCACAATATTTTTGAGACTTTAAGGACAATTTCTTATTAAATTAAACATACATCTATGTTATAACCCTGAAATTCCACTCCTAGGTATTAATTGAAGAAAAATAAAAACATAAATCCACAATAAAGACTTGAACAAAATGTTTCTAGCAGACTCAGTCATGACAGTAAAAAACTATAAACTTCTATATGCCCATAAGAGGAAGAACAAATAATAGGGTATTTCACACAATGAAGACTCCTCAGAAGCAAAATGGAATGGAGTGCATGAATGGTTCAGTCAATTAAGCATCTGACTCTAGATTTCGGCTCAAGTCATGATCTCATTTTGTGGTTTCAAGTCACATGTCAGGCTCTGTACTGACAGCACAGAGCCTGCTTGGGATTCTCTCTCTCTCTCCCTCTCTCTGCCCCACCCCTGCTTGTACGCACTCTCTCTCTAAATAAACTTAAAAAAAAGAAGTAAAATGTAATGTCTCACTGATGTATAAATCAACAACACATTCTGCTGAGTGAAAGAAACTTAAGCCAAAAGAATACATTCTGTATGATTCCATTTATATGAACTTCTGGAATTGGCAGAAGTAATCTATGGCATAGATGTAAGAAAGAGGAACAAGAATTTTGGATGTATATTTTGGATGACAGTTAAATTGAATTGAATACTAAACAACTGCACATTTTAAAACATTCATAAAATACCTTGATAAAACATGTTAATTACAATAATAATAATATTTAAAAATAAATCAATGATTAAAAATATAAAGAAAATTGATTGATCATATCTTCAAAGAAAAGACCTGAGATATGGCCCAATAAACTTTTTCATGTTTATTGTGTTAAGGAAAAAACTAATAAAATGATTTTCATTTTGTGTTAACCTAATTATTTCATATTTAAAGTTAAAAGTTTCTCCAATATTCAACAATGACAAAATAGTATCTCACGAGATAAAGAAAATGTCAAGCTGGCTCCCAATTTTTGGTCCTTATTAAATACAATAAGAAACTGGAGGGGAGCCTGGCTGTCTCAATTGGTAGAGCATGACTCTTCATCTCAGGGTCATGAGTTCAAGCTTCAAGTGGAGCATGGAGCCTATTTAAAATAAACATTAAAAAATGAAAAAGAACCTGGAGCAAGGCCAATAAAACCTTAACAGTAATGTATTTTGTATTCTATATTCTGCCAAGTTGTAATTCCTGTATGAAAACAATGCAAAGATATTCTCAGATGTGTCTAAATTCAGAACGTACTCCATTCAGATGTTTAAAAAAAAAACCACATGTAATTCTCAAAAATATTCTTTAGAACATTTTTTCCTTCCAAACAGGAAGCAATAATAAAAAAAATTTGTTGGGTCTTATCTCCAAGATGAATTACAGAGGATAACACTAGGCAGAGGTGGAGTTTGGGGGTGGAGGAAAGTATATTGCAAAAGGTGAATAAATTGGTACAGTGCTATTCTTAACTTTGAGAAATTGGTTTAAGAAAAGTTCACAGTTTTAATACAACCACATATAAATATTTACCTAACGAGCCATATTTCTAGATAGTTAAGAAGGTAAAGGAAAAGAAAATAGCCTCAATAAAACCCAAACACTTTAAAATTTTTGTATGCATTCTTATAAATAACAATTAGTCAAGGAGAAAATTGGATTATCTTTAACAGAATAAGTAAAAAAATAAACTTATATCTGACCTATGAGATGCAACCAAAGACATATCAATGCAAATGTTATTTTCATTATTTCTAAAACAAATAAAATATTCTATTAAAGATTTACTCAAGGGGATAGCAAGAAAAATACACAAAATCTAAATAATTCAGAAGAAAGTAAATAATAGAGCTTCAAGTAGAAATATTTACATAGCAAAACAATGGAAATTATAAATATTAGATTTTTATATACAAATATATAGAAAAATTCTGGTTAATCAAATAATTTTTAAAATTAGAAAAGAAATATTTTAACAGCTAGAGAATACATTTTAAAATTAGAACAATTGATTTTAATATACTTAATAATCTCAAGGAAATGAACAAATATCTAATAAAAAGCATATAAATAGCCAAAACAAATTCAACAAGGACTTTGAAATGAAAAAATAAAACAAAAAAACCTGGAAACTCTCAAAATCTTAGCACAAACCAAAAAGCATCTCCAGAGACCAATACTTTTACACTTGACTCATTCTAAGTTTTCAAAACATGGATAATGTGTGTGCTACAAAAATTACTGGGAAACATAGATTACTAAAAGAAAGGTTGCTAAATTCACATTATAAAATAAGAACTATTCTAAAAATAAATGAATGACAAAGATACAGAGAAATCTGTATATCCAAATCTTTATGACTGTAGACACACAAAGTCTTTAACAGACTACAACAAAATGGTCTTTAGTCCAAGAATCAAACTATTCATTATTATTAAATCTATTAATAAAATTTATTACATAGACAAGTTGAATATAAAAAATAATAGAGTCTTTCCAATTGGTTACCCAAGACTATAGCAAAAATCCAAAAACCATTAACTAGTTTAAGTTTTTAATATAGAGAGATAAAAATGCTTCCTCAGCATGATGAAGACTATCGAGCTTGATCCAAGAGACAGTGTGGGACTTAGTCCAAAGCTTTAGGAAGACACCGTTACTATTGAACATTGTCCTAAGTCTAGCTAGTGAAACCTGGAAAGAAGAAAGCAAATAATTATTTGCAGATGATATGATGGTAAATCTGGAAAACCCAAATGTATAAAAGATGTAAAACAATGTAACTCTTGAACTCACTTAAAATGAAACATGCTTGGAAAAAGCCTAGAATACAAAAGGCATCTTTAGATAGAATTATAGTCTGTCCTTTTTTGCCATCCTTTGCTGATTGCCAAAATTTCTTAATGCATTTGTACTGCCTAAGCAATGTAAACAAAAACAAAATTATCTATGAACAATAACGACAAGGGGAGGAAAATTTCTCATGATGCTTAAACTATTAACAGCTTTATGGGACACGTGGGTGGCTCAGTTGGTTAAGTGTTAAACTCTTGATTTTGGCTCAGGTCATGATCTCACAAGTTGGAGGGGTTGAGCCCCACATGGAGCCCCACTCCAAGTCCCTCATCAGAGCCCTGAGTCAGGCCCTGCGCTGTCAGCATGAGATTCTCTCTTTCCCTCTCTCTTTGCCTCTCTCCCTTAAAATAAATAAATCAACTTTAAAAACAACCAAGAAAACAATCATAGGGTGCCGAGATATTTCATCCAGTTAAGTGTCCAACTTGTGCTCCAGTCATGATCTCATGGTTTGTGAGTTCAAGTCCTGTATCAGGCTCTGTGCTGACAGTGTTGACTCTCTCTCTCTCTTTCTCTCTCTCTCGTTTTCCCTCTCTCACTTGCACACACTCTCTCTCTCTCAAAATAAATAATCAACTCTTTACATCATTTTATATAAATATATATCTCAATCATTTCAACAGATTTATGTATTGTAGATTTTTTATATGGTTTGCTACAGATTGCTTAACTTGTCCCTTACTAATGGAATATAAATTATTCCAGGTTTTAATTTTTATAGTTAATGCTTTCATGAGCATTCTTGCATACATGTTTTTTTGTACTTATGTATTGTAGTAATCAATTACTGTATAATAAACTACCACAAAAGTTAGCAGCTTAAAAATCATAATTTATTTTATCTCAAGGTTTTGTGTGTCAGGAATTTGTCGGTGATTCTTCTGTTTCATGTGAGATCAATGGCAATCACTCAGTGGAAGTTAGGTGCCAGATGAGCTGTCTGGGGTTCAAGGCAACTTCCTCTTATTACTGGTGCCTTGACAAGTACAGTTAGAAATCTGGGGACTATTGATAGAATTCTCTAAACATAAACTGTTCTACATAACAGATTCAGTGTATTTGGGCATCTACATAGCAACTCAGAGCTCAAAAAAGAGTGTTCCAAAAGGCCCAGATGGTAGCTGCAAGGTGTCTTATGACCTAACTTTAGAAGTTGCAAACTATTTGTAAAAAAAAAAAAAAAAGAAAAGAAAGAAATTAACTAGCCTATATAACCACAGAAAAGCCATTATGTTGTATAACCCGTTATTTGGTGTCTTCCAAATTATAAGCAGGTCATATAGTTAATAAATAAATGTCATTGTTAGATAAAAAAAAAAAAAAAATAGAAGTTGCATGTCATCACTTTTGCTCTTTTCTGCTGGCCAACGAACCTACTGCCTCCAGCCTGAAGTTAAAGGGAGGGAAATAAAACTTTATTTCTCAATAGAAATAATAAATAATTGCAGCCATCTTTCATTTAACAGGGTGAATAAGTAAGCTCCTGGAGGTGTCATTGCAGGGTCAAAGGTTACGTCCATTTTTAATCACTTTCAAAAATGTTTATACAAAACAAATTTTTAAAAAACTAGTGTGTACCTTTCTTGAGAGAAAGAGAGAGCATGAGTTTGAGACAGAGACAGAGAAAGAGAGAAGTTTAAGTGGGATTCCATCCCACAGCTTTGGAATCATGACCTGAGCTGAAACCAAGAGTCATCCGACTGAGCCACACAAGCACCTGGAGTATACTTTTAAAGTGGACATGTGCATCGACAAGATAATTGACAAGTGGACTTCAGAGATATTTTGTATATTCTATTGGGCTTTTCAATAAGAGTCAGTTGATCATGTCAACCATGCAGTTGAGCAAACAAAATATGACTTCTGATATAAAGTATCTTCACTATAAACAATCAGGAATTCTCCCTTATCTGTAAAGTTCAATGAAATTCTAAACACACAGATTTTTAGATGGTTTGCAGCACTGCTCAAGACTACCTCTTAAAGGCAAAATAATTGATCTACTGTGCTAGAAGGTAAAGCTTTTAATGGTAGGATTAGCAATATTATAATTAGACATCTGCCAAGGCAATAAATCTCTTTACTCTCTGAATCATCTTTAAATCATCTCCATGGATTGATTGCTTTATAAATTTCTTTATACTTTCCCCTTCCTTGAAGCTGGTAGAGTAAGAATTTGGACCTTCTTCCACCTAGGTGGAGATGCTACTCCCATGCCTAAAATTCTCCATCACAAGTTTCATTTAGAAATTACATCTGCTGCAAACAAAAGAACACTCAACTAATAATGACTTAAAACATAACATTTAATGTTAGCAACAAATTAATTCCAAGATATTCTCAGATTCAGTTTCTCTAAATATTGGCTTATTATCTTCATGATTATTACCTTATGGGGAAGAAATGGCTGCTTTAGCACAAAACGTAATATTCATACTCAAAACTTTAAAAAATGGAGAATAAGCTCTCCTGTCTCATTATTCTCCTTTGTAAGGTAGCAAAAAGTGTCTTAAAAACTGCCCAGTTGGCATCTTACTACTTATACGTGGTCACCCCTTGTGCCCAAGGAGGCTGGGAAAGACTGTATTTGACTCTCTAGCCTCTATTGTGAGTTGTTAAAGGAGAAAGAGATTGGGGGCATGATTTTTCTGTTAGTGAATCAGCAGCTCAGCCATACAAGACAAAACGAAAGCAGATCAAGTCTTGGTAAAAGGTTGAAGAAGTTCATCAAAGAATGCTTCTAGAATAGAAATAAGAAGTTTTTGTGGGTTACATATGGTCTAGCTTAATATCCCAGTATAGGTCTAACAAGTAAGTAACTCCAGGATTTTCTTAGTCCTTTTTCAAGCTCACTTTTCTTGTAGATCCCAAAAGGGTAGATTTTAATGAGCTTGCCATGGGCTATGGAATTTGGAATTCTCTCTTCCTTTTTTTCCTCTTCCTCTTCTCCCTCCACTAAATCTGGCCTTAGTATCTGCTTTCTATCTGTAAAATTTATGAGGTTTTCTAATTGTTGGAGCAAAAGACAAAGAAAGTTGTCAGGAAAATAACACAATATAGAGGAACAAACAAGAACTTTGGAGAGCCTGGATAAAGAATCAAGGTTTTAGTCCTGTATCTGCTGCTATTATAAAATCTGGGGGCTCTTGTCTGTCTTATTTAAGTTTTAGTTTCTGGATCTGCAAATAAGGAAGTGGCAAAAGACTGCATTCAGGGCTATATTTTATTATTTCATCACAATCCTGTCACATAGAAGCCAAAAGCATGATTAAGCTTAAAGAAAGTTGGCTTAGGGGCGCCTGGGTGGCTTAGTCGGTTAAGTGTCCGACTTTCGCTTAGGTCATGGTCTCGCGGTTCGTGGGTTTGAGCCCCGCGTCGGGCTCTGTGCTGACTGCCAGCTCAGAGCCTGGAGCCTGTTTCAGTCTGTGACTCCCTCTCTCTCTGACCCTCCCCTGCTCACGCTGTCTCTCTCTCTCTCTTGTTCTCTCTCTCCTAGAAATAAATAAAACATTTTTAAAAAAGTTGGCTTATTACTAACTGGAGTTACATCAATCATCATTGTCATCATCTTCATCACCATCTTAATGCCAGGCAATATGCAAAATACTGTATGTAGATTATATCATATTATTCAATCCTTACAATAATACAGATGCTGAAAATTTTATTCTTATTCCCATCTTTAGAGATGATACAGTTGAGACCAGGAGTAGTTATTTGCCTAGATGTGCTCAGAAATTTACAAGTTTTGGAATTAAACAAAGTTATCATTGATTACAGAAGTTAACTATCATTGATTCTACTGAGGAAGATCTCAATGAGCTATAAGATTAGTGTAATTGTTTTGATTTTGAAATAAAACTTGTTTATTAAAATAATACCAAAATATGAGCATACAAGCTCTTGATATTTTGCCAACATACTCTGGCCAGAATGATCCAACGCCAGTACCTGTGTTCACTTTGAATGTTTGCAAGCATTTCACACAGATTCAGGAGATGCAAGGGCATTCAAGAACGGCCATTTACAAGGTTACCTAAATATTGATGAGGAGAAAGACAGACTGATTTTTTGGTAGTTTTCTAGCTCCAAATCCCAAGAGATACACTTTAAAACAGAAAAAAAAAAGTGGAAGAACATCCTGTGATAAGATAAAATAATTGAAGGATTTGTTATATTCCCCTCATGCACTAAGTAGATTAAAAGGTAGCTGTGGTCAGAGCAGAATGATAGGCAGCAAATCGAATAGAGCAGATACAACAGGAAGCTTGTAATAGCCTTAGGTTGAGAAAGAAACAGATCCTTTGCCAAAGCAAACTCCTGCCAACGCTACTTCTACACAAAATGGGTTGGCAGTCAGCCTGCAGTGTGCTGTTTGGGGCCAGGAGCCCATGAGGGGACAGTGTGGAACTGCTACTTACATGCTCAGAAAGTAGAAAAGGCAAGACTGTTTTTTCCCCTTTTCTTTTGTTGCTATAACTGAATAGGAAAATATTTTTATTTTCCGCACAAGGCTTGGAAAGGTGCTCCAGACAGCTGTGCAGAAACATTTGCACCTGAACAAAAAAGAAACAAACTCCAAAGAGGGAAGGGGTGCTGACATGAATCAAAATTTACCCCGTATTTAATGACAATTTGGTGAAAATATCTGTTTTCAGAGACAGAGTCTCCTGTAAAGCTTAGAAACCAGCTGTGCCCAGAAGTATACACCTGAAATCTAAGGAGCAAAATAGGAAGCTAAACAATTCATGAATAAAGGTTTTTCTTTCCTGTTTAAAGCTAGATCGGCAAATATTTGTATTTTCCAGGAGAGGAAAAAAAAGCATTCATTGAATGGTATTTCAAAACATACAAGGTAGAATTACAAGTTTAAAAGCCATTTATACCCTTGTACACCAATAGAGTAGTTCATTTACAGCAAGAACCACAAATCTTTAATGAGTTTGAATTTGAGGATGAGAAGACAGAGAACAAAAGCTGGTATCCCCATAGACATAACCACGGTGTAGAATCTGGTTATGGCAAGGTGATAACGCCAGCACTTCAGAGGGATGTCTAAACAATGACCTCACTTGCCAAGGCATAGTGGAATTAGATGTAGGAGTCTTTGCCTCAAGTAGTCACCAGACGGGCTATGAACAATCATCAGATGTAAATGAGGAGAAAAATATATAAGAATGGTAGGACTGGGCACTTTCTCTTCACCTTTTATCAATGCTTTGCTTATTTGGAATCCCCTAGTTGGAAAGAGAAATAAGAAATGAGTCAAAAGCTCACTTTCCATCAATAAACATGACAATAGTCATTATCTTTAGACACCAAACTATTCCAGCCACCACTGTATATAATAGAGATGTAGGAGAGGGCAGGGAGGGCAAAAATGGTGGTTGTACTGCATTCTGAGATGCTGAGGTAGAGTTAGCCCAAGAGAAAGATGATGCTGTGTCAGTGACCAACAGTGTAATAACCTTAATAGGTATTTTCCTGAAATGGAAATCCTACAAACCAGGATTATGTAGATAATTTCCAGTGGTACTTAATTTTTTACAACCTGCATTGACATTTTCTAGGACTTGTATTTTACAACCCTATTGGGAAACTGAGGTGATTTCTTTTTCCAAAACTAGACCCCATACATTTTAAAACAACTCTGAGTTCATTAGTTTTTTCCAACTATTAAACCACGTTATTTATTTGGTGGAAATGACCCTATGTCTCCTTTTTATTAGAAGGTCTCAACTGGAGAACCCAAATCTTAGCCAGCCTTTTGTATATATTAGACAGGTAATCGCCCAAAGGGTCTAATTTGAGGAATGCCAGAAAACTCCTGAAAGAAAAATGCTACCTTCTGGGTTGTCTGAGTGTCCACTATTTGGTGATTCAATGACTTACATAATCCCACCACCAAAGGTCCTCTTTTACAAAGGAGGTAAAACCATTCCTAAGATAGGTAGAAGCTTGGCATGAAAGAAGTAGCCAGTTATTTTGCTCCCCTATATTGTCAATACTGAAACAGACAACTTTTCCCCAGCACTCCAGTGGGCACTCATTTTTGTCTTTCAAAATCCAGTCCAGTTGTGTGACTTTAGCATCTCTGCCTCAAGGAAAATCAACTGTTCCTTTTTCATGGTCGCCACAGACTTCATACTCACCATCATCACGGTGTGCATCCACATGTTTTATAATTTGTTTTCCATTGTGTCTGTTTTCCTACTGGATTGTTATTTCCTATAGGCTAATATGTAAAACTGGGCATGGCCCTTATTTAGCTGTATATTCCCAGGATCTATTGTAGCACTTTAACACATAGCAGTGTTTCTTTAAAAGAATCAATGATGTAAGAAGTGCTAAACACAGGTAATTCCTACATTACACTCTTGTCTATAGTATGTCAGTCCTACTTCTAACCTTGTGTGACTTCAGTCAAAATGGTTCATTTGTTTATTCCACACATATTTACTAGGACAAATTTAAGAAAACACATTCTCTAGATATTAGACACTCAAAATACAGTTGTGTACCAAAAGAGGAGGGATGGAATTGGTCTGCCTGCAATCTACTCATTAAGGGTTTTCATTATCCATAAAGATTGTAAAACAATAATAAAATATCTAAACACAAGTTTGTCCTTAATTATAATTATTATGTGCTGGTAATTATAGGTAATCTTATTGATAGAATTATGCTCCTCACTAGGGAAGCCTATGCCCTTGACTCCTTAACTCTTCCTCCTTCGTACACTATTGCCAAAATGTATTCTTATAATTCATATTCATTTCATTCCATATATTCTCTTGTTCCAAAGCAGGCCCTGATTTCCCAACTGTATAGTAATTTCAGATCAAGCTTTTAGATATTTTATTGGATTTTCTGTTCCACTAGGTATAAAATTTGGCTAGGAGATATTTTGAATCTATTTTTGGTCATAAAGTTATTTTACTAGGCTCCATTTTTCTACTACAACTTGAGAAAATTTTACAATTAATTAGAAAATATGTGTTACATTGGTTTTCAGCCAGTCAAGGGTTATGAGTCCAACATTTGTTCAATATTATTTTTATTTATAATCTTTATTATTTTTTCATTTTGCCATAAAGCTGCATTAAGTCTTATTTATATTAGTGGGACAAATCAATTAGATGACAGAAATGAATAAATGTAGGAAATGTTTGTTGTACGTAGCTGCTCAGCCATCTCAACTTGGACAGTCATTTCGCTAATGGTGAACATTGTAGAAGAAAATGTGTAAAATGTTTTCAAAGACTACATATACTGTTGCTGGATTACATATTTAAAGGAGAGAAAGCAGTATCTCTTTATCTTCAAGAAATGTATGTCCTGGGGTGCCTGGGTGCCTCACTCAGTTAAGTGTCCAACTTCAGCTCAGGTCATGATCTCGCCATTTGTGAGTTTGAGCCCTGCGTGGGGCTCTGCACTGACAGCTTGGAACGTGGAGGCTGCCAGATTCTGTGTCTCACTCTCTCTCTCTGCCCCTCCCCTGCTTGCACTCTGTCTCTCTCTCTCTCTCAAAAATAAACATTAAAAAAATTAAAAAAGTGTATATCTTAACAGTACAAATAGAGAACATGTATTTCTCCAATAATCTCAAGTCCAAATCTGAATAAAAGGAACATGTCTAGCTTATAAGAATTGCCAAACTGAAGTCACCCAGATATTTGTATGGTTGCCAGCTAAGGATATTTCATGAAAAGATTTTGGCATCTTCGCTGATAAGAACCTTATGGGTTAAAGACATCCTCTTTCTTTGCAAGTCCTTCATGTATCTTTTCTTCAAAAAGTAGTTCAAACCCTGGCAGGTTAATATTTTGATATATTAGCCAACAGGATCTCTCCCTGTAATTATGTGTACCTCATGACCTTTCCCAGAGCTCTTACAACCAGGGTCTTCCAAGTTCATTTCTCAGGGAAATGATATAAGAAGAGAAATCCAGAGCCAATGGAAGAGTCAAATTACTGGCTTTTGAGGAAGCCTGGATTTACAGATGGGGGTGAGAGGCATGAGTCCAAAAACTTCAGAGAAGTAAGAAATGGTGACTAGTTTTGTCCAGCTGGAGCAGAAGACTTGCTCTGGAGTAATCAAAGCTGTACATTGAATACATTGTGTATCAGTGTTTGAAGGCTGATGTAGATAGACTTGGACTTAGTAGGAAGCAAGAAATAGTATTCCATGTAAAAGCAAGTGCATTTATTTAAACAAATGTTCTAGTTCTGAAAAAGTTTGAGGGCAGCTAGAGTCCTCATTCTTGGCCAACTCTCCCTCCCAACAAGCTTCTGTCTCCATTCTATGACTAACACAACTGCCATAAAATGCAGGACTATGCAGGACAGTTCTGGTATATCCAAAACACAGGGTCCTAGGAAGAGGGTGTACAAATTGGGTTTTATTGTTTATACTTAGGGGAAGAAATGATAAAATGCCTTATGTCAATGAGGGCAAACTACTTGTGCTGAGGAGGGTTTCATGGAGAAGAGCTAGTTCTGGCTGAGAATAACCTTTACCTGTTTCCACTTGTAAACAGGGTAGTCTTAAACCAAGATGCCCAAGCATTTGCCACCAGTCCATTGATGAAAGAATCCCACATAATTATACACTGATTGCTAATCTGTCTGCTCTAAGGAACTACAACAGTTTGAAAAGAACAGCCCTGATGAGGCATTAGAGTAATGTTGTTAACTTGGGGCCTCTGGAACCTAATTATCAGACTTAAAATCCTAGCTGCTCTCTAGAATCACAGTGGTATGATCATAGGCAAGTTAATTCATCTCTCTGTGTCTCAATTTTCTCATCTTTGAAACTTTAGAGCGTCATTGTGAGAACTAGAACTGCAAGGACACGGGAAAGGCTTTTGGACAATGAGCTTCAAATTATCATTACACAGCTCTTAGCTACCATGAATAAGATGGAACATTGGAAGCCCTTTTAGTGGGCTAATAATGCCCCTCAAATGGATCCATGGCATAATCCTCAGAATCTGAGTGTTACCTTTGATTTAGACTTTGTAGATGTGATTAAAGTAAGGATCTTGAAATGGGAAGACTATCCTACATCCACTGAGTGGGTCCATATAATCACACTGGTTCTTATAAGGGAGCACAGAAGTCAGAGTTGGAGAAGTAAGCAATAAGATGACAGATCTGAGATTGAAGTGACGGTCTTCAAGACCAAAGGATGGCCCATAAGCCAAAGAATAGAGGCATCTAATTAAACAAAGGCATAATTACAAGTTATCACATTAGTGTTCTGAACCTTGAAATGAAGTCTGGCAAGATATTTTTATGCCCATTTTACAAAGAAGGTAATGAATTTAGGGAGCGCTTATAACTTGCTCAAGATTAAGTGCCTACAAAGTGGGGAATGGGAATGCCACTTTGGAATTGCCTGATTCCAAACATGACACTTGCGATTCCAAGGTTTTCCTGTGAAGACTTTATCTCAAGGCCCCATCTTAGGGAAAACTAGTTACTTTATTACACCATATTAACATATCTGTACATGGAACATTATCCACTCACTTACTTCCAAATTCCAGCTTATTTTCACCAAATTTTAAAAAAAGACAGCAAGAGGAAGTCTTTTGTTACTATATCCACAACTATTATCAGCAGTTATGAGGATGAGTGGCTATAGTCAGAAGATCTGAAGTCAGAAGAGATTTGATTCCTAAATTGGCCATACCCCTGCTTTGTAACCAATAATTTTCTTAATTTCTCAGGTAAAATAATTACCATACATTTTGAGAAATTTTGAGAAAGAGTAAAGGATTTAACCAACACTAAATTTGTTTATGTGTTGTGTACATGATTGCAATTGTGTTTAACTTTTATTGAAAGCTGATGACATGCCTGAAACTTTTCTAACCATATAACATGGACTATCTATTTAATTTGCACACTATTGCTAGGCATGCTTGAAACAGTATAAATAATGATTAAGAGCACAAAATCACAGGCCAAACTGTGGACCTAGACAACTTACTTAACTTCTCTCTGTCCCAGTTTCCCCACCATACACTGATAATAATCATTCTTCACATCGTAGATATGATGTAGAAAAAAAAAATGTGTGTGTGTATTCAGTTTTCAAAACTGTGTGTCTGCCACAGAGTGCTTCCTGTGTAAGTATTTGCAGTTATTATAAACCCTACACTTTACTGATGCAAAAATGACGCCTACGGTAGTTAATTACTTCTCCAAGATGAAAGAGCTTATAGGGGCTGGGGTGCTGAAACCAAGATTCAAGCATACAATCTTTCCATTGTTGTTTCCTTGTATTAGAAAACCACCTGATGTTCATATAAGAAATATGTTATATAATAAAAATGATATCAATATTTATAAAAAAGATTTTAAAACGTATTTACTGAGTAAATGGCATGAAGTCTTTGCGTAGGCTTTCTTTCACTAAGGACTTTAAAACCCACTAATTCATTTATTTGTGACCATTAGATATTTTAAAGTTTTTTTTGAATATTTTTATTTATTTCTAGGAGAGAGAGAGAGAGAGAGAGACAGCATGAGCAGGGGAGGGTCAGAAAGAGAGGGAGTCACAGACTCTGAAACAGGCTCCAGGCTCTGAGCTGTCAGCACAGAGCCCGATGCGGGGCTTGAACCCACGAACAGCGAGATCATGACCTAAGCGAAAGTCGGACGCTTAACCGACTAAGCCACCCAGGCGCCCCTTTCTTTTAAAAAGAAAGGCATCTGCACACAGATGTTTATAGCAGCTTTCTTCTTAATTACCAAAACCTGGAAGCAACCAAGATGTCCCTGAGTAAGTGAATGGATAAATAAACTGATACATCCAGACAATGGAATATTATTTAGCACTAAAAAGAAATGAGCTATCAAGCCGTCATAAGACATGCAGGAACATTCAATGCATTTTACTAAGTGAAAGAAAGCAATCTGAAAAGACTTCATTATGTATGATGCCAACTATATGACACCTTTAAAAAGGCAAAATTATGGAGACAATAAAATCATTGGGGTTTGGAGAAGGAAGAAATACATAGGTAGAGCATGAAGGATTTTCAGAGCGATGAAATGATTCCATAGGATACTATAATGTTAGACATATGTCATTATAATTTTATCAAAGCCCATAGAATGTACACTAATTGTGAACCTTAATGTAAACTGTGGAATTTAGGTGATAATGATGTGTCATTATAGGTTTGTGGATTTTAACAAATGTACCTCTCTGGTAGGGGATATTGGTAATTGGGAAGGCTGTGGGTATGCTAGGGTAAGGAGTTTATGGGAACTCTCTGTACTTTCTGCTTAATATTTCTGTGAACTTCAAACTGCTCCAAAACAAAGTCTATTTTTTTTAAAAAAAAAAATCTTTTCCACCTGACATCTATTAAACTTTCCTTATTTTTAAATTATAATTACCCTAATTTCAGGCTTCTGTGTTGTGATCTACAATAATATCAGGTCCAATGCTTGTGATTCTTTAAACTATATTTAGGGTCTTGGCAGACCATATTGAGTAAATGAGATATAACTTACACAAAAAAATTAAAAAATAAATTCTTGCATCTATTTGTAATCACTATCATTCCGGAATTTAAACAATTCAAAGAAAATATTAAAAATTTGAAAAGGCATCCAGATGTACCTGCCCCCAAATGTGACCTAATTCTACTTCAAATTAAAGTTACATCCTGAGTCCCATATCTAGAATGTTATGTTTAAAGGAATTATCATTTTCACCAAGTTCAAACATGTCTTTGCCGCTTAAACTCATTTGTTTCATGATGTCACACGTCCAGAAAAAAAGGGGAAGGCCAGTGACAGTCAACTCTATGCTTTATCACCTTCATTGCTTCTTCTGCTATACTAAGTATCACTTCATCACAAGACCTTCCTCTCCTTCCCTTTCATTGTCTCAGGATGGCATCAAATCTCTTAGGAGCATTTCATTATATTCTTTCTCATTAATTCTGCCACCCTCTCAGGAGCATCCTCTCCATGCCAACACTAGGCTAAGAGCTAAGAAATGTTATCATTTGTCCACTCAATCTTTGTCAATTGTCTCCACTGGGTTTTGAGGAAATTCATAGGATTTGTTTTTCTATTGTTTGTTTTTAATTCACAAACTACTTACTGGCAGGACAAATGTTAAAACAGATTTGCTTCTTTTTCCAGCACTGATTTCCATAACTAATTCTTTTTTCTTCTGTGTTCTTCCTTCCATTTTCTTATATTTCACACTCATCTTGTTTTTCTACCTCTGTTCTATTCCTACAAGTTTTTTTTTTTTAAATAATGTTTGTATTTGGGATCCATTGAATTAAAAACCAATTTTTAAAATTTACTAACTCTAAGGGGAGACTGTTCACTGATTCCAGGGACAGAACCGTCCCCTTAAAGATTTTTTGCAGTGTGGTTGTATGTGTGTCTTGGTATGTTCAATAACAACGCCAACACAATTACATGTAGTTGATAAGACTTGATATAGAACTTGGGAGAGCTCATACTTATATTCCTGGGTGATGTCATTTTTCCAGTTGTTTCTTGAATTCTTCAAGTGTAAATAAAAGAAAAGATACACAAAGTTATGTCAAGGTGTAGGAGAAAATTTTCCTTAAAAAAAATAATAATAAAACCTAGTACCACGCAGGGAAACATTCTTCTAAGGTGAGATGGAGCTATTTGGAACTGAGAGTGGCAGCATTCTTTGAAACCAAGAATACCTCAAATTTTCAGAAGATGTAATAAAGGGATAATTTGGGATGATAGGACATTTTTGTACAATACCTATTTTCGTTCAGAAAAAGTTGACAGGCTGTTACCATTTTTGACTCAGACGGGGTAGTATGTCTCTTGATGCAGCCGGCAATCCACAAAGATGGCTGGAGAAGATGTTTAGTTCAGTCATTCACCTGTAGTAACATGTCCGGAAGCATCACTTCTGACTGAAAGAATCACTTAACCTGAAACATTTAGTGGAAATAGAAATCAAGTGGTTAATTCATGTATCAGCCGAGACCACCCACAACTTTTTCTCTGATTGCTATAGTGGCCACCTTAGAATATGAATCCGTCAAGAAGTACTGTTAGTAGCAAGCTATGAAAAGTTAATAAAAATGACATTAACTGGGAATATATACTTTTTTTAAAAATCCACACTTTGTAAAAGGGAAGTAGACTACCTAATTCTTTTCCTACAGCAAAGTTGACTATCATACAGAATGGTAAAAATATAAGTAAAAGATGAAAGAATGGGACTACTGTGAGAAAGAAAAAAATAATCAAGTTAATTAAACACAAATTCTAAAACTATATTTGTTTTCCTATGGCAATATGCTAACATTCTAAGCAAATGCTGAGTTCACGGTGATAGAGACGTTTCCGAAAGAGAAGCTTTAAAGGTACATAGGAGACCAAAAAAAAAAAATGTGTCAACAAGTTTTTTAAAATGGTTAAATAATAATCACATCCTTAGGTAGTCTGATGTATGAGAGTATATTATAATTTGTGTTATTTACAATTTGCAAATCTGCATACTCTGCTTTCCGTGTGAGAGAAATACACAACCAACTGAATGCTTGGTTCAGTGAACTCTTTCATCCACCGTGAAACTGCACTACTTTAAAAAGTGTGAAAAGTGGAATTGGAAAACATGCAAAACCCATTTTGTAACTTTTCAGAAAAGATACACTTGCAAAGAACCTAGAAACGCTGGACTGCAAATGGCTAAGATTAAAAAGACAACAACAACAACAACGTAAAACCGAGAGGCTGAGTAGCTGCAAAGCCATTTTTCTTTTCCTCCTAAAGCAGATTAACTAGTTGGGTATTTCTTTGAATAGCTTCAAAGGTTCAAGTTATATCTGGCAGAGTGAATAGGTAATGATATATGCCTCATTCAGCAAAGAAACAAATGTTTTGTTTCCCGACTCTAATTCTGTATTTTGTAGTAAGCTAGAGTGATATAATATACACTAGTATTATTGTAAAACAAGAGTTTATTACTTGGCTAAGTAAGTTGATCTTTGGAAAAGTGTACAAGTGCTTTGAAATAAAATAAAAACTACTTAATCCAATCTTCTCTCATACAATTTCTTTCAAGGAGAACAGACACAGCCTGTTAAAATAACAAAGAATGTAGAGTTTCCATTCATGGCCAAAGTGTCCTCATTCAAACTCCCACTCTAAAGCTACCTTGCCCTCCTTCTCAACTTTCTTTCCAGTAGGGAAATGTGATTCCATGAAACCTCCGGGATTTTGTTTTATGTTAACTGGCAGAGCTTTTCACGTCTCACAGACCTGGTGACACTTAAATGACACACACTTCGGATTGTCTTGTTGTGTGGAAAAGGCAGATAAAGGGAGGAGGAGAAACCTAACACAGGTGGGCGAGGGCAACATGGCTGTCACAAGCGTTCCTGAGATCGGGGCCAGGCTGAGGATCGTTGGGGAGATAAAATGATCGCTTCAGTGAAATGATTTCACAAGAAGTGTTAAATTACAAACCTGAGAATTCTCCAAAACCTGGCAGCCCTAGAATGAAGCTTGGCAAAGGAAAAAATTAAATCTTCAAGGTCTTTAGCCAGGATAGGAGCAGAGTAACAGAATTTCAATGTAATTAGCAGATCATGTCTGGTTTGCAAAGTGAGCGTTGGAATTGTGTCCACATTTTACACATGATGGAGACCTGTGTAAAATGCCAACGTTTCCAGCTGTACTGGGGCGATACCGTTGAGTATTTTGGAATAGAATTTGGAATAGAATTTGGCCAAGCATCTATGTCACTGCTACAACTCAGCTATGGATTTTTACTTGGTGGTATATATCTATTTAGGTTCTTTGTAAAAAATCATGAATGATGCATGTTTTCTAGTTTCAGAGTGACTTACAACAATAGATTTCATACTGATTTGATCAAAATATTCCTATACCTTCTGACTTTCTGACTTTATAGCAATGTCTTTAATGTATTCATTCCCGAAAGACTTTTTTTCAAGTGTGTTCAAATGAAAAAATCATAAAAGGTTGAGATGTGATTTCCACAAGATTACAGAATGTAAAACAAATGTCAAAGTAAATTTTTGCAATTGCTTTTGATTATAGCATTTTGAGATTCTAGAGCATTTTAGGAAATTCTTAAACCACCATTTTTTTTGAACTAAACATAACCTCCTTTGAACCCAACCACATTTCTTTCCCCTCCTGTCAGTCAGTTCCTTGTACTTCTTTTGAATCACTATTTGTAAGACAGGCCCCTAGGGCAGAAAGCATTTGTTGGGCTAGCTCCCATTATAAAAAGACTTTTCTCAGGGATCCTCTTCAGCATTAAGAAGGTAAGGCTTCTTCTAGGAGGTCTATTTTATCAGACTCCTGTTCCCACTGTCAATGTGAGCAGCTCACAACTTCTGAGAAAAAGAATGAAATCAAGTGTGAATGAAGGGTACAAACAAGCGCTTTTATGGTAAATGAGAATATTTCTTTCCTTCTGTGAAAGTTCAGTGGTGGCTAGAATTACTAATGGTACCGGTCATTACCAAAACACATCTGTATCATTAACTTGTTTTTTTCTTTTCCAAGTTAGGGACACAGTTGTATTATACTACAACAATCAAATGCCTCCTTTCAACTAATGAGTTCAAAACTGAATCTAATCTTAGTAGTTATATGAGTAAAGCAGTGTGGCTCATTCCCATTTAGTAGTGTTTCTGCATATCACAAAAGACGGGCCAAGTGGAAATAAAATGCACATCTACTGAATACCTTTTCAGTGTTCCAGCTCCTAGAAAGCACTAGCTCTAGGTTCCACTCAATTGGCTGCTGATTTGACATCATGATTATATACATAAAGTTATAACTTTCTGTTTATCAAACACCATAGATTCCATGAGGATTGTAATTTTGAACTTGGTCTATTTGTGCCAAATTGCCTGAAAATAATAATTAGAGACAATTTAACATAATGAGTACAGTAGTTTCAGATAAATTACCCCTACAGAACATTAATTGTATTCATTAAACAGAAAGGGATAAAATTCCAAGGTCATATCTATTATGGTTTTATTTTTAGAAATCATCTTCAATGTCTTTGTTTGAACTCATAAGACAGTTATTTAGACAGAATGAAGAGATAGTTAGTAAAATGATTGCATTAGGATGTTATTTTTAATTAAAATTCCACTTAAATTCACTAAAAATCACATGCTAGTTATTTTCCTATGATCTTTCTTCTTGCATTACTGTGAGTTTAGAATCTTTTTAATATCTAAGCAATAAAATATTATTCAAGTTTGAATATTTTCCAGTTTTCTACTTTCATTAACCTAAGTGAATGAATATGAAAGTAGATATATCGAGAAAAACATACTGAATTCCACATTGGGAAACCTAGCTAGAACATCCTTTTGGAAATTAATGATTAGGAAATTTTAAACAGAATGAATGTCCTTAGACATCCATTAGGTTAATTTATTCTTTTTATTATTGTAATTGTTGAACCTGGAGGATTTACCAAAGTTTAATCAAGGTCAAGGTGTAGCCTTAATGACTAGACTGAAATGTGACTTTTACAGAGAAAGCTGTGAATTGTGTCTCTTTTGACCTGAGGTCAATCTGCATTGACACAACACAAGGAGACAGTATATATTATAAATATAATATGTTTGGCACTAGGGAGTTTTTGAAAATTTGGTTCTGAAGCAAAACTGGTCATTCATGCTTTTCGTAATGAAAAACCACATAAAATAATGACTCACATTCCACGTTCAACCTATAGACTTCTTGTTGCTAATTCATTTACTGTTGCTAACAAGCAGTGTCCTGAGGGATTCCCACCACTCATCTTCAGAATTCCTTTTCAATCCATTCTTAGGAATTGAGTTAATAGCTAAATGCTTAGTCTTATCAACTCAGATTGACATGGTAATGTCAAGTTAGTGCTCTTGGCAAACCTGGACCATTTTAACTCCATCACAATGTCTCCCTGCTTCTAGTCTGAATATTATATGTATTTGTTTATCCATTAGATATCACAGACTAATATGGCAACAACAACAACAAAAATTTTGGCTTTCAACTTCAAATCTGTCTCTCCATATAAGAAAGTGGCACACCCATTCCATGAGATTTTCTAATGAAAAGCAAACACACACCAGAAACTATCCTTGATTCCTCTCTTTTTCTCACTCTGCAAACAATCAAGCAAGTCTCACACGATTCACCTTGAAAACCCATCTCATCCATTCATCTCCTTTGGTAGCTCTCTTGTTCAACCTGCCATCATCTGTTTGCTGCCTGGACTCCTTTGATAGCCAACCAATTAGTTCCCCACATTCCTTTCTTGTTCTCCACCCTACATACTCTATGGAATGATGCCTTTATAACATAAGTCATGTGGTATCTTACCTCTGTTCAAAAATTTCCAGTAGCTCCCATGTTGCTCTCAGCACAGTGGAAGTCTGCCTTCTATGGTCTGCCAGCAGCTCTCTCTGACTCAGATTTTACCATTCTTTCAAGAGCTCACCATGCTTCAGGAGCCCTTGTCTCCTTGCTCTCCTCCACTAACTCAACCGCTTGTGTGCTTCACGTCTGCTGTCATTGCCGTTTTAGGAGTCAAGAATGCTCTTTTTCCAGAGAGCGCCATCTTCTTCCCTCAGCTTTCTACTCAGATTTTCACCTCCTCAGAGAGCCCTTCCATGATCACTCTAAGTAAAATAGCAATACCCCTTTCCTCCCTTTTCTTTCCACTGTTGTGTTTCTCCTCAGAGAAAATTTTCAGAGCACTTATCACTGCCTGAAACAGCAAGTGTTAATTTGCTTGTTTTTGACCTGTCTTCCACACTAACTGTAAAGACTATGAGAGTAGAGACTCAGCCTGCTGTGCTCAATCCTCTATTTCCAAGAGTTAGAACAGTGCCAAGTATAGAGAGTAGATGGTATAAATATCTGTTTAGTTTAAAAAGTAAAATAATGATTGGCTCAAATGGACTAATGGTTCTGTCTTGGGCGTTAGAAATGTATTTATAATCCGATGATATCACTTGGCCCACAGAATTGTTTGTTTGTTTTCTGCTTTTCTTTATTGTTCATGGTAATATGGAACAACAGGCCCTTCCTTAGGTCTAGTGCTTTGGTCAAGAGAGGCTGAGTGATTTGCGTGTCCCCTTACTCCTGATGTGGTTTCAGTCCTTTGTGAATTTGCTCAGGAGTCACCTGCCCCCAGTGCCCTCTTCACTCTGGGTCTTCCTGGACAACACCTCTCAAATTATCTCTTGAAACTTAATTCACCAAACGTCTCTCAAGTAAAACTGATGACTCCTCTCTATAACCTTACAACCTCTATACATAATTTCTTCATACCACGAGAATATGTATCGCTCTTGTCTGTTTACTGGTGCAGTTCTTTCTAGTGGGCTGTAAGTTTCTGGAGATCCGAATCTGCGTGTTCGTCATCTTTTCTATATTTGATCAAAACGGCACTTCATTTATTCCACAAATAACCATTATGAAATATGTTCCCACATGAGTTTTGTGTGTTTAAGTGAGAGAGGAGGCCAGTGTAGCTTGGGGAGGAGACAACAAAGCAGAGGTGGTAGGAGATGAAACAGACCAGGAATCCGTCATGTTGGGTGTTGTAGGCAACGATAAAACATTTGCTTTTCATTATTTTAAATGAAATGGGAAAGCTTTGGAGGTTTCAAGAAGGGAAAGTTACAACTGGATTCTTTTTTTTTTTTTTTTTTTTAAGATTACTCTGCCTGCTGTGTGGAGAACAGACTTTAAAGAAACATGAAGTTAGAAGGCCTGCCAGAAAGTTCCTGAAGAAATGAAACCAAGAGATACCAGTAGGTCAGACTAGAGTAGCAGTAGAGGAGATGAAGAGAAGTAGAATTCACACGTTTTGGAAGTAACATGAGTATATGAGACGAGGGAAAGAAGGGAATCTAGGATCATGGATAGAATTTTTGATTTGACCAACTGAGTGTATGGTGGTGTCATTTACTAAGAGGGGTTGAGTAGGAGAAAGATGTTGGGGCTGTGTGTGTGGAATTCAGAGGCGTTTTTGCTGCATTTAATTTTGGTTGCCTTCTTACCATCTAAGAGAAGCTCTCAGATAGGCATTTGAGTATACAAATGTAGAGCTCAAGAATGATGAATGAATGATTAATGAATCAACACCTTATTGAAGGTTCTCATGCTATTTTTTGTTAAAACACCAATTTTTTTGATTGCACAAATTAAATAAATGTGTTATTTAAAAATTGGAAAATATATTAATGCAAGCATTTTCTCAAGTATAAATTTTATACGCATATGTTTTTTAAGATTCCTCTATCTGTAGTAGAATCTAGATACATATACATTTACATATACATATACATCCACACACTTATATATATCATATAATGCTTTTATTATATGTTTAATCTTTAGTATTTTAATGACTTTTTACCAAGGTGGCAATGTCTTTCAAATCATAAATCACTTGAATGCATTAGAGGACCACTCTCCTGGGGATTTGAAGAAATGTCCAAGTAATCAGCTGTGATAATCTACAAGATTCTGCCTTTCTACTCTGTATTTATCCTCTTTAAAGACCTTGGAAACAAGTTGTACCAGATCCGCTATTAAAGACAACGTGCCCTTCAAAATGATACTGAAAAGGAAATGATGGAGACTTTGGGCCAATTTTCAGAACGTCTGTAATAGAACTTTACATTAAAAGTTATTGCTTCAATCACTAAGAACTTACCAACCACATGTTACCATCAAGATACAAGAAGTTATATACAGAATTAGGACGGAAGTAAGGATTTTCATAAAGAAAAAAAAATGTTACCCAAAGTAAAAGTGAAAATAGCAAAGAGGAGAGAGTAGATAGATTTATTTTATTGGCTTATTTAACTGCATATTGTTAATTCTAAACAAAGCTGTGCCCCAGCTCATAATGTTCACACCTGGTGCTGTAAAAAAATTCATATACCTTTATGGGGTGAGGCTGTCAGTGCTTCAATAATTTTGACTCATATATTGTTGATGTTATTGTTTGAATATAATATAGGAGACCTTTATATCTTATTCAGCAAAATTTGATTTACACATGAACACTCCAATGGCTTTAGACTATGTTTAATTTCCTTCCTGGGAGATTTCTAAACACTTCTCCTCAAAAAAAAAAAAAGGCAATTTCAAATCCTGCTAGACGTTGACACTGATTTCCTTTGCTTCAGTAAAACAAAAATATAAATCCAGGTAGTTTGATATTAAAATGCTAGGGAAACAATTTGGAAGTGATATTAACAAAACAAGAATAAAATTATAGGTTTTATACATAAAAGTAGTCCTTCAGATTGAGTCCTAGTTAACATGTCCACATAGAAGAAGGTAAAAGTGTAAAGAAACTACTAGTTCATCATGTCCTGAGCAGCAAAATGATGTACTTCGTTCTTAGATATATTTTAAATTATAAAAATAATTTTATACTTGTTAAAAACTTTTATTCATGTTAAAAACAAATCAAACACTAAGGAATTATAAAGATTAATAGTAATAACCCATGCCATTTTTCTCCCCAAAAGTAATAACTCATAATATTTTTGTGAACATTCTGCTCAATTATACTTTAGATATTTAATACTATCTATAATACAATGTATGCATATATTTTTAAAGGGATTATATTATACGTAGCAAGCACCTTGCTGCTTTTCAGATTAACAAAATATCTTTACATGTGTTATGCATACTTTAATTTTTGTGTTTATTACACAACTTCAATGCTATAATTTATAAAAGATACATAGCGCTTTTTGCAAATAGTCTGATTCCAAATTGGTGACGTATAATAAGCAATGCTGTTACCATTTAAATCCCTTTACTTCCTGAGTTATAGAGAAAGGTTTATAAAAATGTATATATGTTATGCTCTAACCAAATACACTTAGACAAACAAACAGATGGACAGATAAACAAATAGCAGGGCGGAAGTGAGGATTCAACAGTTGCCCTATCTGTTGTAAAATATTTCTGGTAACACTGAGATTATACAAAGAGTTCCAGATGGAGTTGAATTAATCACTTTTTTGGATATATCATCAGATGTTTACCAGCACAATCATATTGTTTTCCAGATATGTGCAAAAGTTACTAATTAATATTTGGGCTAAACATTTACACTTGCCATAATAAGCCCTATTCTTAACCCTCTTTGTAAGGGAAGCATCTGCCTTGCTTAAATGTCATGGTCAATAAATATCTGCCTGGAAGAGTAGAATCTCTTGATATCACTCTACAGTGTCAAACACATAGTGTATACTGATTAAGATAATGTATAGTCTAAAAGGGGAACATGGGTAGGCATAAGCCATGTAAGATTATTCACCAAGGAAACTCTGATTCAATCTTACCCCCAGAGCAGGATTTTTTGTAAATAAAAATTTAATCCAGAAATTGTTAACAGGCCACTCTCTGCAAATTGTGTAAACATTACTGAAATGAAAAAAAAAAAAAAAAAAAAAAACAGGCATGATATAGAAACACCTCTTTTATCTCCAGACACAAGCAATGGTGAACACATCAGGTTAAAAACAAAAGATGAAACATTAACTTAAAGATCAGTTAAACATTGTCATCTGGAATGCTTTCTTTAGGCAGAATATTTTACACTTCCTTTATATTTCTCATTTAAAAATAGGTAGTAAACCATCTGGGAATGTGTTGGGAGTGAAGTAATTATAGCATCACTATGGCATGAATGTCTACACCTTAAAAATAACTTTTGTTGTTTTTCCATAATGATGTAGCAATCCTGGTCATAATATCAGCATGGATGTAAGATTTTTCAGAGCAAGAACTTTGAGAATAATATAGACGAGAATGGTTTATGTGTACTATGGATGAAAAAATGCAATTGAGCCATCCACATCAAATGTGAGATGGCAGAAAACACAGCAGATTCAATGATTTCCCAATTAGGATGGTGAAATTTTATTACAGCTGCTATCTGGATCATTGAGTGTTAAAGATATACAAACAAGAAATGGACTCCAACTGTCATAGAGGGATTTACTGAAGACTAATGGCAAAAACTATTAAATTCTGAGCTTCTGAAAAATCTTGAAATTTCCTTCCTGAGAATTTAAGTACATGGTGGCTAGCTGTTTGTAGTGAGTGTTTTTACAACATGTTTGTTGTGAATACCACTTCCTACTTTGTCACTATATCATCCTATGATTTCTCTCCTTCTTCTAGATCCTTTCACCCTGGTAGCTAGTGCGTTTTTTTTTTTTTTTAATTTTCTCATATTTATTATAATCCAACTTTACAGAGTTCTCAACTATCTGGTGATAACTTACTAGCAGTATCCATGTGTGAGGGAGTGAAAATGCTCAAAATTCAGATACCAGGTTCTTGTTTGTTTTGCTAAATGGGTTACAAAGAAAAAGGAACTGCTTTTTAGAGAAAGTACAAATTTAAGAGGCTGGGTTAATATCATCATGTGAATGTTTCTAGTATTCGAATCCACAGACTATGCCTAAAATTTTTGGCAATAACTTATCTCTGAAACGTTAGCTAATATTCTCAGAATTTCCTTAAGAACTACCCATCCATATACTGCCTTAATCCAAGATCAGAAAGGATAACGTTACAAGAAAATATGGCTATATCTGCCTTATATTATTTTTGTGTTCTTGGAACTACAGATGTATACCTGTTTAAGGAACTAAGAAGGTAGCTAACGTACTAACTAGCCTACAAATGTATTGAGCCTTTGGAAGAACATCTTGCAAACAGAGAATAGTATCATCACACATGCTTCACAGAGACATTGCATTTTCTCAAGTTTATGAATATCTGTGAGGCTGTTAATCATACATTTGGTTGCGATCCGGGAAGATTCCAGCCTCAGTCTGGATCAATGCTCTTTTCATCAGTTACATGTATTTATTGTGAAGTTCAAGGCAAGGGCCATCTTGTTTTTATTATGCTCCCAATAGTAATTGATATGATTTTCTATAAATGCTGAACGTTTGATAAATCCTTGTTCAATTGAAATGACTTCAGGTGAATTTAAGAGTGGATGAAACATACCTCTTGGTATGTTTGGGACACCTGGATGGCTCCTTCAGAAGAACTTTTGGTCTCAGGGTCATGAGTTTGAGCCCCACATTGGGTGTAGGGATTACCTAAAAATAAATAAATAAATAAAACTTAAAAAAAGAAATATACCTCTCTATTTACCATAAACATAAATGCTATTAGTTCCCAACTTTTTAACACGCTTACACTCTTCAATGTTTCTCAGATGTCTGTTTGCCGTAGGTTGGGTTTCCTGGGAAGAGAGTCACAGGCAAGAAGTTTAGGGAGAAGGACTTCAAGAGAAACACCAGACAGAAAGTAAAGTTGTATTTACAACTTTTCAGTAAAATGAGTAGATTATTTGCAATGCAGTCACAGCAAAAAACTCACTGGGTATCACTAATAGCTCTCAAGCTGGGATGGTTCCCCCAGCCAGCCCACTTTAAGGCCTTCACATCTCTTCATTGACTAGTTTTGGATGCACCCTGTCTTCAGAGAAGGCGGCACGACCTTAAATGGTTGGGCATTCTTTAGCCAAGGGCAATTTGGGGAGAGAGATTCAACTAAAAGCTTCCAACCACCAACATTGTCAGTAGCTGGAAGAATGAAAACGCGTCCTGCAGAAGATTGGGGTGGTATACTCAATCATCCTCTACACTGTGTTTTATTGTACTCTTGTTCCTTCACTCACAAGAAAGAAAGAAGAAAGAAAGAAAGAAAGAAAGAAAGAAAGAAAGAAAGAAAGAAGAAAGAAAGAAAGAAAGAAAAAAAGAGAGAAAGAGANAAGGAAGGAAGGATGGAAGGAAGGAAAGAAAGGAGGAAAGGAGTAATAGTTAAGAAAAAAATGTTCAAAAATCATTAATTTTGATGTTTTTCTCTTATCCAATAACCAGCCTTTAGATAGCAATTCTTTGTAATTAGTTTCTTCTTTGTTGTGTTTCATTTCTTTTTTTCTATAAGATGCTATAAATTGCTATAAAACGTTCCTAGGTGGAATTCTTTTCTTAAATCTTTGCAACTTTCTAGCATTCTGTGTACTTAAGCCATAATTTGGGAAATCAATCTTCCTATAACACATCTTTAGTATAACTTTTACTGTCAAAAGCTTCCATAGTCTTCCCAAAGCCAAGCAAACACAATTCTGTCTTTGGCCTACTTCTCAGGGCTTTAAAAAAAAATTTTGAAATTAATGAATATTTATTGATCAGTGACTATGTGGCATGAGCTCTTAGGCACTGGAGTAGATCAATGAGCAATATGGACAAAAGTCGTTGCTTACAACTAGTGGGGAGGTGAGACAACAAAGCAAATTATAATAAATTTATACAGTGCATGTAAATGATATCTTTATATTGAGAAGTGCTAACAGGAAAAATAAATCAGGGCAAGGGCTATTAAATGTTGAGATTTCATACGTGGTAGGATTTACTGATGTGGTGACTACAAGAAAAGCCCTCAAAGAAATAATAAGAATGCATGTCCTATAGATTTCTGGCAGAAGGGTATTACAGGTAGAGGGAACAGACATTAAAAAGGTCCTGATGGGGAATCTTGTCTAGATGTCTGCAAAGGAAAAAAAAATGGCAAGAAGAATAATGTGAATGGAGTAGAGCAAATGAGGGGGAATCAACTAGGAGATTGGGTCAGAGAGGAGCAGGATGCTAGGTTAGTAGAACTTTGTGGGTCATTGTAAAGAATTCAGCTTCCACTCTGAATGAGATGGAAATCATTGAATGATTTTGAACACAACTATGATATGATCTGACTTTCATTTTAAAAGCTGTGTGTCTGAGGATGCACTGAAAGGTAAAAGCAAAAGGGCAAGTTAAGAGGCTGTAGTTATCTAGGAAAGAGATATTGGGAGCTGGGATCAAGGGGTGTTTCTATAGGAGTAAGGATGGGTTGCATTCTGAATGTATTTTGAAAATAGATTGAACAGGGTTTACTGATGGATTGGAAGTGTGACAATGAGGGGAACTGCAAATCAGAAATGGATCTAATTTCCTGAGCAACTGTAATAACAGAGCTACAATTTAATGACAGGGGGATGCCTCAAGGGAAGGAGATGGTGATGGGAGGTAGAATAGACAGTGGAAGTTCAGTTTGGGGCAAGTTAAATACATGAGAGGTGATATCAAGTAGGCAGTTTATAATTGAATGTGAAATTCAGGGGAATACAAGGTGGAGATACTCATTTGGAAGATATCAGCTGATATACAGCATATAAAGCAATGTTCTTGAAATTATACTACTGCTGAAATAAATATAGAAGAAGCAGGGAAGGAAACTAAGAAGGAACATTCAGAAAGGAAAAATAAAAACTTGGGATGCATAGTGTTTTGGAAGCCAAGTGTTGAATTTGTTTCAAAGAGGAGGGAATGATCAACTGTATCAATGGTTGGCGATAGGTCAAGTAAGATGATGACTATAAGTTGATCATTTAATTTAGACTGCAGACATCATTAGAGGCCATTAATGACAAACCAAAGCTCTCCTTCCAAACACTTATTTCATAAACATTTACGTATACAGTTGTTTTTCAGTCAGATTTGCCTACTCGGTTCTTACGAAAATGATATACTTGCTTATGTTTATTTCTGTACTCTTAGACATACATTCTCAGTTGAAATAATTTCTTTTCTGCCTATTCAATGGCTATCTATCTTTAAAATTCTAATTTTATCATCCATTGACCATTCTCTCCAGCATATTTTATATTCAGTGTCAGGACAACAAAAGGCTTTCCTGTCAGAGACACATATGTATCAATTATCATAGAAAATACTCTTTGATGGACTATAATTTTATAGTCCATTATAAGTAATAAACTTTAAGAATATTTAGACAGGTTTCCTGCACATTGTTGACTGAGAAGTCCTTTTTCTCCCTAAGTTTGCATCTATATCAGGAAAACAATTTAATTTTAGATTTTTTTTAATTTAAAGAAGTTTTTATTTGTATGTCAACCCCTGCCTCCTTTGAACTTAATCTATATTACTAGTGAGTCTCTTTGTGAGAAAAAAAATCCTCTTTATTTTGTTGGTCCTGTAAATGTTTAAAGATAGATGGCTATCATGTTCCTCCAACCAATCCACAGCCCCATCATTCTTTCCTTTTGCAGACTAAACATTCCAGTTTTTTCTAAACATTCTTTATGTGACACCATGTCTAGCCCTTTTACTATCTTGGTTGCCCTATGTATTAGGTCCAATTTGTCAATGTCTCTCTTATAGAATGGCAAACAACACTAAACCTAGCACTCCAACATGCCTCTGGTTAGTGTGTACCAGAGTTGGGACTGTGCACATCAGTACTCCAATCACTCAAACTGGTTAAGGCAGTCTCAGATTTAGCTTACTATTGGCATGCTAATAACTTACTATTAAATTTCTCCACTGACATATAGCCAACTCACATAATGACTACATTTCAATATAGATAAAATTTCATTTTTAATCATAGATGGAGGAAGCTACACTTGTAAAAATCATTAAATCTCTATTTCATCTTTACTCTGTAGTGGTTAACAATAGTTGTTAGTTAAATTCACTGAGTCAAAAATCTCAAAAACACTGTAAACTGAAATAAGTTGAAAAACAAATTAAGTTAAAATAATCATTCTTACAGTAGTATAACATGAAATCGATATGTAAATAATACCTTAAAGAGAAGATTAAAAATACATAAGTGATAAGATGTAATACTCATAATTTAGTTTCAAATCCAAAAGTCTTTTAGATGATAAAGAGAGAAGAGGGCATAAAAATATGTAAAATTATGATCTTTCAATAAATGGAGAACTCTATAGTGGTATCTATAAATATAGCTCAAAAATCTTGATTTTTAACTACAAAATATTAATACTAATCATAATAATAGTCCTACAGCTTTAAAAATTTAATAAGAGTCATTAAATTCTGAACTTATAATGAGTAAATTATAGCACATAAAGCTACAAAAAAGTATTTTTAACAAGGACTTGTATCCAAAATATATAAAGAACTCCCAAAATTGTAACTTAAAAAACAACTAAAAACAAGCAAAAAAGATAAACAGAGCCTTCTCCAAATAAAATATACCAATGACAAAAATATCAAATGATGTAGTCATTGGTCATCACAGAGTTAAATTTATAAAACAATAAGGTAGCACTACAAACCTATTAGAATGGCTAAAATAAATAAAAACTTAAACCAAGCACTGGCAAAATAGCAGAGCAAATGGAACACTCATATACTGCTTACGAGAGTACAATATGGTATACGCATTTTTGAAAACCAGTTTTGTACAACTTATGTCCATACACAAACCTATACATGAAGTTAAACATAGCTGTATCCTGCAATTCAGCAATTAGGCTCCTAGGTATTTACCTAACTAATTTGAAACGTATGTCCACACAATACCTGCACACAAATGTTTATAGTAGCTTTATTCTAAAAATTGGAAGCAATGAAGATGTCTTCCAGTAGGTGAATTTATAAGCAAATCATTGTGCATCCATATAATGGAATGCTATAAGGTGATAAAAGGTATGAAATCAGAAGCCATGAAAAACATACACGAATTTTAAATTGATGTTACTAAGCGAAAAAGCCAGTCCCAAAACACTGCCTATTTAATTATTCCATTTATATGACATGCTAAGAAAAAAACTGTAGAGATTATAAAAAAGGTCAGTGTTTGACATGGATTTGAGGACTGGAATGATAAATAGAGGGACCACAGAGGATTTTTTAAGGTGGTGAAACTATTCTATATGTTACTGTAATGATGTATACATGACACTATTCATTTTTCAAAGCCCACAAAACTATACAACACAAAGTATCAACATTAAGGTATGCAAACTTGGAAAAATTAAACCATTTAACAAGTCAGATGATAACAGGATGAAATGAAGAATGGGGCAAAAGAATCTAATTGTATTATAAATTATATAACATAACCTCTCTAAAGAGGGTGGAGAGAAATTGCTGACCTAAGTAACTTTGGAGAAGAGTGGAGATGGTAAGGCTAAAGGCGAAAGAAACTGTACATAAAAACGGTATTCCACTTGATAATGTTGTTTCCCACAAGCATACAAGCTAATAGTTCTGAAATCGCTATGCATGTATACCAGAACTCAGTTAAGTAGATGAATGGAACATGGTGGGAGCGAGATTTGTCACTATGGGAGTGAGTGGATACAGATAAACAAGGAGAGGAGGCTAGAATGATCCATGCAGTAATGGATTACAGTAGGAGACATCACAGTGAACTATGTTTAGTGTAATATGGACAAAGATAGTTACATGGAGAAGTGTTTATAGACTTCTGTATACAGAGGGATTAATCTATATATGTATGTCTTCTTGCTCTGTCAGCTGAAGGGGCCTATAAAAAACAATACCCCAGGGTAACTAGATTTTTGTTTCAAATAGCATTCTCCAATTAAAAGAACTATGGTTCTTCGGGGAAAAAACTAAATCTAAGACGGGGCTGGCAATATACAGAATAAACCGGGAACAGATTGTAGTGCCAGAAAGCAAGAAAGTACCAAAGTAGGAAGGTTAAAAATCCAACAGTGAGATTATGTCAAAGAAGCACAGGAACCGGCTAAAAATGTTCCCAGTGGCTCCATCTGGGACAATATGAGAACGAAGTAATGTAGTTTTGGGTTATAATCCAAAGTATGAAATACATATTCATGAGCCTATATTGATATAAATAAATAATTGAATAGGTAAATATATCAGAAGAAATATCTATTTCTAAATCTCCTATGGAAAGAAATTGAAATGATTTACATAGATACTTCCTATCAGAGGCTAAGCATAATTCTCTGCCCCTTGAATGTGGTCTGTGCATAGTGACTTCATTCCAAAGACTACTGCATGGAAAGCAGGAACAAAAGAAAAATTTTATAGTGAAGAAACTCAACAAACCTCATGTAGATGATCATCAGTGATACCATGTTAATAATCTGTACCCTTGATATAATACGATGAAAAATGACACTCACTTCCTCCTCAAAATCCAATAACTCCTATTTAATCATGAAAGACCCAACAGACGTGCAAACCTGAAAGACATTCTGTATAATATCTGACCAGTACTTCTCAGAACAGTCAAGGTTATAAAAAACAAAAAGTATGAAAAATTATCATAGTCTAGAGGAGCCTAAAAGACATAATAATTAAAGGTAATATGATGTTCCAGATAAGACCATGGTCAGGAAAAGGACATTAGATGAAAGGGAAAGAAAAGTTTTGATGGTAGAAAAAGACCGCCATTAGTGTTTTTTTTTTTTTTTTTAGAGTGAGAGAGAGAGACAGCATGAGCAGGGGAGGGTCAGAGAGAGAGAGAAACACAGAATCTGAAGCAGGCTCCAGTCTCTGAGCTAGCTGTCAGCACAGAGCCTGATGCGGAGCTTGAACCCATGAACCGTGAGATCATGACCTGAGCTGAAGTTGGAAGCTTAACTGACTGAGCCACCCAGGTGCCCCAGCATTAGTGCTTCTTAAACTTCATAGTTTTACTTCTAGAATCCCTTTGCCATTGTGGGGAGTGGAAGGTGATATTTAGGAATTGCATGTCCTTTTTTTGCCAGCAACTCTTTTGTAGCCAAATTCCAAGAACTCAAACCCTATTCTTTAATACAATCTGTATATACCACTTATACTTCAACCAGAAGGAAAAAGGGCAAATGTTGCTGTCCAATGTTCTCAATCCAATGTCCTATCATGATTAAAAGTCAAAATACTCCACTCCTTCCACATTCTCATGGTTTCACAAGTGTCCTGTGTTAGAATCCTCATAGTTCCGGAAAAGCAGTGTGAACACTGAATATTTGATGACTTCTTTGAAATGTCACAGGGAGTAAGATTTTGCTTGCTTAACTATGTGAAAATCTGTCCTAATCAATTTTTAACTAATTTTGTTTCAGTGAATCAAACTATTACCATTTGACTAGTAGAAAAGTTTTTCAAAATTATTTAAAAAGTTCCAGATGACTTACACACCACTACATAGTGCAATACATGAAAAGCATTAACCAGAAGAAACTGATACTGCAAAGGTTGTTAGTTTCATTCTATTCACTGTTGAAACTTCTTGATTCCAGAATCATCTCCCTAGTGAAATAGCAGGACTTCTTGATTCACCCTGCAATGCATTCCCATGGCCTCATGATTAAGAAAGCCCACCAATCTATTTTGTTTACAATATTGTACTCACCCAAGCTAATAAATATTTCATTTTTGTGATCCTCCCAAGCAGAACCTAAATTTGCACATGTTTTTCAAATTGAAAAGTATACATTTTTGTCTGGGATATGTTAATTTGGTTTTCGCTGTGATTAACAGAAGTGGTATTCCAATAATAATATGTGGTCCTAGATCAGAACCACTGCCAGGAGCAAGCAGAGACACAAATAGTGCAGATGGGGAAAAAATGGCTTTCCCCCAAGTAAAGTCTCCCTTTGACGCATACTCTCAGTGCATATTAAAAAGAACTAGAATCTCTGATTAGTGTTCAGATCACCTTATAAGATCTCATGTTTAGACTTCAGATTGTGTGCAATAATGGCCCTATAAGAAATTCACTGGCGATTTTAATCTTGCTTACATTCATTCTTTTGCCCATCACTCAAAGGGTCTCACTTGATTTCATTTGTAAGGCTACTGTGGAATCTCTTTCTTCTAGATGCCTCATAGTAGGTAGAGCTGTTTTATTTCAAAAGCCAGGAAGCAGCAGTTATGTGTCAAGAATCTCTTGTCCAAAGCCTTGGAAAACATAACACTACTATAATGATTGTTAATTGTCAGACAGATATCTGAAAGATTTTCAAATTTGATTCCTCTATATTAATTTTAGTTAAATTTAGAGAGTATTTTGTGAAACTTGATCATTTCATAGATATGAGTCATAAAATACCGTAGTCAATCAGTATGGAATGGTCATGAATTGTCACCATAATAAAATAGATAGTCATTGAATTTTTCTAAATTTATCTATTTCGGTGTAGTAGTATTTTGCCCATTTTCCGAAGATAAGGAAGCCATTATTTCTTTCTAAATTAATTATTAAACTTTTTTTTCCTAATCTTTAAGTGAAATCAGGTACAGAATCTTCATACAAGTTAGCATGAACTTTTCAATAAAGATTCAGTTCCATGGGGTTTTATCCAAACTTACAAAACTTCAAAAGTTCATGCATCACCACTCTTTAACTTGAGTTGGGACTTCCAGCCAGGAGCAGCAGAGAACAAGATCCAAGTGAATTATAAGACCTAATAGTTATCACACAGGGAAGAATTGGATGAAAAGCTGGGCCTGAAGCCAGGCAGCTTTTAGATCCTAACACTATACACACAAATCATGGTCCATATTTTCAGCATAGGTTATAGGGGTATACAGTAGAACGTACAGATAACCTCCCTTGAGGAACTAAATCAAGGTTGGCTTATCTCTAATTAGAACTTGACAAAAATCATTCTGTTTCATCTGCCAGTTTTCACAGTATTTTAGGAAAGCTTGTACTGATGATTATTAGCTCTGAAGGGTCCAATGCTGTACCTGAGAAATTTTCATAATAGCTCAAGCTTCCCATCCAAAACCATTTTACTTGCAGTAGGCAGTTATTTACATTCGAAGCTTCTGGTTTTAAGTACAAGTGTTCTTTTGTGGACAGAGATAATAGTTGAGTATCAGACAGCTACAACTTGGAATATTGTAAGTAAATTAACTTATATATAAAATATAGTACTACATAAATGATTGCATTAACACTCAGTGATACAGTTATATGTGAAATACATTTTCCCCCTTGCATTAAGACCTCACTATTACCTTTAAGCAGGCCTAATAAGATGTATGAGATTTTTTCAGTTTTATTTTCCCTATGTTTGGCTTCCCACCTCATTTACCAATAATGCAATCACAAGAATTCAGGCTTTCCCCTAAAAGTAAAACTGCAAAGAAAAATAAACCCATAGAGTGGGCACATTGATAATTTTATCAGTCATTAAGCAAAGTAAAAGCTTTTCATTGTTCAAGGAAAAAATAGGGAGTGCATATTAATGTTAAAATATTAGAAGTAATTTAGATAAAAACATTTAGACCACATTACATTTGGATTTTACTCAATTCTCATCAAAAAAAATATTCAGCTTATTTTTTTACCTTGATACTGTCATAGGAAAATGGTATGTATAAAATGAAATCAAAATTATGATGCTACTTAACTTTTTAAAAAATCCTGGAATGCAAGGCTTTTCTAAGAAGATTTGATGGGAACAATTAAAAATTCATTCCAATTTAAACATTTTTCTTACTGTATATGAAAATGCCATAAACAATGTAAAAAGTAAAATGATAATCAGGTAATAATATTTTCAAACTCATGAGAGGCAAAGTGCTACCATCCTTAATTTCATTTTAGTACGATTAAGTGCACTCGGTAAGAATACGATGTGCTTTTGAAAGTTTTATAAGCTTGGGCTGTCGGAGTCACGCCTTGGTTTTCAGTGATAGTTCTTCTACCTTCTAAACATCTCACTGAGCCACAGTTTCCTTATTCATGCAACAATTAATCATTGAGTGCTACTGTGCATCAAGCATCTCATAATTATACTTTCTACACAACTTTTTTGGGGGGATTAAATATTAAAAAGTTTATTGAAAAGGCACTTTATACAGTGTCTGGTTCCCAGTCCACATTGTACATGACTGATATTGTAATTTTACTGTAGGAAGTGATTTCATATTTCTTGCAATCAATTTTGGCTCCAAAAAAACTCACCTTCATTTGCTTTACTAATAATATAGTATGGACCTATTCGACATAAATATATCTCCATATTTTTAAGTTAATCTATTTTCAGTCTACTATCTCTTGGAGCAAGGAATCTAAGTTTATTACTCACACTATAAAATTGTTTTCTCCATCAGATGATTTACTTCCCCATGATCCACCACTGGGTGTTTAGAATAATTGAATTCAGGTCAATAGATAGTTTTTATTGACTAATGCTTATTGAGTACAATATGCCTCTCTGTAGGCTTATACTTTCCATATACTAAGTTTTAGAGACTTGAAACTTCCTTTGTGTGAATGTGGCAGAGCCTGAGACAGTAGATTCAATAAAGATGCATCAACAAACACTTTCAATGAGTTTTCTTATTATATTGCTCCCAAAATACACTTTGTTACACTTTGAAAATAAACATAAACCCTGAGTCAAGTCCATGGTGGTAAAGATAACATTACAAAATGGCAAATATTTGTGTTCCTAGGAACAAACTGTTGGCAGAGTCCTACCTCGATATTAGAAAATACTGCAATGTTTCTTAGGCACTGAACTGGACAACAAGAGATCTGAATTCCAATCCCCAACTCTGGTAGTAATCATCTGTGCCTTTTTTTAACCTGATCCAGATCTTTTATATCTGTGAGAAAAAAAGTTTGGATAACTGAATTTGAATGTCTTATTTTGATTTTTAAAAAAGTCTCAACTCCTTAGAGTGGGCACTATTGTTCTCTGAATTCTTTAGCAAATAGCTAATACAATCTGTAGACCTAGATTCTTGAACCTGTGTCTATGCTGCTTCAAGAATTTCTGAATACAGAACTTAGTAAAAACGAAGTCCTTATACTGTGTACAAAGCTCTAAGAAAGCAGCTGCTCCACCATTTACTCCTATCCCTCTCTGACTATCCTCTATTCAGCCTTGTCAGATCGGCATCATGTTGGAAATTGGCATCATGTTGCATGATTTGAGGTCTTTGCGTTTGCTCTTCCATCTTCTTAAATACACTTGCTTCCTGTGTCTCCATATCTCACTCCCTTATACCTCTTCCCAGGTCTTTATTCACTTTTCATAATCTCCATTAGGACTTCCCTAACCACCCTATCAAAAAATAGCAAATTTTGTCACTACACCCACACAACTCCCTACACCCTTCCCTTGCTTTATTTTCCCCCATTAACACTCCCGTCCAACCACTTTACTTACTTACTCTCTTGTCTACGTTCCAGTTTCCTTCACAAACAATTAGGGCTGAGGTTTTTGCCTCCTCCAACCCTGCTGTTTAGCCCCAGGACCTGTAACAATGTCAAGCATATAAAAGGGGCTTCATAAATATTTTTAAAGAAATAAATGTTTTGTTCAACACTATATGACTAGGACTTAAAATAGAACTCACCATTTGCAAGGCAATAAATAAATTCCTGTCAAATAATTATAGTTATCCAATATTGGATATATGCTGAAAATGAAGGTAGAAATGTAAACCCTGATTCAAAGTGCAAAATCAAAATGATTGGAAGTACTTATTTGTTACAACCTAAGCTTCAAGTTTAATCATAGTATCTGATAAGTTTCTATTATGTTTGAGTTCAGCTTTAGTTTAGGATGGTATATTACTATTTGGTAACAAATTGTAAATATTTTAATTTTTTAATGTTTATTTATTTTTGAGAGAGAGAGACATAGTGCAAGTGGGGGAAGAGCAGAGAGAGAGGGAAACAGAATCTGAAGCAGACTCCAGGCTCTGAGCTGTCAGCACAGATCCTGACCTGGGGCTCGAAGTCATGAACCATGAGATCATGACCAGAGCCAAAGTCAGGTACCTAACTGGCTGAGCCACTGTAAATATTTTAAAGCTCTGTGTAGCTATTTTTAAGTTTGTTTTTGCTTTAGATTTTTTTTCTATTCATTGATAAATTTTATTTTGCCATTTCAATATTCTTCTTCTTATAGATGGTATTTCTTAATGAAAGGAGAAAAATCTCTTCATAACATATATACGAAGGGATAGTTTTAAAAGAATGCATCCTCCCTAATAAAATAATTCCAAAAATCGAATTAGTATGTCAGTTGTGGTTACTTGCACTTTAGTTGCATCCTAAAAGCTAGTAGACAGTATAAGCCTAAATTTTCCTAACATCCCCTTCTAGCTCCATTTTAGTGCTCTCAAACTTGAACTAAACAGAGGGAGGAGAAATATATGGTCCCTCATGATACATTATAATTGCCAACTTTTACCTTTTAGAGATGGGCAATGAATAGACTACTCTTCAAAATGACTCCACTCTAAAAGAGTATTTTAAGACCCTCTAAATAGATTCATGACAACTGAATCCTCTTAGATATTAAGTACCCTCACACCACACGGCCAGACAGGAACCTCCATTCTACAGTATTTAACAGGGAATCAAATATCACAAAACAAATAGAGTATCACTTTCATGGATTAGACAGTTATAATGCACACTCAGGTAAACTTGATTTACTACCTCAAGGCTCATGCCTGAAAGCTTTTAAAAGAGATCATATATTTTTAAAAAATCAAAATGCTGAGGACAAGAATATCCAAGTAATATTTCCCTAAACACAGAGCCAACTTACACAATTAGAAATATATGACTCTATGACCACACAATTTCCCAGACTGAAAAGATACTACTCATGCTTAATCCACTTGTCTTCCTTCTTGCTATATAAAGAACAAATCTGATTTTGAGATCCTACATGAATTATTCTTTGTTAGATTACATTATAGTTATTCTTATTTTCAATGTTTGTAGATTTAAGAGATTATTCTGCAAATGTGCATTTTAAATAATGAAGGAAATTTTCTAGAATCAAGCACAGTTTTGCAGAAAACTTCTAATATCAGATTTTCTTTTTCTTTTTTTTTTTTTTTTTTTACAAATAGTTTATCCTCAAATTAGTTTCTACATAACACTCAGTGCTCATCCCCAAAGTGCCCTCCTCCATGCCCATCCCCCCATCCCCCCCACATCCATCAGTCCTCAGTTTTTGTCAGCATTCAAGAGTCTCTCATGGTTTGCCTCTCTCCCTTTCCCCCACCATTTCCGCCCTTCTTCTCCCCCTTGGTCCTCCGTCAAGTTGCTCCTAATCCTCCTATACGTGCAAACATATGATATTTGTCCTTCTCTGCCTGACTTATTTCGCTCAGCATAACACCCTCAAGGTCCATCCATGTTGCTACACATGGCCAGATTTCATTGTTTCTCATTGCCATGTAGTATTCCATGGTTTATTTTCTAATAGCTATGTAAATCTATAAAATGAGAAGATATGCTTCCAATTCTTTCAATTTTCATAATAAATAGAAATCTAAAATTTCTTTATGTTTTTAGAGTATGCATTGGCCACATAAAATGTTTTTTTACTTGCCAATTCATTCATTCAAAAAATATTTAAGATTTTTATTTTTCCCAACCACACCATTGAATTTTACCTTTTTTGGAAGTAAGTGAGGAATAAATTATGCATTAATTATATAGTCACCAGTAACCTCTAAAGCAAATATACATAATTTTTTCCCATTTTATGGAACAGACAAAAAAGGATATTGTAGGTTTAAATAACTTACCCAAGTGAAACACACTGAATTAGTTATTGTTATAGGACTATAACTTACTATTGATTTTGTGATATTAGAAGCATCTCATTCAAGGTGAGTTTATTTGTTTCTATCAGAACTTTTACCTGCAGACATTGGCAAAAAAATAAGACAGCATAAATTACTCACTCCTACGGAAATAAATTTTAGGTGTTAGGATAAGCAAATTTATGCCTGAAGTAATTCTATTGCTCCTTTATTTCTTTGCATTCATCAATATATTCAGTTTCTACTACCAGAAACATTGCAAGGTATTTGTAACTATTATATTAATTGATATAAATTAGGGTTTTTTTTCCTGGCACCTGGGTGGCTCAGATGGTTAAACATCTGACTTTAGCCTAGGTTATGATCTCACTGTTCCTGAGTTTGAACCCCTCTGTAGGGCTCTGTGCTGACAGCCTGAAGCCTGGAGCCTGTTTCATTTTCTGTGTCTCCCTCTCTTTCTCTGCCTCTCCCCACTCATGGCCTGTTTATCTCTCAAAATAAATAAATAAATATAAATAAATAAATAAATAAATACACAGTTTTAAAAAATTTCACCTTTAGAATTCCTTTTGACAATATGCACAAAGCCTTTATACAATGCATAAGTGTAACTAAGTTCAAGTTTTCCCTTTACATGAGAAAACATACATCTTCATAAAGAATCAGAAATCTTCTTTTTTCCTGAATTATATTTCTCCTCATTTTGCTAAAGGAAAAATGACTAATTCTATAATTTTGCCCCTGTCTAACTTGTCACAAGAACTTAAAAAAAAATTAATAGGCTCTGTAAGATATATTTCACATACATTAAAAAATATGATGAAATAAGTCTGTCAAGTCACAGGAGAAAGCCAGAAACCACAAACTGGAATAATAAATAGGAAGGTCTGATCTTGATCAAGGTTCTTAAGTTCTAGTCTACATAAACTGGAATCAGCAACGCAGGGCAAGCACAATATGTCTGCCTTCATTACTATGGATCACAGTTTACTGTAAAAGTGATCCATCCAAAGCACTAATGAAGGTAAGGCAGCAAAGTACCAAAAAGAACAAATTATAAGAGAGTTTCACCTATACGTAATTCCTATTGGATGGATGGTGAAGATAGCAATTTAGACAGACTCTAGAAATGTTTCATGACATCTACCATTCACTTACCATGAAATTATATTTTTTAAAACCTATTCTTTGAAATTTTAACTTAAATTAGAATAGTAATGTCAATCAGCTAATAGATACTTAATAAAAGCCCTTGCTGCACATTAAATGTAGGAGACTCCTGAAATATCAGATGCATGGAAATCTTACAATCTCTTTGCAGATTCAGAATCACACACACACATACACACACACACACACACACACACACACACAGAGGTAACAAGCAATAGCTCTTCTAGAGTCCTGATAATGTTGGGTGTATTCGAGCCCGAAATATTAATACTTCTTTAATAAGCAAGAATATATGTGTTCTACTTTTGCTTTCATATGGAATTAAAAATCAACATGACCAAAAATATTCCCTTTCCTCAAGCCCTTGAATCATTCTAAATTTCTCTTTGTCCCTCTCAGAACTAATCACTATGTTTTGTTAACCTTTAATTCCTAAGAAATTTTCCTGTATGCCTATCCTTTTTTATTCCACTTGCTCTCACCACGGCCCTGGTTCAGGCTTGTCTCTGTCATCCATACCCCCCAAACTGTTTATTCATTCATTTATTCAACCAAAATTTATGGAACACCTGCTTAGTTTCCAAGTGATTGTGCCAAGTAGTGAATGAGATGTATAACTTTCCTGCAGTCCTAGAGCTTGGAATCTTTTCCCTGTTATTACCACAGAGCAATAGCACACTGTAGCTAGACATTTAAAATACAAATGGAGTGGCTCGTGAGTGGCTCAGTTGGTTGAACGACCCACTCCTGATTTCAGCTCAGGTCATGATCCCAGGGTTATGGAATAGAGTTCCACCTTGGGCTTCACATTGAGCATGGAGCTTGCTTACGATTCTCTCTCTCTCCTTCTACCCCTGTCTCTTAAAATTATATAATATAATATAATTTAATATAATAAATGTAATTAATATAATATAATAATACAACACCATTATACTCTATCCACACTGAAAACCATTTAATATCTTATTACCTAGTATACTAACTCCAAACTCCATAAGATGGATATAAGCCACTCTGTTTTGACTGATCTCTGTCTGGATTCATACCTTCAACTTTCTAGGCTCATCCATCCACTTCATACTTGACACTCTAAGAATTTCAAACTCTTTGTATTCCTGACACCACAGAAATACCTGTCTTTTGCTTAGTCTCTTTCTACAAAGGGTATTCACTATTTATTCTTCCACACTGAACTGACTGGGACCTCATCCAAAAAGTCCTGCTTAAATTCCTGAAAGAGCTTTCTCTATACTCCCAGGCATCCTGCGTGAGCTGTTCCTTTCTTATAATTTACCTTAGTATTTTCAAGTTATCTGTTTATTTCTCTGTGTTAGGAAATCATAAAATCCTCAAGGGCAATAAGCATATGTTATCCATATGTGTACCCCTGACTTCTGGCTCTTAAAATGTATCCAATCAATATTTACTGAGTCTATTAGAACCATGTTATGTTTTCTCCCCCCAAAGACTGATTTTTAAATATTTTCTTTGAGTATAGTTGACACAGAATGTTACATTAGTCTCAGGTACAACATAGTGATTCAACATCTCTATACATTATGCTGTGCTCATCACAGTGTGGCTACCATCTGTCACCATACAATACTATTATAATACTATTGACTATATTCCCTGTCCTGTGCCTTTTATCTCCATGACTTTATCATTCCATACTGGAGACCTGTATCTCTCACTCCCCTTTATCCATTCTATCCATTCCCACACCTCTCTCCCCTCTGGCAATCATTAGTTTGTTCTCTGTATTTATAGAGCTGTATTTGCTTTTTGTTTGTTTAGTCATTAATTTTGTTGTTTTTCTCCATCTGACTTATTTCACTTAGCATAATATCGTCTATTTTCATTCATGTTCTGCAGCAAATGGCAAGATCTCATCCTTTTTCTATGGCTATAAATGGCAAGATCTCATATATACAGATATATCATATATGTATTTCTTTTTTTATCTATCAATTTATCTATCAATGAACACTTTAGGTTTCTTCCATATCTTGGCCTTTTCAAATAATGCTGCAAGAAACATAAGGGTGTATGTATCTTTTTGAATTCATGTTTTCATATTCTTTGAGTAAATATCCAGTGATGGAATTATTGGATCAGCTGGTATTCCTATTTTTTATTTTCTATTTATATTATTTTATTATTGTTTAAATGATTATTTATTTTTGAGAGAGAGAAACAGAGTGCAAGCTGGGGCAGGGCAGAGACAGAGAGAAACACCGAATCAGAAGCAGGCTCCAGGCGCTGAGCTATCAGCATGGAGCACGAGATCATGACCTGAGCCGAAGTAGGACACTTACTGACTGAGCCACCCAGGCACCCCTCTATTTTTTATTTTTTGAGGAACCTCTGTACTGTTTCCTACAGTGGATGCACCAATTTGCATTCCCGCCAGCAGTGTAAAAGGATTCCTCTTTTGCCACATCCTCACCAGCACTTATGTCTTTTCATTTTGATTTTAGCCATTCTGACAGGTGCAGGGTGTGGTTTTAATTTATATTTTTCTGACAGCCAGTGGTCTTGAGCATCTTTTCATGCGTCTGTTGAACACCCGTGTGTTTTCTTAGGAAAAAGTGTCTATTCAGATCCTCTGCCCATTTTTTAACCAGATTGTTTTGGGTTTTTTGCTGTTGAGTTGTATAAGTTTGCAAAAATCTTCTCCCATTCAGTAGGTTGCTTTTTCACTTTTTTGATGGTTTCTTTTGCTCTGCGAAAGTTTTTTTTTTTTTGATTACATATATATTTTATGTATGGTGAGTACAATGCAAGAAAATAAGAGAACAAACAAGGGGTATGGTGTTTTTACTTCCAAATGTTTAATGCAATCAACATAAATGTGCTCGCTTTTCTTATCCTTTGAGTACAGCATCTACATATTTATCATTTCTACTTGAAAGTTGCAATCTCCGGAATATTTGTTTCATGATTTGGTATGTTTTGAGGGACACAAGACAATTGTAATGAAGAGCCCAGAACTCTAGAACTAGTTGGATTCTGTACCATCTTTTTGAGTGAAATAAATTCATAAAAGCTCTTTATGATCTATCCTGAGCTTCATCCTTCTAAGGTGAAGATGTTGTCTCCAGTTATATCAAACTACTCTGTGATCCCTGAATACGTCATCCTTGCCCACTCTTCTGGATCCTGATTGTTATTTTCCTGTTGTCTGAGTTGTCCCCTATACTCACCCTTTACTTCGTTTCTACTTGGTAAATGTCTGGTTATCATTCAAGGCACAACTAAGATATTAACATACCTTCTTTGATCCACAATGCAAAGTTGCCCCATTTCTTAAATTCTTGACCATGTAGTTCATACTTTTTACTATTGCACAATTCCATCCTATCCTCATTATTTACTTCATTGTGTGTCTTTCACATTAGACAGGAAACTCTTCATACATGTTTTTAGCCCACGTCTCAGCACAAAGCTCATTCCCATAAATGTCTATTAAATCCTGGAATGAATAGATGTTGTTTCTTAACTTGTTAAAACAGTGACACTACATCTTCTTATATCAAAATATATTTTATTTATCCCAAGGGAGAGAAGATGTTTAGAATAAACAGTCATAATAATATGTCCTAGGCATAATAAAATGTCCTAGGTATGTATGCTTGTTATTCTTATTCATATCAATGCAACAGCATTAATAAGCTTAGTTTAATTTTCCAAGATGTTTATATTAATTATATGACTGTTTTTATTTTCATTTGATAAGAGGATACAGGTGAAAGTGTTTGAACAAACACTGTCAGAGATTTAATTAAATATTTGAACAGTCTTTTTTTTATTACAAATAGCTTCTACTTTATTTTTCTCCACAGAATAGAATATTTCTCCATAATAGAAAAGCTACATAGTTACATATTTATATAAGGCTGTTTAGAAATTATGAAAGATTAGAAATTTACTATCATTGGAAAACAACAAAAACATGATGTTCCCTTAACTTAGTACCACATTGGTTTTTATTACCTTATAACCTCTTGTATGTAATTAGTTATGATGAGAAGAAAATTAATTTTATGTAGCAATTTACTCTTCTGAAGATGTAAAAGGAAAAAATAGATTTATATACTGTAAAAAGTTTGATAATTATTTAGAGCACTTATTTAATTAGCAACAATATAAATGTTTCTGGTATAAGTTGGAATCCACTAAATTGTGAATTAAATATCTCTAACTTTCAAAATTCAAAAAATGTAAATTAAAAATTGATACATGTCATGAGTAAACTGAGGCTTTATTTCTTTTGTATAAAAATCTTTACAGGTGCATTCTGTTAAAAAATGCTAATATTGTTAAGCAGAAATGTGTATGGGAAAAGTCACTGACATTCAAAAAAGGGAACTGTTGTATCAGACCTGCCAAAGACATTCATCAATTAAAAAAAAAAAATCACTAGACCCTAAAAGAGTAATATAGGTTATTCCACTGTCTCTTAGACTTCTAGGATCAAATTCACACCCCATGTATTCATACAACTCCCATTGAAGCTAAGTGGGGGACAGAGGTTGATCTATAATGTCTGGCATTAACCTTGGACATCATTTAATAAAAGCAAAGCTGTCCTGTTCTAACTGGGTCACAATTAGTCTGGCTCCTCAGAGTCCACAAAATCAGTCTTCTGTGGTCACAAAAAAACCTAATTTTAAAATGGAATCTATTTCATTAGAGTTGCTTATAGTGAAGGCAATACAAAATAGAAAATTTTGTTCATGAAAATTTTCATTTTTCATTAGAAGTATAATATTTAAAAGAATTTAAAAGTCACAGAAATCAAAATGCCATTCTCTTCTTTTTCTCTTCTTTGTATATCTATCAGAAGTTGGGATGCATTCTAAATTAACAGAATTGAGGAAGATTTAGAGATCAATGTGACTCAAGAGAGGACTAAATCTAAATAAAACCCAAGTAACTGTTTATCTGTTGCCAAAAACTTTCCTTTCCCTGAAGAAGATTACAGAATTCACATAAATACATTAGCAACATGTAAAAGTGGGGGCTTTATATCAGAGTTTAAATAATTAGCAAATATAAAAGCTTGAATATAAGGTGAATTAAAACCTACTAAATTTGAATTATCCAATAGCACAACTACATTTCTCATATCTGAAAAATTAATCTGATTCTAACTTAAGAGTTAGATAAGCTGTGGGATTCCTTTGTTGGACCCTTCTTTCCTCTTCTCATAGCTTATATTTCTTCATAGCACTCATCATCAACTGATGATGATATACTAAATAGCTATCTATAGTGTTTAGATATATTATACTTACTTATTTAGGTTCTATTTCCTCTTTCTGCAATACAAATCTTATAGGCTAGAAACTTTTTGTCTCATGTGTTCACAGTTCTAGCTCAAATGTCTTGCATAGTGCTTATCATAAAATAAGCATGCACCAATCATTAATGAAATAAATAATTAACTGATTAATTAATTAAAAATGCATTGAGAGTAACATTACCATAGTAACTTATAAATCATTTCCCCTCAAAGAAGAATCACCAGCAAATATTCAAGAACAGGACACTGCTTAAAGAATCCTAAAACATGGAGGCAGGCTGGAACACCCATCCTGAACCACAAAGACCAAGAAAGACTATTTCCAAAGGGTAAATGAAAAGGCTACATATTGACAGCATTGCCTGTCTCCCAGACCAGTGCAGAACTATACAGAGAAGTTTCCCCTGAGCCTCCAGTTCCTCCAGTCCAAGAAGGGATAATCAGCTCTTCCAGCATTGTGGGTTGCTTTTCAGGAAGCCCTACTCTAAGCTTGCCTCCATGGGGATTTCAGAAGAATCTGGGAGGCTTAAACCACTGGGAATCTGACTATAAGGGGAAAGAGGCTTGCAACAACCAGTACTCAGATCTTGGCAGGCCAAATTCATACCTTCAGTATCCAAATAGTAATCCCAGCTGGAGATTTTGCCCATCTACAGAACCAAGTCAAGTTGCACGCTGACCAGGGAACCCAGTGGGGTGCAGATCTGCCTGATTCAGATCCTCAATTGAGTTTTGTTGGTCCTAGAGTCTGGTTTTTCCATGTCCCAGCAAGGAGCTAAATCACAGCTATTCCCACTGTGGAGAGTGTTTTCTGGCCCCAACAACACTTGAAAGTTATGCAGTTGATTGGTGCTTAAGCCAAGAGGAGGACAAGCAGAGCTGATTGCCCCCAGAGCAAAACCAGCACCAGATGTGGAACATTCTTGTGCTATGCAAGGGCAAGGGGATCAATTCATGGTTATAACTGAGGGTAGTTCCTAGACCTTCCCAACCAGATATCCATAGCCTATTTGGGAAAATGAGAGCAGCCTTGAGTGGCCCCTACTCCTCCCATCCAGTCAAGAGAGCTGAGACATAGCCCCATCCACTGTGAAGAGTCTCTACTGGTCCTATCTGACCAGAAGGGTTGGAGACAAGTCCTGGAAGCTATGTGGTCCAGTGACACTTGAGTCAAGAGGTGAGAGGGCAGAGCTGATAAGTTTTTGTTTGTTTGTTTTAATTTTTTTTACATTTGTTATTTATTTTTGAGAGACAAAGTGAGGCAGAGCGTGAACTAGGGAGGGGCAGAGAGAGAATGAGACAAAGAATCCGAAACAGGCTCCAGCCTCTGAGCAAGCATTCAGCACAGAGCCTGACATGGGGCTCAAACCCACTAACTGTGAGATCATGACCTGAGCTAAAGTTGGACACTTAACCAAGTAAGACATTCAGGCACCCCTGGTGCTGATAGTTTGAAGGACAAAGTCAATGGCTTGTTTGGTCAGGGAACTTGGGGTGTAGGTCAGCTTGAGTTAAGCCAACAGAGTTTATCAGCTTTAGACCTGCTTCTCCCCACTGAATCTAATTCATGGCCTTGCTTATCACTGAATACAGCTTTTAGGCTGTCCAATCCAGAAAACTGATCACAGCACCCTGGAAGCTATATAACCCATTCAATGGTCCTACATTCAGTGGTACTTGGAGAGATAATAAAGCCCGTGTCTTCCCCTGTCTACAGAGCACACTCAGTGGCCTCACCCAACCAAGGAAGTTAGTGTGCACTCTTACCTGATTCAGGTATCCAAACAGAGAGCTGTATAGACTGTGCCCCATCCTTGTGCCCAAATGTGCAGATTCAAACATAAGGAATCAGGGATCATAAAAAATCAGGTAAATATGATACTACCAAAGAAAACTAATAAAGCTCCAATGACTGACCCTAAAGAAATGGAGATCTATTAACTGTCAGACAAAGAATTCAGAATAATCCCCTTAATAAGTTTAGTGAACTACAAGAAACCACAGATGACTAAATAAAATTCAAAAAACAATGCATGAGCAAAATGACAACTTTGACAAGGAAATGACAACCAGCCAAACATCCCAAACAAACCAAATCCTAGTGTTGAAAAATATAATAACTAACCTGAAGGATTCTACAAATTTTCTAAAATAAACCTGATTCTACAAAAAAGATCTAGAGGATAAGCCATTGGAAATTACCCAGTCAGAAGAGTAAAAAGAAAAAAAAAATGAGTGAAGAATTGTTACACAATGAAAAGAAACAATATTTGCATTATATGAATTCCAGAAAGAGAAGATAAAGAGAAAGAGAGAGAAAATATGTTTAAAGCAACAATGGATTAAATTTCCCAAAACCTGGGGAGAGAAATGAACATTCAAATCCATGAGGCCCAAAGTGGCACACACTGACCCTGAAGAGGGCTACATTGAAGCACATTATAATTAAATTGCCAAAAAGTCAAGAATTAAGAAAAGAATTTTAAAAGCAGCAAGAGAAAGGAAAGTAGTTATATACATAAGACTATGGGCATATTTCTCAACAGAAACTTTTCAAGTCATGAGAGAATGGGATGGCATATCAAAACGGTGAAACAAAATAATCATCATCCAAGAATTCTATACCTGGCAAATCTGTCTTTCAGTAATGAAAGAGGGATGAAGACTTTCCCAAACAAATAAAAGTGGGGCATAGGGGGTGTTATTACTGCCACATCTACATTACAAGTAATGCAAAAGGAACTAAAAGAGCACTAATTAACATCATAAAAACATGTAAGAGTAGTGCAAATATCACTGGTAATTGTAAATACACAGTCATAAATAGATTCTGTAATATGGTAATAGTGGTACATAAATCACTTACAACTCAAATTTGAAAGTTAAAAAATATGAGGGATGCCTGGGTGGTTCGGTGGGTTGAGTGTTCGACTTCAGCTCAGGTCACAATCTCGAGGTTTGTGAATTTGAGACCTGTGTGTGGCTCTGTGCCGACAGCTAGCTCAGAGCCTTGAGCCTGCTTCGGATTCTGGGTCTCCCTCTCTCTCTGCCTCTCCCCTGCCCTCACTCTGTCTCTCTGTCTCAAAAATAAATAAACATTAAAAATTTTTTTAAATGAGCATAATAAAAATAACCATAATTACAATAATCTGTATTAGTTATACAATATTAAAAACAACAATAATCTAAGTTGTGAGGGAAAGGAGAAATAAAAGTATAAAGTTTATGAATTTTACTGAAGTTATTACCAGTTTAAAATAGGGTGTTATAAGTTTAAGGTATTTTATGCAAGCTTCATGGTAGCCGTAAGGGAAAATCCTGTAGTAATTATGCAAAAGAACCGGTAAAGAGGTCCAAGCATATTGATACCAAAAGACATCAGAACACATACAAAATAAACATGTGGGTGGCTTAGTCAGTTAAGCAACCCACTCTTGATTTCAGCTTAAGTCATGATCTTGCAGTTTGAGTGATAGAGCCCTATGTTGACAGCATGGAGCCTGCATGGGATTCTCTCCCTCCCTTTCTGCCCTTCCCCCACTTGAGCTTTCCCTCTTTCTCTCTCAAAATAAATAAATAACAGTAACTTAAAAAAAAAACAGTAGGATGAAAAAACAAGAAATAATGGATCTGCAAAATAACCAGAAAACAATGAACTAAATTGCAATAGTAAGTTCTTAACTATTAATAATTACTTTAAATGCAAATGGATTCAATTTTTCAATTAAAAGACATGGAATGGCTGAATGGACAGAAAAACAAACAAATAAACAAACCAATCCAACAACATGCTGCCTACAAGAGACATGTTTTAGCCTTGAAGGCTCTTATAGACTGACAGTGAAAAAGATATTTTCTGCAAATGGTAACTTCAGAAGAGCAGGGGTAGCTCTATTTATATCAGACAAAATAGACTTTAGGCTAAAATGGTGAAAAGATACAAAGAAGGTCATTATATAATGATAAAGAGGTCACTGTATCAAGAAGATATAACAATTATAAATATTTATGTGCCCAAATATTGGAGCATCTCAATATATAAAGCAAATTCTAACAGAGCTAAAAGGAGAAATATACAGTAATACAAAAGTAGTTGGATACTTTAAAATCCCACTCTCAACAATGAATAAATCATCCAACAGAATCAATAAGGAAAAAGCAGATTTGAACAAAACTGTAGACCAAATGGACCTAACAGATATATACAGAACATTCTATGCAACAACAGAACACACATTCTTCTCAAGTTAACATGGCACATTTTCTAGGATACAACATATGTCAGGCCACAAAACAAGTCTTAACCAATTCAAGAAGATTTAAACCATACCAAATACCTTCTCTGACTACAATGGCAAAAAAAGTAGAATTTAATAACAAAAGGAAACCTGGAAATTAAAAATTAAATTTCAGGAACACATGGAAATTAAACAAACAAACAAAAAATCTCCTGAACAAGAAATGGATCAAAGAAGAACTTAGAGGGAAATAAAAAATTTTCTTGAGACAAATGAAATGAAAACACATCATACCAGGACTCGTGGGATACAGCAAAGCAGTTACAAGAGGGAAATATATAGTGATAAATGCTTACATTAAGAAGCAAAAAAGACCCAAAATAAATAACCTAACTCTAAATCTTAAGGAACTAGGAAAAAAACAACCTGAACTCCAAAGTTAGCAGAAGAAAGGAAGTAGTAAAGATCACAGCAGAAATAAATGAAATGAAGAACAGAAAAACAATAGAAAAGATCAACTGAACTAAAAGTTTGTTCTTTGAAAAAATAAATTAACAAACCTGTAGCTGACTAATCAAGAAAAAGGGAGAAAGGACTCAAATCAACCAAATTATGAATTAAAAAGAGACATTATAACTCATACCACAAATTTAAATTATTATAAAAGGATAATATGAACAACTATATACCAACAAACTGTACAACCTGGAAAATATGGAAAAATTCTTAGAAACATATAACTTATCAAGACTGAATGAGGAAGAAATAGAAAATCTGAATAAACAAATTATGAGTAAGAAGATTGAATTATTAATCAAAATTCTCCCAACATAGAAATGTCAGGACCAGATGGCTTCACTGGTGAATTTTACCAAACATGTAAAGAATTAAGATCAATCCTTCTCAAACTCTCCCAAAAAATTGAAAAGGATAAAACACTCCCAAATTCATTTTATAAAGCCAATATTATTCTGATATCAAAACCAGAAAAGAGTTTTACTAGAAAATAAAAACAATCTCTAATGAATATAGATATAAAAATTCTCAATAAAATATTAGCAAACCAAATTCAGTAGCACATTAAAAGGATCATTCACCATGATCACATGAAATTTATCCCTGGGATGCAAGGATGCTTTAATATATGCAAATCAATCAGTGTGATACATCACATTGATAGAATGAAAAAAATCATATGACCATCCCAATAGACACAGAAAAAGCATTTGACAAAACTCAACATCCAAACATCCATTCATGATAAAAACTCTTAACAAATTAGGCATAAAAAGAACATATCTCAACATAATAAAGGCTGTATATAACAAACCCAAACCTAACATTATACTCAATGGTGAAAGGTCTGAAAGTTTTACCTCTAAGATCAGAAAAAAAACAAGGGTGTCCATGCTCATGACTTTTATTCAACATAGTACCATAAGCCTTAGCTACAGCAATCAGGCAAGAAAAAGAAATGAAAAGTATTAGAATTATAAAGGAAGAAGTAAAATTGTCTTCATTTATAGATAACATAATTATATGTATAGAAATCCTAAAAACTGAACCAAAAAACTATTTAGATATAATGAATGAATTCAGTAAAGTTTCAGGATACAAAATTAACATATAAAGATCAGCAGCACTTCTATACACTAAACAAACTTTCTGAAAAAGAAAAGAGAGAAACAAATCAACCCCATTTATAATAACATCAAAAGCAATAAAATACTTAAGAATAAACTTAAGGAGGTGAAACATCCCTCATCTCAAAACTACAAGACATTGATGAAAAAAATAAAAAAGACAAATAAATAGAAAGGTATCCTGTGTCTATGGTTGGAAAAATTAAGATTACTAAGATGCTGATACTACCAAAAGCCATCTTTAGTTCAGTGTAATTCCTATCAAGATTCCAATGCCATTTTTTTTTACAGAGATGGAAAAACACTCCAAAAATGTATATGGAACCATAAAAGACACAGAATAACCAAAGAAATCCTGAGAAAGAAGACCAAAGCAGAAACCATCATACTTCCTGATTTCAAGCTATCCTCTATAGCCATGTTATCAAAACAGTATGGTTCTGGCATAAACAGAGATGAAAAGACCAATTGAACAGAATCAAAAGGCCAAAAATAAATTGAAGCATATCTAGTCAACTAATATTTGACAAGGGAGCCTAGAATACTCAATGGAGTAAGGAGAGTCTATTCAATAAATGGTGCTGGGATGGTTGGATATTCACATGTAAAAAAATGAAACTAGACCCATATCTTACATCACTACAAAAATTAATTTAAAATGAATTAAAGACTTGAGGCTTAGTCGTTAAATGTCTGACTTTGGCTCATGTCTTGATCTCATAGTTTGTGAATTGGAGCCCTGCCTCAGGCTCTGCACTGACAGCCCAGAGCCTGGAGACTCCTTTGCTTTCTATGTTTCTCTCTCTCTCTGTCCCTCCCCCACTTATGCTCTCTCGCTCTTTCTCAAAAGTAAGTAAACAAACATTAAAAAATAAAATAAATAAAATTTTAAAAATAATAAAATGAATTAAAGACTTGAATGTAAAATCTGAAACCATAAAACTCCTAAAGAAGACACAGTAATAAAGCTCTTTAACATGGGTCTTGATAATGATTTTCTGGCTATAACTCTTAAAATACAAATAACAAAATAAGAAATAAGTGGGGCTACTTCAAACTAAAAAGCTCCCACAGCAAAAGAAACTATCAATAAGGTGAAAAAGCAATCTATGGAATGGAAAATAAGATTTGCAAACCATATGTCTGATAAGGGATTAATATCCAAAACATTTAAGGAACTCATAACTCAATAACAATAATAATAATAAGTAAAAAATGGCAAATGACCTGAATAGACATTTCTCTAACAAAGATATACAAAAGGCCAACAAGAACATGAAAAACGCGAAAGACAAATACTTGCGGTTTCACTTTTATGTGGAAACTAAAATAAATAAATAAATCTCATTAAACAAGAAATCAGATTTACCAGAGGCAAAGGATGGGGGGAGGGGGAATTGGAGGAAGGTGGTCATAAGATATAAGCTTCCGGTGATAAGACAATGGAATGTACTCCATGATGATTATAGCTAACACTACTGTATGATACACAGGAAAAGTGTTTAAGAAAGTAAATCCTATGAGGTCTCATCACCAAGAGATCATTTCCCTCCCCTTTTTTGTCTTTTGTTTTTATTGCATCTCTATAAGAAGATGATTGTTGACTGAACCTATAGTGATCATTTCACAATATATAAAAATCAAACCATCACTCTGTATGCTTTAAACTTATACAGTAACGTATGTCAATTATTTCTCAATAAAACTGAGGGGGGTAAAAGAAAATACATTATGTTTGTCTCACAAGACTGTTGTTATGTGACAGGTATATCCTCAAAATATGAAAACACATTCTATCCTTTGATTTCTAGCCAAGATAAAATTATAAGATTTAGAACATTTTGGAAAGAATATGTAATACTTTGTAAATTAACTGAACAAGGTGACAAAAACTATATGTATGGTTTTCTTAGAAATGTATAATGTTATTTATTCCCTTCAATAAACAAATGCCAGTTTAAGACTGTTATAAAGGCTGCCCTGAGCATATAAATTAGGGGAAGCATAGAACCAAGAAAGGATAGATTCTAGCTTTTGAACATCTGTTAGTGCTCCACATAATTCCATCTTAGTGGTTAGATGAATGACCTGATGTTTTTGATAATTTTTTCTGATACCAAACTAACACAATATTTAGTCTTATTTGACTAATGAAAGACGGTTCAAAAATTATTCACTTCATTTCACATCATTTTTCCTAGAGTAGAATATTTCTGTGTAAGCCAAATCAGAACATCAACATGAGTATAACCTGATCTAAGACTTACCTTTTATGTTATTTTTAAGTAGAAGAGATTGAGTAGTTGCATAGGATCACTAGTAAATGTGGCATATTGACTGGCACCAACCAATCAGAATGGACAGGAATGGATTATTTTAGTGAAAACAACGCTAACTGGGGGGTTTAGTGGCCTTTTGACAGGAATGCCAAAGGAAGATTCTGACCACTTACAATAGAATGTTAATAGCTCATGCCACTTCAACACTGACAGCTCTGAAGTGAGAGGCCACTAATCTCTGTTTGTAATATCCACAGTTGAAGGAAAAAATAAGTATTTCTTCTTAAGCATGGGATAAGCATTAACTGTCTAAAAATTTCGGGAATGTTCTACATGTCTGAAAGTCAGAGAAAAAAAGAAGACAGCCATGGACAAGGAATCAGGTTTTTTCACTCCTGAACCAAAATACATGATTAAAATGGAATGTAGTTTTCAAGACCAATCAATTCACCAGTCCGTTCTTATTTAGAATAGCTGCGTATGTACTGTGAACACTTTATATACACATTTTGATGAGAATTTAGCACCTCTATGTAGACAGGGTTTGTGCTGAGAACAGAGTCTATGTTTTTAATTAAAAAAAAAAAAATAAGCCAATTCATAAAGGAATCTTTGCTAGGGAGCTGATGCTTCAAATCTGAAATGGAATCTGTTCATTAGCTCTACATTATTCAGGACTATAAAAAGGAGACATTTTAACAATCCTGGGCTCAATTAGGCATCAACTGCTACCCTGGCAGAAACCTGGCATGCATCTTATTCTTAGGAAGTTTGGATGGCGTTATTTACAATTTGTTCCTCAGGGAATGCCCCGCAAAAAAGAAGTCTGGTTGCCATCATAACTTATGACACTAACCTCATAATTCTCTACTTGACATCTCAATTGTGCATCCTTCATTTAATCAGATAGCAATACACTATTGCTTAAACGACAGCCACTCACTTCTCAGTTTTTGAGAATCAAGGAAAGCAGTGTACATTTATGAAATTACAATACATAAGCATCAACTTCTTCTTTTGAGTGATTTAACCGAAAGGTGAACATTGAAGAAGTCGGCACCATCAATATACAGATGAATTCAATTGAAATGATTGCATTGTTCTTTATTTATTAGCCATTATTATACTTGACTGTTTGGGAATTTTTCCTGGAATCTGCCCTCTTGTTTGCTGCAACACATCTAATGATCCAACTTACCTTTTGAGCCATGTAAAATTTCTTTCTTTAGGCACTTAAAGTTGAAGTCAAGTGGTTTTTAAATACCACATAAATGCAAAATTCTAAAAACGGAGAGTGCCAATTGTGTTTGGTAAGTGATATCTCAGGAAACCGGCTAGTAATGCATTTCCATTATTACATCTTATGTCAGAGTCATCTACAGGGTTAAATTCTAAAAACTAGTTAAATTCTTTTTATTTGTGCAGATTTTACTTATTGTTCCTTTTCCCTTCCTTTTAGTCTTACTTTAGTTCATTAGATGCAGTAATATCTCCCTTGTCTGTGACAATTTCCATTAATATCTCAAAGGCAGCTATTAAGTCTCATTACAAGAAAAGATTATAGAAGGATACTGCACACAATAACCGTGAAGATAAAGACAATAGTCACATTTTCATTTGTTTCTTTGTTCTTAAGATGCAAATCAAACGTGAAGCTCTTTTTAGCCTGCTTTCCTTAGTTTATACTTTCAAAGCTTTTGGAATAGGAAAAACCTTTGCAGCTAAATAAATTCTACTATTTGGATTATTCCTTTCTCAAAATGCAACAAAGACATGTACCTGCTGTCAGAAATTTGCCACGACCTATTACTCTCAAAATCTCATTGTCAGGGAATTCAGAAAAAAACTACTAGAGTTTCGTCATTTACATAAGTTATTCACCAGAATTAACTGTGGGCTATAATGAAGCTAATTAGTGGTTGTTGCAGAGACACTTTATAAAGTATTCATTATTACCAACAATAGTCCATCATTCCATCAAAATACTTAAAACATCAATTCTTTAGACAATTATTTAAACATATCCACGGAAAATTATGTCTGAGGAAAACTCAGTCAAACCTCCAAGAAATAAAATGTTTATAGGTTTTTAATCTAAATTGATCCCTTTAAAATAAATGTATTGTGGCTCATATAAGAAGTTTGAAATCCAGGTTCGGTGACAATCTTTCTTTTCTATTTAAAAGATACTGAAATACTGGTAAGAATAATAAAATATCAACACCAAGTAAGTTAATTTCTACTTACATAACTAAGAAGTGGCAAAATGAAGGGTGTATATATAGATCAGGGACTTAGCTCTGATTACCTAATGATAAGGCAGATTTATCCTTCTGTAGTTTTTAATTATCTGAAATATTTTAATTTCCTTCTGAACTTTATTCTAAACTATATACTCAATAATGGTAAAGATAGAATCAGTCACTTCATATCTCTCTCACCCATCAATAAATAAATAAATAAATGTTGAATTTTACTACTAAAATTAATAAATGATAAAAAGAAAACTTGAAGCTAAATGTTATGCTTCATAGTCAATATCAGTGATAAGAAATTCTGCCTTAGTTGTTATTTTACTTTTGAAATTAAATGTTTATGAGCTGCTAGGGTAAGAATTGACAAAAAAAAAAAAAGGCTGTCTTAAGAAACCTCAGCCTCCATTTCTATCTTTTGTCTTAAAAGAATCCGTGCCCCTTCTGCATCCTGTGCTCCACTTTGGCTTCAATCTCCATTTCTGTCTCTTTTCCTTACCTCCTCCACTTTGGGGTTCATTCTCTTAAATTTCCAATGAAGCTCACAACTTCCCCACCCTTTATACTCATATTCAGAGTATAATTTCACTTAACAGTTAACATTTGCTGCTTTTTTTTCTAACCACGCATTCCCACCTCCACTATTTGCTGCCCGGTCTCTGCGTTCATTCTCCCAGAAGTGCTCACTTGTAGATCAGTATTGGCATCTTCATTACCAAATTCAAGAGCATTACTTCAGTATGTTACTACTTACACCCACCAGGGCACACAGAGAGGTTTCTCTCTGCTTGCCTGTCACAAATGCATTCTTCTAATTCTACTTTCTCAACGTCTTTGACTGTTCCTCTTGCCCTGGTGCATAAAGTTTGCCTATAGTTGTGTTTTCAGTTTTTAAACATTTTCCTCAACCATTCAATCCACTCTCCTCACTGACTTCAAATATCCCCAGATAATACTTCCCAACAGTTGTCCAAATATATCTATTTGTGCCCCATCACAGTATTGTTCATCAAATCCTTTCTTGCATAAGATACTAATAGATATTTCAAGATTATAAATATATATATATAGTATATCTAGATACTAATATATATTATATTCTTTATGTATATTTACATATGGAGAGAGAAAGATTCCCATGGTCAAGGAAATTTTGCATTTTCCTAGATCTTTACGATGGGATGAGCAGGGTTCTTACAAAAACAAAACAGATAAAAGTTAATTTAGCCACATTTTCTAAAATTTATTTAATCCTAGAATGATTCTTTGTTTTTGTTTTCCAAACATCTCTTAATATGTTTGGAAAATATCTCTTCACTCTTGCGAAGAACAGTGTTCTGTTCAACACAGTTCATTTACATGCTAGTCTTTCAAAATCCATTCTCTATTCACTCACAGTTCTTAACCCTTTTGTAAATCATCTTCTCTTGGGAAGATTCTCCAATAAATAGTTATAGAAGTCATATTTACAATAATGGACACATTAATTCAAATATTTTAAATTATATTTGTTCGCATCTTCTTCCATCCAAGTTCTTCAAATTTCCATTGAGTTGGTTTCTCAAAAAGACTTATTAGAAATATTCAGTCCTGATCCTAAGAAAATAACTGACTCCCTTCATCTACAAATATTTTTCCTATGATGACAAAAAAGGCTAAATATAGAATATACTAAATTTGGAAGTATGTGGTAATTGGGTAGATGAAACACTAATGAGTGAAATCAAGCTGATCTAGGATCTCTCATTCTGTTCTCTCCTATTCTTTCTATTCTTTTCCTACCACTGCCTCCCAATTGTCTAAAAGTCATAAAAAATACCTCCTTTTTCGGTGATTACTCTCTAGTAGAGGGCACTGGAAGAAACTACTAATGAGCATGAACATTTGTAAGCACATAGTTGGCATTTTTGAGTGAAACACAATAAAATTCTTACTAAACATCTGGACCAAAGACATCTTTTGCATAAAACCAAGATCATTTTGCACAATATGGCTGATCTCTGCATCCTCAAAAAGGGCAAATTCTCAAGAGAGCAGCCCAACATGGATTACTTCAGGAATAGGGGGTCAGATGAATGGCATACGGATTAGTGCTTTCTGTAATATGATAAGAGCGTGACAGTATCAGAACTCTGTTTAATAGGGCATGATCTTTCCCCAGAAGAAAGCAAAGGAAGATTGTATTCCATCAAGGGGAATTACAAAGCTGTAAATTACATTGTGTCACAGCCAGCAGAATTAAATCCCAGTTTTTAATTAGCAGTCTTAATTTTATTTTGTTACTAAGATATATTTCTACAATACTCAGAAGCACTTTTTGGTGAAAACACATCTATTCAGACCTAAAATTGAGGGAGAAAAATCCAGGTATATGATATGGCAGTGAACAATTGAGATATATGGTTTGGCAGTGAACACAAATTATCAGTAAAATAAATGGATGTATGTTTACAGTGTACCTGTTTCTAATGTATCATGTTAAACCTAAAAGTAATGGGAAACTAAGATGTTTCTGACTTTAAGGATTCTTTCCAGAAATATTAAATAAGGCATTAAGAAAATGTGATCCAGTGATTGTGTATGGTAAGAGCATGTGACCACTTGTATGTATATTTTCAATCTCTCAACTATTGTAATACTCTTAGGTTGTTTACATTCATTTATTTTTTTAAGTTTATTTATTTATTTTTGAAAGAAACAGAGACAGTACAAAGGGAGTGAGAGGTCCAAGAGAGAGGGAGAGAGAGAGAGAATCCCAAGCAGGCTCCATGCTGTCAGCACAGAGTCCTACAAGGGGCTCAAACTCATGAAACTGTGAGATCATGACCTGAGCTGAAACCAAGAGTCAGATGCTTAGCCAACTGGGCCACCCAGCTGCCCCTGTTTACATTCCTTTATTTTACTTACTTACTTAATTACTTACATACTTATTTATTTATTTATTCATTCATTTATTTATTTATCTTTAAGAGAGAGAGAGCATGAGCAAGGGAGGGCAGAGAGACAGAGACAGATCTGAAGCAGGTTCAAGGCTCCGAGTTGTCAGCACAGAGCCCAATGCAGGGCTTGAACTCACTAACAGTGAGATCATCACCTGAACAGAAATCAAGAGTCCGATGCTTAACCGAGTGAGCCACCCAGGTGGCCTATATTTCTTTAAATTGAAGAATCAGTTGTCTTGAAATTATGGAATCAATCCCACTACTTGGTTGCCAGAATCATTTCATTTCTTTGACCTTATGGTGCTGCAAAAATGAATTCATCCCACTAACCTACATCCTTGTGGCTCTTGAGCAAGAGGCTACCAAGGGACAAATGGGAAACTGGATAAAAATCACATAACATAATTGGGGCATCTTCCAGCAGAGCAAAGAATGAAGGCTTTGAATTAAACAATCATATGTGAATCCAGGTTTGGCCACTAACCAGTTTTTTTTTTTATCTTTATTTATTTATTTTTGAAAGAGAAAGAGAGTGGGGGAGGGGAAGAGAGTGAGGGAGGCAGAGAATCCCAAGCTACTGTCAGCTCAGAGCCCAATTGAGGGCTTGAACTCATGAGCCCATGAGATAATGACCTGAGCCAAAATCAAGAATCGGATGCTTAACTGACTGAACCACCCAGGCACCCATGCCACTAACCAGTCTTAAAAACCATGAGACAAGATCTCATATTTCACTTCTATTATTGAAATACATTCTAGTTATGTCAAAGATTTGTATGGAAAATCTAACAGCATGATTATTAAAGAAACATTTTTACTTTCATTGTTTTTATTGTAAGATATCACATATACAGAAAAGAACAAAAAATGCATGAGAGTTTAAAGTCTAATTACAGAGTGAAGCTAATTTAACAACATCCAATACAGACAGACACAAACTTAGTCCCCCTTACTTACTAGTATGCTGGTAAATGTTTAACAACTTGTTCTCCATAGGAAAAATGACCCCAAATCTCTAATTTGTAGCATTTTCTGATTTTTGTGGCATAACTACTTTCATAATGATAAATTTCAAGTTACCAATGGTTAACAAACTCCTGAAAATTTGACTGTCAGCTCTTGTTAGCCGATAGGAGCCACTTAAGCTCGCAACTGCAGTGATCACAGTGATCCTGAAAGAGTGTCACTCTGCCTGGATTTGAACTATACGTAAATAGTAGCATATAATGTGTTCATTCGCACTTAGTTTCTGTCACACAGTATGTCTGTGGAATTCATCTATGTTGTTGTGCATAACTGTAGTTCCTTCAGTTCCAAACTGAACAGGTACTGCAGTGCTGGGTAACATTCCTTCCTAGGAATGAACCACAAATTATGTATCCATTCTACTATAGGTGACATTTCAGTTTTCTAAGATGTGTCTTTAATGAACAATGCTGCTATGAATGTTCCAGTGCATGTCTCCTGGTACTCATTGGCAAAGTTTCTCGAAGATATATAGCAAGAGGTAAAATTTTTAAATATTACCAAACTGTTGTCCAAAGAAGTTGACTCATTCAGACTCCCAGCAACAGTAGAAGAATTGCTGTTGCACTATATCATCACCAATATTTGGTACTAGCAGTTACCCTAATAGGGAGAATTTATAATGGATCTCATTGTAGTTTAAATTTCAGTTTCTATGAAGATTATCATTGAGGTTGAGGTCTTCAAACTTCAAACAGCCTATTGTTGGCCAGAAGAAGTCTTACTGATAACATAGTCGATAACACATATTTCATATGCTCTATGTCTTATAGACCATATTAAAGTAAACTAGAAGAAAGAAAATAAGAAAGGGTTAATACATTTATAATACTGTACTGTATTTATTGAAAAAAAATCCAAATAGAAGAGGTCTTACACAGATCAAGGTGCCTGGGTGGCTCAGTTGGTTAAGCATTTGACTCTGGATTTCCATTCAGGTCATAATTCCATAGTTCATGAGTTTGAGCCCCATGTCAGGCCCTGCACTGACAGCGTGCGGCCTGCTTGGGATTCTCTTTCTTCCTCTCTATCTGCTCCTCCCCCACAATCTATCTCTCTCTTACAATAATTAAATAAACATTTAAAAAAAGAGGTCTCACACAGTTCATACCCATGTTATGCAAGGGTAAACTACACTATTATTTCATATATTCAATTTTACTTAGGCTCATATCACTTACTTAGCTCTTCAATTCTTCCATATCACAACTTCATTTCGATTCATTGTTCTTCTTCCTGCAGTACATCCTTCAGAATTTCCTTCAACTAGATATATTGGTGGTCTGGTTTTTATTTCACCCCCATTCTTAAAAGACAGTTTTACTTATTGTGGGATTTGAGATTGACATTTATTTTTAATTTGAGGTGGTAGTGATATCTAACTCTTCCTTCTTTAAACCTAATTTGTCTTCTCTGACTGCTTTCAACCTCTCTGCCTTTCATATTCTTCAGTATGCTTTTGGCTTATCTAAGTATGATTGATTTCTATATTTCTTACTTTGGATTTATTGGGATATTTTAGTCTAAATAGTGTAGAATATTCTGAATTCTTATCTCTTAAGATAGAACTCTGTCACCTTCTCTTTTATCTTTGGAATTCTGATTGGATAAGTGTTAGAATATTTGACTCTTAGGGGTTCCTGGTGGCTCATTTGTTTAAGCATGTCACTTCGGCTCAGGTCATGATCTCGTCATTCATGATTTCAAACCCTGTGTCAGGTTCTTTGCTGACCACTCCGAGCCTGGCGCCTGCTGCAGATTCTGTCTCTCTCTCTCTCTCTCTCTGGACCTCAAGGTTTTGCAACTTTGCTTACAGCATTCTTGTTTCTACTAGATATGAGTTTAGAACTTTTTTTTTGTTTTATTTTATTTTGTTTTTTTAAAATATATATACATATACTTTTAAAGTTTATTTTTGAGAGAGAGAAAGCGTGAGATGGGGAGGGGGAGAGAGAGAGAGGGAGGGAGAGAGAACCCCAAGCAGTTTCCACATTGTCAGCTTGGAGCCTGATATGGGGCTGGAACCCACATACCTTGAGATCATGACCTGAACAGAAGTCAGATGCTTAACTGAATGAGCCACACAGGAACCCCTTGTGTTTGTGCTTTTGTGTGTGTGTGGGGGGGGGGAGGGGTTGTTTTTTTTTTTTTACTTTGAGCTGCTCATTTGCTTAACAAAATTATTTGGATGAGGGATAAAGATTCTTTACTGCAGAGGGAATTTGAGTTTGTTCACTATAGGCTCTTGGAATATCTAGTAGCCAGAGATCACTGGAAGTGTAAGACTTGCAATACTTTTTTGCACCATTAGGTGATAAAATTTTTTGCTGCACGTCCACCCAAAGACTAGCTAATCATTCCAACATCTTGTGGATTTTCTTTCCTGCCATGATCAGAATCAAAACCCTTTGCATCATTGGGAAACAGGGGTGGAGAACTTTACCATTACTTCCTGTTTGAATGAAGAACAGAGCCTTTGGACTCCTGCCTTAAGCAGGGAGAATCTTCCATTATATTCCTCACCTTGAGTCAACCCAAGCATTTGCTTTTTGTCTTCCTTTCCCACAAGACCTTGGGAACTGAATCCTTACTCCCCCTGGTATCAAGAATGTCCTGGGGACAGAAAAAGACTCAATGTTTCTCTTATTTCTGGGAATTCCCTCCTCTGTGTAGATTTTGGCTTTATCAAAATCTTACTGTTACTTACTTACTTACTGTGGTGTTCATTATTTGATACGTTTAAGAACATTTTCAAAAATAGTTTTAGCAGCAGATTTAATGGTTCTCATGGAGGAGTGTTTGTCCAAATATTCATGTAGTTAAAAACACAAACTTTAAAAACTAATCTTGGAGAAGAAAAGGAATTTCTAAGTATGGCCTAAAACACAGATATCATGAAAGCCTAATAAATTGGGCATATAAATATTAAAACTGTGTACAACAAAATATTTAAAAAAGGAATCAGTTAACTCCTCTTCCTCTTTTTGATGGTTTGTAATGCAAAAGTTTTTAAACTTAAATGTACTTAAATACACAAATATATGAAAGCATGTACAAGTTAATAAAAGCTCTATAGATTAAAAATATCTAGTTTCACAAAGGAGGGAAGGATGGAAAGAGGGAAGAGAAAGGAAGAGCAAGCAAATAATATATAAAATAAATGCTTAGCTTTGTTCATTATTAAAGTAGTGAAAATAAAAGGCAGATAACATGTATATTAGCAAAAAATAAGAAATGGAGAAATGGACACTCATACTTTATTTGAGTTGTATAAACTGGTAAAAAATGGTTAGGAATGAAATTTGAAAATAACTATCAAACTGTTAAATGCAATCAAATGTTTATCTAGCTTCTTGTATTCTAGGAGTTTATCTTGCAGTTACTGGTACCTGTATTGAAAGATAAATGGATCAAAATATTTGTGTAGCACTGTTCAAGAGAAAAAAAAGTGAAAAGAACTTAAATGACTTTCTGAGGAAAATAATGAAATATATTATGGCATTGAGCATGCCATAATATATAGAATGGAAACATTACCAGAAATAAATTCCTCTTTTTAAATTTTTTCTTATTTTTGAATGTTTATTAATTTTTGAGGGAGAGAGAGAGTGAACAGAGGAGGGGCAGAGAGAGAGACACAAAATCTGAAGGAGGCTCCAGGCTCTGAGCTATCAGCACAAAGTTGGACACAGGGCGGGGCGCCTGGGTGGCTCAGTCGGTTAAGCTTCCGACTTCTGCTCAGGGCATGACCTCACGGTTAGTGGGTTCGAGTCCCGGTCGGGCTCTGTGCTGACAGCTATCTCAGAGCCTGGAGCCTGCTTTGGATTCTGTGTCTCCCTTTCTCTCTGACCCTCCCCTGCTCATGCTATCTCTATCTCTCTCTCTCAGAAAAACAAAACAAAACAAAACATTAACAAAAAATTTAAAAAGAAAAGAAAAAAGCTGGACACTGGGCTTAAACCCACATGATTTGAAGTCGGAGCTGAACTGACTGAGCCTCCCAGGTGCCCCAGAAATAAATACCTCTAAGGTACAAATATAGGAAAACCTCAAATATGGAAAATAGTTTGAAAATTTTTGTTTTAAGAAAAAAGATAAGATTAATATGTACAAAACAGTGTCATTCAAAAAAATCTGAAAGGAATCATAAGAAATTCTTTTTTTAAAAGCTTATTTATTTGTTCTGAGAGAGAGAGCACGCAGAGCAAGAGAGGGACAACGAGAGAGGTAGAGAAGGAACATCCCAAGTAGGCTCCACATAGCCAATGCCCAGAGTCCAATGCTGGGCTCGAAATCACACGAAACCATGAGATCATGACCTGAGCTGAAATCTAGAGTCTGATGTTCCACCAACTGAGCCACCCAGGAGCCCATAAGAAATTCTAAATGGTGGAAATGTCTGTAATTAAGATCAGGCATCTGTGGGAAGAAAACATCTATCTGTTTTAAACTTGTCTGTGCTGTGTGATTTTTTTTTTTTTACCATAAGCAGTATTACATTTGTAATTAAAATCCATTAAAATAAAACCCATAAATGTATGCAATAATTTATGCGCATGAATGATCACTATAGTTGTAAAATAAAACACTGACAGTGTACTCTAAGTAATTATGATATTTAACCTATTTTAATATCATGTTACCTGATTAGTAATCAGGTTTTCAAGTAATATTTGATGACATGTAAAATGCTCATAATGAAATGTAAGAAAGTATTACACACACATATATATAATATGATCTAAATACTATCAAAATAAGAGGAAATGGGCACATATATACACCAATGGAAAATATGTCAGAATGTTAATCTATCTGTTTGGGAACAAGTGTTTATTTTGATTTCCTTCTTTATTTTTTTTCTTATTTTCAAAGTTTTGTATAATAAAATATTTATTATTTCAATGATCTGTAGAAAACAAAACTATTACAAATGTGAGTGATGTATATAGCAGTTTAGAGACACAAAAGAAGATGTAATAAAAAGTTACATTTAGGGGTTCCTGGGTGACTCAGTCAACTGAGCATCAGACTCTTAATTTCTGCTCAGGTCATGATCACATGGTTCATGGGATTGAGCCCCATATGGAGTTCTGAGCTGACAATGCAGAGCATGCTTGGGATTCTCTCTCTTGAGCTTATTCTCTTTCTGCCCCTCCCCCACTTAATACCTGTTTTCTCTCTCTCCTTCTGTCAAAATAAACTTTTTTTTTTTTTAGAGTTACATTTTGAGGCACTTGGGGGGCTCAGCTGGTAAAGCACTTGACTTCCACTCATGTCATGACCTCCAGGTTGCTGAGTCTGAACCCAGCAGCAGGTTCTGCGCTGACAGCTCAGAGCCTAGAGCCTGCTTCGGATTCTGTGTCTCCCTCTCTTGCTCTGTCCCTTCCCTGCTCACACTCTGTCTCTCTCTCTGTCTCTCTCAAGAATAAATAAAGATAAAAAAGAAAATGAAAACATCTGACTCTTGATTTCTGCTCAGGTCATGATCTCATGGTTCTTGAGTTCGAGCCCCGCTTGGGACTCTGTGCTAACAGTGGGGAGCCTGCTTGGGATCCTCTGTGTATCCCTCTCTCTCTGCCTCTCCCTCACTCACACTCTCTGTCTCTCTCTAAATAAATAAACTTTTAAAAAAAGTTACCTGTCTTCTCCTATAAGCATCATGTTTCTTTATTTTCATCTTTATTAAAGTATATAAACACAAGTAGAACATAAGTAAAGTTCTACATTAGGAGACCCACATATTTAGAGCTCCTACTATGCAGATTTGGGTCGTTTGAAAGGACTGCAGCAGGGATAGTGATGTTCATCCCCTTGAAAGTATGATTCACTTGTCGCTGTTGTAGCAAACACACTGGAGGGCTGTACAGTGTTCTGAATGAACACAGAATAGGTGGTGTGTACCTCTTTCAGAGAACAGTATAGATGCATAACTGTTACTTTTCTGCCAAGGAGAGGGAGTCCTGAATTTTAAAACTACCATGTTAGTACATCTGGGCTTCCCCGCCGACATAGCTGTTAGGAACTTCTCTATTTCCTATCAGCTATTAAAAATAAAGACGGGGGGCACCTGGGTGGCTCAGTGGGTTAAGCATCCGACTTCAGCTCAGGTCATGATCTCACGGTTTGTGGGTTCGAGCCCTGCATTGGGCTCTGTGCTGACACCTAGCTCAGAGCCTGGAGACTGTCTTCAGATTCTGTGACTCCCTCTCTCTCTGACCCTCCCCTGCTCATGCTGTGTCTCTCCCTCTCTCTCAGAAATAAATAAAAACATTTAAAAAAATAAAAATGAGGAAGGATAAAGAGAAAAACATACTAATAAAAGCAAAGTAGAACAACAAAAAAATGTTGTTCCTGAACTTTGCATACACAATTGGGGAAAAAGCTAAGGATTCTAGGTTCCAGAAATTAAAGGCTCATCTGACATATTCTATTTGGAAACACCACAATTCTAGTTTCCTGGTTTATAATTTTATATGTTCTCTGCAGAATAAACACAGCATGTGCTGACCTGATTCGTTTCAATTCTCTCTCTCTTTCTGTAGTTGGTGACAGAAATCTCCTAAACAGAAATAAACCTCTTCATTCATTATTTTCATCACACGTCGTATTAAGTACCCTTAGGAAAATTAGATCTGTTAACCATTACGCAACAAGTCACCCAAATTATTTTCTTTTAATCCATGAGTATCTATAAGCTTGTGTAATTTTTCAAGTGTTTAAGAAATAATACCCTCTTCTTTAGTGCTTTTAATTGCACTTTATTTTCTATGAATTTTTATATAAAATATCATTAATCATAGTTTTCTTGACTGTACAATCGCTTTCATGGAGTGAAATTCTTTGAAGTTTAATGCTTATACTCATGTTCTGCTTCAGGGAAGTTTTAAGTGAGTAAACATGTATCCATGTGAGAAAAAAAGTCCACCTTCAGGACAAAAAAGGCTCAAGAAGTATTTGAGATAACGGGGTTCCTGAGGCAAGCGAACCTGAAATCTTCCTGACTCAGGTTAAGTCTTTAGAGATTGACTTCATTGTTTCTTGAGAAGGTAATTCCCTCACTGTCAGCAATGCCTCCGTCCAAAACTCACCTTTCACAGATAAAAATAAAGCTTTCTCTAAGTTCTTAATAATATCATATAACTGATATCATTATGTATTCCTTATTGCATAAACTGTGAAAGCCTACGGATTTTGAACAGATAAGCTTCAGAGGTGACTTCATTATTTAAACCACCTTTTTGCGTTATCTACTTTCTTGTACTATCAAATATTTGGAATAATCTAATATTGTGTATATTCATTTTTCATCCAATTCATTCTTTTATCAATACAATTCTTATTGGTTCAAATACTTAAAAATATGTGTAATAAATGAATTCATGAATAAATAAAAGTTTGTGAAATGAATAAATAGATTAATGAATGAATGGAAACTTTGAGATAATAGAACACAGCCGTATTATCTTCCATTCAATGACATAAAAAATATATATACAGTAGGCTCTAGTTACTCTACTCTTTGAAAAGAAAATAATATTTTTTCCTCTTTTTCAAGTTTTTACTTAATTGTTAGTTGATCTACAGTATAATATTAGTTTCAGGTGTAGAATTTAAGTGATTAAACACTTACATACAACGCCCAGTGCTCATTACAACAATTGGATGCTTATACTTGAAAAAATACATATTAGATTGGTTGTGGAATTTAAGAGATGAAACAGATGAATATAAGGGAGGGGGGAAAAATGAGAGGGAAACAAACTATAGGGTGATTACTTTTTTCTCTAAGAGTGAAATTTGCAAATGATTTCAATATCTCCATTGGGCAGTAAATGAGTTTAAGGGGAATTTCGAAACTGACAGGTACATAGAAAGAAATAATGTTTATTCAATGTTTACATAGCACTCACCTATTCAGCTAAACAACCCTTTAACCTAAAACACATTTTTCTATGGATATGCATATATTTATCCCTCCAAAAATGTTACTTTTAGATGTAGCAAATTTAAAAGTGTTAAACGTTATATCCTTTCAAAATATGACATCTTTACCTTAGCAAAATTTAAAAGTTTTGATCATGCATATTTCCCTCTTGATTCTATTGTGATTAACATATTTGGTTATCAAAACAGTTTATTAAAAATAATTATGAAAAACTAACTTGCTGCAAATACACAAGATAAAATATGACAAACCTTAGATATCTTACGTTTGTGTTAATATGTCATACATTGTAGTCAAAGATAAGAATAATTATAATAAGATATAAATGGAGTATTCCTAGAAGAGAAGGAAATGTAACAAGTTAAAATAATTTAAAGACATTTACAAATAAAACTTACCTTTAATTACCATTTTTTGAATTTTTAAAGATCTTCTTACTTTTCCTTAGAAAGCAAGTGTAATTAACATTAAAGTTTAGCAACCTTTCTTACAATTTAAAAACATCAATATTTACAATTATTTTATTCAACTAATAGGAAAAAGAAAAGTTAAAGTTATATGTTAAATTGACGCCAGAGCAGCTCAATCAGTATTTTTGAAAATAGCTGCTTAATCAAATAATGTTAAATTTTCACAAATTTGGGGAGGTGCCTTTTTCTAATATTGATGTTATTTATTAATTATTTTTCTTTTTGCCATCTCATACAATTTTCCCATTTAAAGAAAAGTAAAGAAAGTTGATAGTGTCCGGCTGCAAGATCTGGTGTTTTTATGCCTTTGCAAAGAAACCAAGTACCAAGATGGTCGAATGATCATTTTGCACATTGTACCTATTTTCTCAGGTATCTAAAACATATTCACAGCTTGTAATGCTAAACTTCCAGTATCATGATAAACTAAGAATGTTTCACATATGTGTAACTAATACTTTAGAGAATATTAGGAAATAAAAGAAACCAGTACCTTATCAGGCATGGAGACAATTCCACACTCTTAGAAGTGAACAACTGATCAAGTTATAGAAGGCTCATTGTGTATAAAATATTATTCTCCTTATCAGTAGTTTACTTTTAAGGGAAAAACAGAGACAATTTGTAGTTTCACTATGATTATTTTGGGTTTATAGAAGGCCCTTCCTATAGAACCCCATTGGGGTGATTTTGTCCTTACCTACACCTTTGAGAAAGAAGCTATTTTTTTCAGGTAAGTGAAAGATTGTGCTGATTAATTTGTTCCCTATATGATAGCAGTAAACCCAGCTGGATTTTGCTTTAGAATCTCCGTACAGGTGAGTCTTTGTTAATGTGACTTGCATCAGCTGCTCTTAACTTCAGAGAAACAAAGACAAAATTATCCCTAATGCACAGCAAAAACCTCCTAGAAATCTATAAATTCTGCTAAAACCCAAAAGTATCTGGCTCTGTAGAAGGAAAAATATACTCTCTATACCCTCAGATGAACAGACTATGTTTTTTTTTTTTTAATGTTTTATTTATTTCTAGGAGAGAGAGAGAGAGAGAGAGACAGCGTGAGCAGGGGAGGGTCAGAGAGAGAGGGAGTTCACAGACTGAAACAGGCTCCAGGCTCTGAGCTGGCAGTCAGCACAGAGCCCGACGCGGGGCTCGAACCCACGAACCGCGAGATCATGACCTAAGCGAAAGTCGGACGCTTAACCGACTAAGCCACCCAGGCGCCCTGAACAGACTATGTTTTTAAGCCTTGGCAATAATTTCTCTAACATCAAGAAAGAAAAAACAAACTGCTATTAAAAATTATTGTTTAATAATGGGATAAAAGGGAAAATTAGAAAAGCGTTTCTTACACAACAAGGATTTTTACTGCATTTACAGTTTTGTTCTGTTGTTGTTGTTTTAAGTAGGCTCTAGACCCATTGTAGAGCCCAATGTGGTACTTAAACTCAGGATCCTGAGCTGAGATCAAGAGTGAGATGCTTAACCGAGCCACCCAGGCGCCCCTAATGGAAAACTGTAAATTAGTTTTTACACCTCTAGAAAGAAACACAATTTTTATCAATTTGATCATACCATGAATTAATATTTGCTAATAATTATGTTGGTTTAATACTGTGCAACCAAAATGTTAAGGTGATTTAGTCATACCTAGTGCCTCAGTTCCTCAGGGTGTCATACCAGGCACTAGCACCAACTTAAGACATGCTTATTGCTACCTAGATGGTAACTAGTGAAGCAAAGAGAGATCTCTCTCTACTTAGAGATCGAACTTAGACAATCCGTTTTAATGTCTTCTGTTCTTCTAAGTCACTGCTAAGTAATAAATGGGCTAATAGCTCAGGCAAGGCAAGTAACTATTACCGAGTACCAGGTCATGTTTCGTTTGACACAGCGGTTTCAAGATACCTGCAGAAAGTGACTTAAAATGTGAAAGACTTTATAAAATATACGAGTATGGATGTATAGACCATTCTGATAGCAAGTGAGTCAACCTATGATTTTCTTCTAAGATTACAGCTGATTCAAACTAATTTTTCTATGGTTCAACATTTTTGTTTTGTTTTATCATCACCTCTAAGCTTCTAGCCCTGACAAGAAACACCAAATGAAAATGCCACAATAGAAAATCCCATCCCCAAAATAGCTGTTGCCTAATGAAGAATTCCTGGGGACTGTATGGATTTCATTGCACAAAATCCAGGGGTTTTTTAAGCTTTTCAGTCAAAGTATTAAAATGAAGTTTCCTGATACCGGAAGTTGTTGGTTTTTTTTATTTTTTTCAATGTTTATTTATTTTTGAGGGAGAGAGAACGACAGAGCATGAGCAGGGGAGGGACAGAGAGAGAGAGAGGGAGACACAGAACCTGCAGCAGGCTCCAGGCTCTGAGCTGTCAGCACAGAGCCTGACGTTGGGCTCAAACTCACAAACCGCCATATCATGACCCGTGCTGAAGTCGGATACTTTACCAACTGAGCTACCCAGGCGCCCCGGGAAATTGGTTTTAAGCCACGGAGATAAAGGACCTGAGAGCCATGCTCTCACTAGCACTCATCTGCATGCTGTCCAACCTACTCAACAACCTGCAAATAAATTGAATAATTTTGCCCAAATGTTGAAGTAAAGATATCTCCCTATCATACAATTAATTATGAATTATTCTGCAACTAAATACTAAAAAATTGACTTTCATGCTCATTTTGTATTTATAACAAGAGGTAAAAATTTTAGTTGTACTACCTTAAATATTTGAGGTTTTGAAATTGAACTGCAATAATTCTTTATCATTTCTTTCCCTTTCATTAGAGCACGTTCTTTAGGTTCATTAAATCCACATAAACTAGTTCTGAATTTATTGTCTCTTTTGTAATGTTAAATTTTGCTCTCGCCGGCAAAGTTATTTTTTGTTATCTATGCATTTAAATATCACAGTAATTTTTCTTGACTATGGATAACTGGGGAAACCATGCATTTTTTTTTCCTGGTGCTTCTCAACTCGGTAAGTACATGTATCTATTATTCTAACTATATGGCAGCTTTTATGTTTATATTTTATATCACAGATGACATACATAGCAACGCATGGTATCATGAAACTCAGAATCATAAGCTAAACTTTTCCTTTGTGACCACAGAAAAGAACCAATGAACAAATGGCCACTTTATATGAGGAGAGTTCCCACCGTGGGAGAAGTGTTCCCTGAACCATGCAGATGGTGGAGTTAACATTTGGTAAGGCTCTCCTCATTATAATATGAGAGCTCCATATTAACAGGATGTTTATTTTCTTTGACAAAATCAAGGCACTTGAGGAATACAACCAAACACTAGACAAATATTTGATCAAAGTACTGAATCGTTTTTAATTTTGAAATTCCACATGATTCTTCTCCTCTAAATTTCAACTGCAATGGAGATTTTTTTTTTTTTGCATGTGGAAGTCCTGAAGGAATGTTGATATGTTATACATCAATGATTGAATTAACAGCATGCAATTCCTGGCATAGTGAATTTTGAAAAGTAGTGAATTTTTAGTTGCAATCCTATGTATCCTAGAGTCATTTATCAATCAGTTCAACATCTAAAGGATGCTTTTCAAATTGAAATGTTATTGGGAATTTTTACAATAAATTCAAATCGACTTCAAGACGACTGATATTTCAATATGAAGAATTATTTATTGTCTATAAAAATACTTGAAACAAAATCTTCAGGAATATCAATATATGTACAAATGTATTCAGGTGACTAATTACTGTTTCCTATCCATACATATGTACGCATCTTAAGTCTTCTTAAATTTAACCTCTAAAATGTTAATGAGAAAAAAGAATCTTATCCCATCCAGAAACAAAGATTTTTTTTTTTTAATTTTACTACATAGCTATACTGAAAGAAAATGAAGCCTTTTAATAGGCTGGTTTTAAGCTCATATCTTCATACACTTCCCCAGTGCATTTGTTACCATGTAGATGGAAGTTCACTTTTTCTAATCCAATCCCATACCTGTCTTCCTTTTGTGTGTGTGTGTTTCTTTTGGTGTCTCCAGTATGGCAAATAATATGACTCTGTCTATGCAACTTTAGAAGACTTAATGTTCCCAAAGGTTCTTGTCAGATTAAATCACATAGTTCATATAGATTCCCTAAAATCTATGGACTTTCTGTATACACTTTCTGTATACACGTCATTTGAGATTTGGTGAAAATCTCAAATTACATACAAACACAGCAATTATACTTCACAAGTACATACATACATAAAATCAAAACAAAAAAATATATGTTCAAAAATTACTTGTGGCACAGGGATAGAACATGATGTTGGAATTCAGACAAAATTCAGTTCGAATCCCAGATTTATTAGTTACCAGTTCTTTGATTTTGAATTCTACTTAATCTATCTTGGTCTCAAGCTCATCATCTCTAAAACAGGAACAATAGTACTTATGTCTTGAGTTTACTAAAAGAAGAAAATAATAAAATAAATATAAGCTTAAACTCTGTGCCTTCACATAGTAGGAGCTCAATAAAAGATGACCGCTATTATTATACATGCATGCAATTGGTTCCAAGCAACATATAACAAATACAATAGAAGATTATCACATCCTCAGCAATTCACATGTCAACATTCACTGGACAAATGTATTTGATATTGACACACAAAACATATTTGCAAGTTATTAATTTTACTATTTTATATCTACACCCTTAATAAAATGTCTCAGACTTCAATTCTTTTATTAGAATGTGTCAACCAGATTTTTAAAAAAATATCAGTTTATCACATTGAAAATAAACAATAGAAAAAGAGAGAGTAAAGAAATTCAGTCAATACCTTGAAGGAAACAACCTCAAGCGTCGGTATAGTTCCATTATATTAAAAAGTACTATTGCCTGGCCACTGATTTTTTTCTAACTCAGTGTTTTGTAAAATCTACCTCTGCATCTGAGGATGGAGTCCTCAAGGCCATTTAATGTAATGCCAGCAATTCATGGCCAAATGTCTGCTTAGGAGGCCACTACTTTATCCCAGAACTTTATTCTACAGTAGCAAAATGGTCTGCATAATCCATATACCTCACACAATCTATAGTCTACTTCCTTTGGTGATGGTTGTAAATCTAAAAATAATAAAAATGGTAAATTAGGATAAAATGGCAGTAATGGTAAGTGTGCATAAAATAATTTTACCACATTTGCGTCATGGAGTGTCATTACATTTGTGTTCTAAATTTATGTTAGAAAATACTACTTGCAAAAAAATAAGACACAGCCTGCATCAATGTTCACAAATATTTCTTACCATTTGTAGTTTCCTAGAACATCACTTTAGAACAGATTAAATACAATATCTAATTACTAACTGCTAAGCTTTATGTTTATAAAACATGATACTTATTTTTTCCACTTGAACTGGCAAAGTGGTTCTCTATGTATAAAATCACAGTGTTTGAGTTAGAACAGATTCACTAGTTCCAAAGAAAATTTAAAAAATGAAATAAATATATGAAAAAATTAGGAGTCCTCCAAATAATCTTAAAATTACATGAAATCCCATTTCTTGTTTTCCTGAATATAAATATAAACATATACTTTCTCTAGGAAAATCAAGTTTCCCTGTGAACAGAGAAAGACACGTTCCGTTACTGAAGGCATTGCTAATCTCTCAATAAAATACTGACGTGGGCTGAACATTTTCTTTCATTCTGTGGTCACACAAGTTGTGAGATTTCTGCAAAGATGGGTGTTTCAGGTCTGCTCTCTTATGTAGTGATAAGGAAAAGACAGAGGAACAATGACCAATAAATAGCATTCCAAAAAGTGACATTCACTTTATAAGATGTCAGTAGATGTTGAGAATTATTTAACAGTTTTACATTTTGAATGTAACACAAAGAGACACTTTTTTCTGCTTCACTGTAACCCTGGCCTCAATCAGACATATTTTGGCTGACACGTCCATTCTGTGATGATAAACCTCAGTATATCACCGTTACTACATTTACTAGTGAACAAACTCCTCTGGGGGATGGGATTTTCACAAATGTCTCTTTTCCATATCATGCACAATATTTTCTTTCTTAAGAACAACTGACTGCTTTGTAATAATCTGTTTTGACAGTAGTTACATAAAAATATTGTGTTAAATATTTTTAGTCATGAGAGAGTATGGACATATGGGTACAGTTGTGTGGGTCTTGACTAATTATATGCATTATACGATTTGCCATTGTTGGGGACCATCTTCCATTCATTTAATAATGCTTTTGCAAATTGGCAGATAGCATTTGGGCTAAAATACACACAGGATATTTGCAATGAAAAAGGAAAAAAAAAAAAACTCCTCTGCCTTTTCTCTCGTGTAGAGCAATTTGTCAAGTAATTAGCCAACCTAATTAAATTTTTGTAGCACTAATCAAACGAATATGCTAAAATTTTCTTTGCACAGCCAGTTTGCTGTCTGCTTGCATTTAACTTGATGGTTTGAAAGGGGCCCTACTCAGTCTGCCACTCCACTTAATAACCTAATTTGCATTTTATATTGGTAAATCAAATTAAGCACCAGTGGCTTTTAGTATGATTGACTGTGGTCAGGCCTGTTCAGATGGGACTTTTTCACAGAAAATTAGGCACATTTTAATATGACTGAGGCTGTGCTTTCTGTGTTCAGCAAACTGCATTCACTCAGCTAATTAAAAGTGCTCCCCCCCTCCCGCATATGATAGATTTATCCAGCTGGTGTGTCCATTTTCGTTTGTACAATTTCTTGATGGAAGTTTTTATTCCTAAAAATAATAAGATTGTCTAAGCAACACTTCAAGCCAATTTGCATGAAACATATAAACAATACTTTGTTAGAAAACAAGTACTTTGGGAGGCGGGTGTATCTGAGCATAAATACAAGTCCCTGTGAGGGCTTGCAGGTTCTAGTTTACCTATTGAGCAGTCTCAAACTTTGATAATTTGCCGTGATTGGTAGACTAATAGTAACCAATGTTGATGTGTCATACCTTATGCCATATTAAGGAAGACTTTCTACTTTGTTTTTGTTGCTGTTGTTTTAAGAAAGTTATTCACATTTTCTTGAGAAAAAAAAAGGTATAAATACAAGCTCTAAAACCTCCCTCTTACTGAATAAAAGTGAGATTCATTCTTTAGTCACAGTTAACAATATATTTTATCCTTAAATGGGTATTATTTCCAGTCCGCAAATGGGAAAAATGAGACACAGAGATTAAATGACTTGTCCATTAATACAAGCAGATCTGAGATTTGATTCTAGTTTTCTTGATTTTCAGTCTGTGCTCTTTACAATATCCCACAGTCCTTTTGCTTGTATTTTAATACCAAACACTTTGTTTCCTAAATGATATTTACAACACCCCATTAGAAAAATGACAAATTCCTTTGGAATTTTAGACTCTATAGTACTGAATAAAATAACTCTTTGCACCTATTTCTCACTATACAGTTTTTATTTGCATTAGTGGGATTATTAAGCTAGTTTTAAGATCTCTTTAGTAAACTACACTTGATCATGCTTTTACCAACAGCAGCACCAAAACTTTTTTACGTACTAAGTGTATTTTTGCCCTAAGAGAACACTTAAAAACTTGAGGAAACAAATGTTCTAAACACCAAATTATCCCATGTCTTCAGCAAAGGAATAAAAATCTTCCTCCACACACTCATGGAACAATGCTCTTTAGTTTGGATCTTTTTCCTGGTCAATTATGCAGCCATCAGAAGCTTTGGAAAGGGATGGAAGACTGATGTACACACAAGGTATTAGGATTAGAGAACAAATGTATGCCTGGAAACCTAAAGAAAAATGTGCTACACTGCCTTACCTAACCTTGGACTCTGACTTTTCCTTACAAGTTTGAGATAAGTACACTGACTAATACCATGGCTCCAACTATCTTAAAACTGATCATTAAGATAATTCTTTAATTAAAGAGACAATTAAGATTATAAAAGAGATGAAGTCAAACATGGCAATCGCTAGAAACACACTGGGTTTTCTATTTTAATTAAGATAATGGTGCACATGTTCTGAAACGTCAGTTCAGTTTATTTTTTAAAAAGTCATAATTCTGAAAGAAAATGCAAGAAATGATCTGATGGCGGTGCCTGGCTTAAAGGAAAGCCAAATTCAAACTCCACAGGTGCTCAGATCTCCAGAACTGTCACTTTGAAAACTTGTATCTAAAGACTCTATGCCCTTTGCCTCCCCGCTGAAGCTGCTGTTACTGGTTTTCTCCATGAATACACCTGAGGACCTACTCTATTTTCCCCTCTGTGAACTACATTGCTCTAACTGCTTCTTCCCTTCATAAGGTCAGTGTATTTATTCCTTTTAGCATCTTCATATTTTTATGGATTGCTAGTCTAACATATATTTAAAAAGTTCAGACCAAAACTGCATAAAACACAGTTACTATTTCTAAACATAAAAGCATCAATGGCATCTTAATATTTTATGTCAGAAACACATCAAGAGGTTATATCATTATTGTGTTATAGCAATCAAGTGGGCTTTCCATCCCCAAGAACTTATGGATGTGTCCAACATACTGAAAATTAACCAGTTTTAGAGTAAGCAAGGATCCATGTTTAACGATTAGTATGCATACTATTATTCTTTCTCTAGATTGTTGACATAAATTGCAGTTTTCATGTAAAAAAATCAGTCATCAGCCACATGTTTTATTAATTCCTTTTGTTTCTTCAACAAAGATTCCCACATATGTGTAATTACAGTTTTTACATCTCAGGGTTATTTGAGTTTAAATGAGATGAGATAATATACATTTAGGTAGATATCTACAACAAACAAATGGTAGTAATGTTTACGCCTTTCATCTGAGGTATGGACCATGGGAAGATTAGTTGAGAAGTACGCAGCAGTCAAAGGAGAGTGACAGTTCAACAAGATAATATGCTAAGAGAACATCATCTCAAAGATTAACAAGAAAAACAACGTCTGTCATGTATTTCCCACAGAAAACTTGCCCATTAATTTATATTTTACAAATTCTGGAGTCATTTGTTGTTCCTTTGTGTTCCAAACTATTAAAACTACTGAGTATCTTGGTATTCACCTACCACAGATCGGGCACTGTGTTCAACGTTCTAGCATGAGTTACTTTGAACTTCCTTCCTGGAATTGTCCTTATGTTTCACAGTACTGAAAGGCATGCAATCTCGGGAAATCTTAGTTTCCCTGTCATATTACAATGCACCAAACTTGAAGAGCATATGAAATTCTCAAGATGTTTCCTAATTTTTTATTTAGAAATAACACATTCACAGGAAGTAGCAAGGCTATGGTAAGAGACCCTGTACCTCCTTCACACAGTTTTCCTTGATTTAACCCTGATATTTCAATCTTATATGACTATAGTGCGGTATCAAACCAGGAAATTGACATCAGAACAATTAGTATGTATAGTTCTGTGCCATTTCAGGACATGCATAGATTCCTATAACTACCACCAGGATTGAGATACTGGACATTGTCATCACCATGAGGATCTCCCTCAGGCTACCCCTTTACAGTCACATAGCAAGGGTACTGCTGGCTTCATAAAATGAATTTGGAAGTGTTCTCTCCACTTTTATGTACTGGAGGAAAAAAATGGGTAGAATTGATGTTAATTCTTCTTTAAATGTTTGGTAGATTTCTCCAGTGAAACCATCTAGGTAGGCCTGGGGACTTCTTTTTCATGAATTCTTTTTTTTTTTTTTTTAATGTAATGTTTATTTCTAGGAGAGAGAGAGAGACAACGTGAGCAAGGGAGGGTCAGAAGAGAGAGGGAGTCACAGACTGAAACAGGCTCCAGGCTCCAAGCTGGCAGTCAGCACAGAGCCCGACGCGGGGCTCAAACCCACGAACGGCGAGATCATGACCTAAGCGAAAGTCGGACGCTTAACCGACTAAGCCACCCAGGTGCCCCTCATGAATTCTTAAATGATTAATTTCATTACGTTAGCAGTTATAGGGTTATTCAAATATGAATTATCCAACTCATATTGTGTCAGGTGTGATAGTTTGTGCCTTTTGAGGTATTGGCCCATTTCATCTAACCTGTAAAATTTATGTGTGTGGTTATTCATAATACCCTCTAATTATCCTTTTCATATCAGAACAGTCTGTAGTGGTAGCCTTTGCTTCCTAATATTGGTGATTGGTTTCTTCTCTTTTTCCCTTTATCAGTAGTGCTAGATGTATTAGTCAGAATTCTCCGAAGAAATGGAGCCAACAGGATGTGGTGATGTTGCAGTCTTGGGTCTGAAGGCAGTCTGGAGGCAGAGTTCTCTCTGCTTGAGAATCTCGATCTTTGTTCTTAAGATCTTCAATTGATTGAATAAGGCCCACCCACATTATGGAGAGTAATTGCTTTGCTCAAAATCTACTGATTTAAATGCTAATCATGCCTGAAAAATACCTTCAGAGCAACATCTAGAATAATTTTTTACTGAAAACAGAGACTAGGGCTTAGCCAAGTTGACATATAAAATTATCTACCACAGTAAAATGTCAGTTTAATTGATCTTTATTTTTTTAATGTTTATTTATTTTTGAGAGAGAGAGACAGAGTGTGAGCAGAGGAGAAACAGAGAGAAAGGGAGACCCAGAATCCAAAGTAGGCTCCAGGCTCTGAACTGTCAGCACAGAACCCAATGTGGGGCTCCAACTCATAAACCATGAGATCATGGCCTGAGCCAAAGTCAGATACTTAACCAACTGAGCCACCCAGGCGCCCCATCATGGGTCTTTTTAATAGAATCCATTTTGTTGCGCCACTTTGATTTTCATTTATTTGATTTCCATTTCTTTTCAATTTCATTGATTTATGCATGTACCTTTACTATGTAATTCCTTTCTTTGCTTTATTTCACTGTTATTCTTCTACCCTCCCGAGATGGGAGTACAGATTATTGATTTGTGACTTTTTCTAATTTAACATTTCCTGCTATAAGTTTCCCTTATAACTGCTTTAGCTATGTCCAGAAAATTTTAATATATATTGCATTTCAACTGTCATTTAGTTCAATGCATTTTTTTAAATTTCCCTTTACATTTCCTCTTTGACCCACAGATTATTTACAAATATATTATTTACTTTTCAAGTATTTGGAGATTTCTTTTTGTTTCTCTTTTTATTTCTGTTTTATTCCATTGCGATTAGAGAACACGCTTTGTATAATTTCAATCCTTTTAAATTAGTTGTTGTCTGTTTTATGAATCAGCATATGCTCCACAGGGCCTAGAAGAGTGCACATTCCGTTGTTGTTGGATCAAGTGTCCTGTAAATGCTAATTAGGTTCTGTCAGTTGATGATGTTACTGAGTTCTTCTAAGCCTTGCAGATTTTCTCTCTGGCTGTACTATCAATTCTTGAAAGAGAAACGTTGAGGTCTCCAACACTAATTCCCCTTTCAGTTCTATCAGTTTTTCTTCATACATTTTGCAGCTCTGTCACTTGGTTCATACACACTTGGAAGGCTGTGTTTTCTTGGTGGATTTACCCTTTAACATTATGTAATATTTGTCTCTGGCTCTGGTAATTTTCTTTGCTTTGAAGTTTACTTTACCTGATATTAGTATAGCTGCTCCTGCTTTCTTTGATTAATGTTTACACTGTATTATCTTTTTTCATGCTTTTCCTTTCAACCTACCTGTGCCATTATTCTTGAAGTTAGTTTCTTGTAGATAGCATGGAGTTAGGTGATCTTTTCTTAGCTACTCCACCACTGTGTGCCTTTAAATTTACATTTAATGGCACTATTAATATGTTAGGGCTTAATTCTGCTATTTTATTTTTTGTTTCCTGTTTTCCCCTCTTTTAAAACTTTCTGGATTTTTTTTCTCCCTTCCTATGATACTTGGAAAACTGATTAGAATTTCATGATTTATGTATCATGTTTTCTGTCTTTGTATAGCTTTGTTAGTGGCTAAGATACACACACATACACACACATGTGTGCACACATGTGTGCTCGGTATGTATATGCCCTACATTCATTGGAAACTCTGTTTGACAGTGTTATAATTTTACTTCAACTATCTAATATAATTTCAAAATTTCAAGAAGAAAAGCAAAGTCAACTGTATTTATGCATATTTTTTCTTTATTCTTTCTTGCTTCTTAATGTTCCAAAATTCCTTCTTAGATCATTTCCTTTCTACTAAGTGAAATTCCTTTATCTATTTTTTAGACTAAATTTAACTTCCTGGCTACGAATTCTTTTAGTGTTATTTCATCTGAGATTCTTTGATTCGCTCTAATTCTTGAAGGATATTTTCCTTGTATATGGAAGTCTGCATTGACAGTTCTTTTCTTTTAGCACCTCAATAATATTATATATACTATCTGCTTTAGACCTCAAGGTTTCTGATGAGAAATCTTCTGTCCTTCAAATTATTTTCCCCTGTAGGCAAGAGGTTGTTTTTCTCTCATGACTTTCAAAATATTTAGTATTTCACTTATTTTCAGAAGTTTAATTATAATCCATCTTGGAATAAATTACTTTTTATCCTGTTTGATGTTTGCTTGGTTACTTAGGTCTATAGATTTGTGTCATTGGACAAATTTGGGAAGTTTTTACATAGGACTTATCTGCAAACTTTTCAGCTCCATCTTCCTTGTCCTCTCTCTCAAGGACTCCAAAGACAAGACCCTTAGATTGGAAGCAACCTTCACAGATTGCTAAGATTCTTCTCCTTTTTTCCAGTATATTTTCTCTCTGTTCAGACTGAGCAATTCTATTGCTCTATCTTCAAGTTTATTTGTTCTTTCTTCTGCTCTATCCATTCCATAAATTAGCCCATACATTGAGCTTTTTATTTTGGTGATTGTATTCTTCAGTTCTAAATTTTCCATTTAGTTTTTTATATTTCCTATTACTTGGTTGAAACTTTCTATTTTTTCATTTATTTCAATGATATTCCTAAATGTTTGATAGAGCATTTTTATGATGGTTACTTTGAAAACCTTGTCAGATAATCCCAGTACTGGAAACATTTTGCTTAGATATAATCCATGATTGATAGTGTACTATCATGTATGTATGTATGTATGTATCAATAATACATGTGCATTATTGAAATGAAATATCTTTTGCTTTTTTAAATACTGGAAACCCTTATGTGAATACTCCAAAGTTATAAATTACAAGAGTTTACATCAAGAGTTTACTATTCTAATCAAAAAATAGGTAGGCTTTGGAGAAGTACACTAAAGCAAGAGACACCGAATCAACAAGAGGCAGATAATAACAAAGAAACAGACAAAGGCAAGGTGGATAAGGCAAAAGTCAATAAAAGGAATCATAGAGCTGAGAAATGTAAATATCATTATATGATAGAGTGAAAGTATCATAAAGGAAAAAGTAAGTGTCTGATTTCACAAGGAAAGAAATATGAAGGTCTCGTTTATGTTGTTTTGTTTGCACAACAGAAACACAATCATTTTTGGTTTACATGAGATTCTTCTCCTATTTTATTATTTTTTCTTCTTCATTAACAAAGCTCACTCTTTTTTTTTAAGTTTATATATTTACTTTTGAGAGAGAGAGAGAGAGCAAGGGAGGAGCATAGAGACAGAGAGAAAGAGAATCCTAAGCAGGCTCCACACTGTCAGCATGGAGCCTGATGAGGCGGTCGAACTCACAAACCATGATGTCATGACCTGAGTGGAAATCTAGAGCCAGGCACTTAATTAACTGAGCCAGCCAGGCACCCCAATAAGCTTATTCTTATTCTACACTCTATTTTTATTTACTATATATACTTGGTAATATATGTATTATTGAATAATGTAATGCTGTTTTGTATACATATGCATTTTAATTTCATATGTGGTGTTAGGCTATACATATTGTATTTCTTATGCTTTTCTAGTCAATGTTTTAGGATCTATTTATTTTACTATGCCTAGTTCATTGATTGTAACTCTATCATGATGCCACAATGTTTGTATCTTTCTTTTTACTTATCCATTTCCATAGTGATAAACACCTAGTTTGCTTCTGTATTCTTGTTACCACACACACACACACAAAAGACAACAATTGGCTAGGCAAAACTTTCTCTGCAAATACTCAGTAATAGAATCTTTGAATAATAGATTAATATATACATAATTTATTTCATCAAAACATGTAAACTGTATTTCATGAAGAATTACACTAGTTTACACTGTGACAGCCAGTGAGTGAGGAACTGTCTTTTCTCACATCCTGGCCAATATATAGGTTATTAGGCCAATATATAGGCCAATATATAGGTGCTTTCTGAATTTAAGTAATTGGATGCATATAAATATCTAATTGTTATGTTAATTTACATCTATCTGATTAGTTGTGAACTTAATCATCTTTTCATATATTTGTGAGCAAATTAAATTTCTTTTCTTTCTTCTTTAACAATTTTAATACTCAGTTTCTTGTTTTTCTTATTGATTTGCATAGGTCATATTTATTTGTCTATTTATTTATTTTCTTCTTTGTTTGAGTCATAATTTAGATATTAAATTTGTCACTTTTAAAACAATGCCTGCTACAGTTTTAGAATAATACCAGCCTTTACTCATATTGCCAAAATGGTCCTTTTCTAAATAAGAGTCCTCAACTGATGTGTTCAATCTTTCATTTTTGCTTTAAAGGCATGTCTTTTGATTTAAGGAATTTTTCACAGCAAATTTCTAATTTTTATAGTTTTATTTTTCACATTTTTGTTTTTAACTTACCTAAGTGTGGATTTTTTATATGTTCAACAAATTTATTTGTCCTGTATAGTAACCAAGTTATCTCCAAATCATTATATTTGCTTATTTAAATATATATTTTAATGACTCAATAAAATATAAAAATAGGCAATTTTGGAATATTTTAGAAGCAAAAAAAGAAAACTAACATATAAGAATTATTGTAGCAAATAAAGAGGGAAGTGTAGGTTTGGGTTTCTTTTTTTTAATTATTAGGTAGGTAATTTTTGTTCTAAGAAGGAAATACTTGTCCCTTTTTTACTTTATACAATGACAGGAAAAAAAAAAGTCATTTTTTTTTCCTGTCATTGTATCTTAACTTGAAATCATAAAAATAAGTTTAGAACACAAAAAATAGTTTTAAATGATAACAATGACAAAATATAAATAATAAAATGTAAGGTAAGGTGCAAATTTGGATGATTCAAGCAAAAGTTCTGTTTTGTTTTTAAACTTCTATTATCTGTATATTTTGCATTTAAGAAATGAGTTTGGGACTTTATTTACTGAAATAATTACATTGATTCTTTATTTTATTTTACTTATGTAGATCCAGACTCCAAGGAAGAGATTTTTATATATTTGAGTAAACTTTCTAACACTTAAACTCATTAACTGAAGCTTAACATTTTACTTCTAGCTCAATTCCCCAAGCATATTTTAGCCCTGCTAATGGAGTTATTTACCCACATAGAACAAATCTCAAAGCCAGAAAGTTCATACAAATTAGAAACTTTCAATAATATAATCTACATTATTAGCAAGGAAACTGGGGTAGTTCTACACATAATCAGGTTTTTGAAAAGATTTCATCTGAAACATACAGTAATGAGAAAAAGTATTTTACTTCAATTATCTGAATAATTGGTTCTATTTGCCTCTTCACTTTGCTAGTTTAAACTTGTCCTAATACAACAGAATAAATTTTTGATAATAGAATTTTGAGCAAAAGGCAGGTATTAAGAGATTTGAAAGAGTGTCATTAATTGAAATAGTGCAATTCCCAAAGAGCTAAATCTTTTCAGAGACTGCATTTTTTTTTCTTCTATGACAGAAGTATAACAGATTTATTTCATGGTGGCTGTGGGTAGGAGAAAATCCTTCCTTAATTTCAAAGTTAGCACAATCTAGTGCTTCATAAAGTCAAGTGGAGTGTTGTCAATTAATTAATTAAATGTTTCCATCATGGGGCATAGTGGAGAAGTCATAATATAAAATTTGCCCAAGGCACAAATAATTCACTTGCCTGAGTTTGGGGTTTACCAGGGAATTAATAATGATTTAACTATACTTTGTGGTCCTAGCTCAAAATTCTGTTTTCTTGTTGTTTTACATTAATAGTTTTATGGTGAAAAAATTGACAATTTGCTAACTAGTCTAGTGCAGCTATTATAACAATATTTGCTAAATGACTAATATGTGAAAGCACATTAATAAAGGCAGAGGAGAAGAGAAAAGATGACCTCAGAAGAATTTACAATCTAATGGTGGACAGACAAGGAAATAGTGGAACAGAATGAGCAAAGGTGACAGAAAAGATAATTGCTAAAACTGTGTATGGAATTAGCCAACTTGAGAGTTGTAAATTTGTGCTACATTGTGTTAACATTTGTGTTGCAGGTTAACTAATAAATACAACCACAACTGGGTGGTGAATGTTAGAGGAGTAACCTTGGTTAGGTGATGAGAGTGTGAAATTCCACATAAAAAAAGCCACCTTTAAATTTTGTTCTAGGGGTGCCTGGGTGGCTCAGTTGGTTAAGCCTCCCACTTCAGCTCAGGCCATGATCTCACGGTTTGTGAGTTTGAGCCCCGAGTCGCACTCTGTGCTGAAGGCTAGCTCAGAGCCTGGAGCCTGCTTCAGATTCTGTGTCTCCCACTCTCTCTGACCCTCCCCTGCTCACGCGGTCTCTCTATCTCTCTCAGAAATAAATAAATAAAAATAAATAAATAAATAAATAAATAAATAAATAAATTTTGTTCTATGAACAAAGTCCATGGTCAAATGCCCTACGGCTTCTAGAAAAGAAAAAGGAAAAAAAAAAAAAGAAAGATGTAATGTATAATTATCTGTGCCAGGAGGAAATGTTCTACCCAATTCTGGTATTCCAGCAGGAGGAAAACTCAACAGAGCTCAGAAATATAAGGTCTTAAGAAACGTCTACTATACAAGAAGTTATTTATAATTGACTCCTAGAAGAAACAGTTGGGTTTGATCTTGCTCATTTAATTCCTGATGACAGTGTGAACCTCTGTCACAGATATGAACTGTGATTTCACTTACAATCTCTCTAGATTTCAAGTCCTGTCTCTCACTACCAATGGAGAATATATTCTCATATTGAGTAATCTCTTTGAGTTATAAGTATTCCTCAGGATAGATAATTTCCACACTGGAACTACCAAAATGCAGTCCACCGCAGTGATTCTAAATCTTAACAGGCCGTATTCCCATCCCATGCCTTAGGGCATGAGATTATTGTTACAGCAAGATTGATTGCATTGAAGTGACCTTGTCAAATTCATAAATGTGTCATGGGGGAAAAAATCCAATAAGTATGGATTAAGATACATGTAAGTGGAAACTTGCTAAGAAAACTTGATCATAATGCTATACATTATACATAAGTCTATCTATACTCACTACATCTTTTAGATGTAATTTTTAATGATGTCTCCAAATGCTTATGACATGGCTCTTTGGCATTCCAAAACTATAGTATTTTTGCCAGTCTTGACATTCTAGAACATTTCTTCTACTACACAGTAGGGCATATTCACTATTTTCTAAAGCCATGTAAAACTAAATGCTCTCTGTTCACCACTGGCCCCTCTCTTAATCCCCAGTAACAAACCACCCTCCTCAAGGTAAATCCTTTCCTGAAAGCAAAATATGCAAACTGGCAGCTCACAGTTCACATGTGGTAATGCTGGCCAGCAAGCCCAGATGGCAACAATCTGCTGAGCTGAACACAGCTAAGCCATTTATACATAACACCTGCCCAATGGTTTTCCACCTTCCCCCCTATTTTGGATTAAATTGTGTTCCCCCCAAAAGGTATGTTCAAGTCTTAACCACCAGTACCTGTGAACATGATCTTATTTGGAAATAAAGTATTTGCAGGTGTAATCACTTTAAGATGAGGTCATAGTGGATTAATATGGGCCTTAATTCCAATGACTTGTGTCCTTGTAAAAGCAGAGGAATTTGAAGAGGTCGGAACATGCACGGGAAAGAAGGTGATGTGACAACGGAGACAGAGATTGGAGTGATATAGCCACAAGCCAAGGAACAGCAAGGTTTGCTGGTAACCACCAAAAGCTAAGAAGAGGTGGAATTAATCCTTCCTTAGAGCCTTCAGAGGGAGCATGGCCTGGGAGATGGGTAGGGGACGGGGAGTTGTGAGAGTAACAACCATCCTCAGTCCAAACCAGGAACTGACCTGAGTAAAAGATGGATTGCAATTTTTGCAAGGCTTAGTTGACATCTGATTTTTCCTAAGACCCAGCATTCCTTCAAGGACCCAACTCCTGCTATGGCCTGAATTCCCATTTCTGTCTTCTCAGCACCAAAAGGCTATGAAAAATTCTGCTCTGTTTTTCAGAGATTTGAAGATTATTTTTAGTAAGTCTCTTGCCCTGTGACATTTCAGAATTCAACAAACTTCTTGAGAAAGAAACCAGCCATATATTTAAGACCTTTTAAATCCCCACCCTTCTACACCCTTTTTAAAGTCATTTCATCTGCACAAAAGTGACTAGACCCCAGGGAAACCTAGATGTAAATTGTCAGCTCACTTCCCATGTCTCCCCTCACTGGAATATTATCTCCCTGTTTTGCTTCAGCAGTTCTCTTATAACTTTAAATATATACTTTTTATGTTTTATCCAGTGTTTTTACTTGTTCTTGATTGTATTGTTCATCTAGAGCGAACTACCCCAGCCTACTGAGAAGTTTCTTATTTCTATAATTTTCTCACCAACTTCTAGAAATAACTCCCAGGCTTTTATCTCCAGCCTTGAAAGCCTTTTGCATATTTTGATAACTTCTTTTATTCATTCATTAATTCAAATGTACTGAGGACTTACTATTACCTATACAACTTCTTAAATATCAAAACCTAATTTATCAACTTTAGCTCCCAACACCTCCTCAAGACACCAGGCACAATCTCCATCCAGTGCAGTCACCAAGTTAATCCTTTACAGTAGGTCTTAGCTACATATCCCTTCTTTCAGATATCATTCTCGTGCTTCCACCTCAGACCTATTTCTTATTCTTTCTGTCTCAGATGAGCCAGTCTTGCCTTCTTCACTGTGTCCTATCAAAGAACACAAATGTGGTCACATCATTTGCTTGCTAAGTAGCATTCAGTGAACTGGATTTCAGGAAATGAAATCCAAATTCATTGGGACTTGAGTCCTCTGCACGTCCCTGACACCCTCACAGACCTGGCGAATTCCAGGTTTCTATATCCTGTCTTCTACTTTGCCACCCTCAAGCCTTTGGTCTTGCCATTCTCTCTGCCAAAGTCTTCAACTCTTCAGCTTTTAATATCTGCTATATTCAGTCATAAACAGACCAATATTCTTTATTCTATAAAACTTTCAAAAATTTACACGCAGCGTATTATGACCATTATCTTTTTTGAGCAGCTATAGCATTTTGTTTATATTTAGTCATTATCATCCTTGTTCTGGACTTTGAAAACAAGCTGAGTATTTTCTTTGAATTTTTTTTAATGTTTTATTTATTTCTGAGAGAGAGAGAGACAGTGTGAGCAGGGGAGGGTCAGAGAGAGAGAGGGAGACACAGGATCCAAAGCAGGCTCCAGGCTCTAAGCTAACAGCCAGTACAGAGCCCGACGCAGGGCTCAAATCCATGAAACATGAGATCATGACCTGAGCGGAAGTCAGACGCTTAACCGACTGAGCCACTGAGGCGCCCCTAAAAGTCAAGCTGAGTATTTTCAATGAATAATGTTCTTTTCCATTTTAGTTTGTTAGAAAACTAAAAACTTGAGAAAATAACTATTTATTCAGCTCCTTCTACCAGCCTGACACTTTGCTCCTCCCCTGTGATCCAGGATAAAATTAGCCTCTACTTTCTAAAAAGGAACATAGATTATTGCAGTTTTATTTTTTAAAAAATTTTTAATGTTTTCTTTCTTTCTTTTTTTTTAATGTTTTATTTATTTCTAGGAGAGAGAGAGAGACAGCATGAGCAGGGCAGGGTCAGAGAGAGAGGGAGTCACAGACTGAAACAGGCTCCAGGCTCTGAGCTTTCTGTCAGCACAGAGCCCTATGTTGGTCTCGAACCCACTATCTGTGAGATCATGACCTAAGCCGAAGTCGGATGCTTGACCAAATGAGCCACCCAGGTGCCCCCTATTGCAGTTTTATTTTAAGAACCACTAAGTTTGATCTGGATTTCTTAGATCCAAATTATTTAAACACAGGACAGGTAGGCAATGTGCTCAATATTTTTCTTTTCTTTAAAAATTTTTTTAATTATGTGAATCTTTTATTTCTGAGAAAGCAAGAGGGAGAGAGCAAGCCACAGATGAGAGCAGAGTGAGGAGAGAGAAATCCCAAGATGACAGCGTGGAGCCTGGAGCCAATGAGTGGCTCATACTCACAAACTGTGACGTCACAACCTGAGTGGAAACCAAGAGTCAAACATTTAACTGAGCCACCTGGGTGCCGCCTCAATATTTTTCTGATATGTTTTCTGCTAAAAATGTCAGTCAATTCTATCTTTTGTAAAGACATCCTACAAGATTTCTTGCCTTATTGGACCCAGCTATGCCAAATACTCATAAATCTTTCCCCTAATTTGTCTAGACACAAAGTTAGGATCTTTTATCTGCACTGGTTTCTCACACCTCATTCCTTTTTTTTGTTCTCTGAGATAAATTTTGTTTTAGGTCACTACTTCTGCTCTGAAGTCATTTCTTTGCCTACCTATTTGAGCCATTATTTTGCTGTTTCTTGTAAGTGATATTATGGGCCATTTATGAGTATTTCCCAAACCTATAACTTACATATAGAAATTTCATCCGCTGCAAAAAGAGGTACAAACATTAAACTGAGCTTGTAATGGGGAAAGGGCAATATTCACATATGTGGGTTTTAGCATACATACCAGAATTCAAAATCGGTATCTTTAAATTTAATGATCTTTCAAAGTATTAAGTTTATTAGTTATTTTAATCTGCTTTTCAGAAAGAATTTATATTTGTCTGCTAGGGAATTATTAGTGTGCCTTTCTCTTCTTCTGTTTGTTCCTTCTATATAGATGTGATCTTTAGAAATATACAGAGAGAATTGGGAGACAATATGCAGATTAAGGCAAATTCAGCCTCCATGTCTTTTCATACGCTTGTATGAATCTAGTAAAATCTACAGAGTCATTATGAAGTGTCAGGGACTGCACTAGGAAAGATAAATGGTACCATCTCTGTCTTCTAGGTGCTCACTATGTATTGGAGAAAAAAATCACATAAAGTATGTGTTTTCAAAGACAGAGGTACAGATGATTTGGAAAATGTGTAGGAAAAGCACCAGACAGCCTATACAGATGGCACAGGAGGGCTCCAGAATGCGATCTTAGCCAAGGAGATTGGCTGAGCCAAGGCTATTGCACCCGTTAGGGTTCTCCAGAGACAGAGAACCAATAGGAGACGTGATGGATAGATAGATACGTGGGTAGGTAGATGGATAGATAGAGAATATAATAAAGAAATTCATTATAAGAAATTGGCTCATGTGATTCTGGAACTGAGAAGTCTCACGATCTGCAGTCAACAAGCTGGAGAGCCAGGAGAGCAGACTGTCCTTCTAATCTGAGTCCAAAGGTCTGACAAGATGGAGAGCTGATAGTGTAAATTCCAGGCCAAGTCCAACTTTGCCAAGTTCTGCAAAGAGAAAAACTCTGTTCCAGCTTGAAGACGGTCCATCAGAGGAAAAACAGCCGGGGGGAGAGAGCTTATTCTCTCTCAATCAGCCCTTTTGTTCTATTCAGACTTGCAGTAAATTGGATAAGGCCCACCCACACTGGGGTTGGCCTTTGCTTTCCTCAAGCCTACCAATTCAAATGTTAATCTCATCCAGAAACGCCCTCACAGACACACCCAGCGTAACGTTTAACCAAATATCTAAATACAATTTGGCCCAGTTCAGTTGACACGTAAAGTTAACCATCACTTCAAGTTATTCCAAAGATCTCATTTCCTACAGTGATTTTACAGACTTGGAGATTGAATCAACATAAACTGATGTTTAAAGAGAATTTAAAATGTCTTCTATTTTCTATGTTAATCATTTCTCTAGCAGTAAGAATTTCACAACAAATCTTTATGCATCCTGCATTCATAATTTACACACAAAAAATATAGAAAAGTAAGTAGTTCTAACATGGAAACTTGCTTTATTTCTCCTTTAAAGGAAAAAATGCTATCCAATGAAAAATAGCTATAGATATATTTTGCCCGTATGTTAACTATTATTTTTATTCATCTCTTACAAGTTCATAAAAATTGACTGTTTTGATAAACACTTGGTTGCATGGTCTAATATTAAACAGTTAGTATGGCTATTGATAAATATTAGTTTATCAAATAAATTAAAAACTTTAATATGGCTTTGATATAATTAATTAATGATATTGTAATTATATATAGTAGTTTAATATTTAAGATCTTTAGAAATATATAGCAAATGCTATTAAAATTACTCGTTTTGGCCAAAATCATGTGTTTTTTCCACAGAAAATGTATTTTCTCTGAGGGAAAAAAATACTTTACCAACCATCAGTTGTGATCTCTACTGTCGTCTTGAGACATTTCCAATGGATGTGATATTAATAAGAGTTCTACAGAGTAACAGCCACCAAGTCAAACAGGAAACTTCATCTACTCTTTGTGTGATTTTATTTTTGAAAGCTTTATTAATAATGAAAAAAAGATGGGATGCCTGGGTGGCTCAGTTGGTTAAGCTTCTGTCTTCAGGCTCAGGTCATGATTTTATGGCTCTTGAGTTCAGGCCCCATGTCTGGCTCTGTGCTGACAGCTGAGAGTCTGGAGCCTGCTGTTCAGAGTCTGTGTCTCCCTCTCTCTGTACCTCCCTCATGCATGCTTTGTCTCTCTTTGTCAAAATAAATAAATGTTAAAAAAAAATTTTTTTTAAATAATGAAGAACGAATAGCAATAAGGAAATAATGTCATGATATAGAATAGCAAATAATAATTCAGAAATACTAAGTAATTCAACCCTTATACTAAATGATCTATCATTTAAGACACATTTCTATGCACTGTTAAGAATGTCAAAATGTTGGAGTACCTGGGTAGCTCAGTAAGTTGAGTGTCCAACTTGGGCTCAGGTCATGATCTCAGAGTTTGGTTAGTGGGTTTGAGCCCTGTGTTGGGCTCTGTGCTGACAGCTTAGAGCCTGGATCCTGCTTCAGATTCTGTCTCTCTTTCTCTCTCCCCACCCCCTCCCACTTGTGCTCACTCTCTCTCTTTCTCTCTCTCTGTGTCTCTCTCTCAAAAATGAACATTTAAAAAAATGTCAAAATGGGGGCGCCTGGGTGGCTCAGTTGGTTAAATGTCTGACTTCGGCTCAAGTCATGATCTCATGTATCATGGGTTCAAGACCGGAGTCGGGCTCTGTACTGACAGCTCAGAACCTGGAGCCTGCTTCTGATTCTGTGTCTCCCTCTCTCTCTGCCCCTCCCTGCCTCAAACTCTGTCTCTCTCTCTGTCTCAAAAATAAATAAACATTTTAAAAAGTAATAAAAAATGTCAAAATGTCAAGTGTGTAAGTTGTGCAGACATATTTGCCAGTTGGGTATTTCTTACCAATATATTACCATTGCAGAAAACTAGATTGAAAAATTATGCATCTGCTTGGTGACATCCATGTGAAAAGAATGTTACATTTTCATTTAGACACTGACTATAACCATTAGATCATTAGGAAATGATTCATGGAAGGAAAAATGATGACCAATTTCTACCCTTGTGACTTGGTAACCACACCTTAAATCAAGAACAAAATTCTTCCATGAAGTCAACCCATGGCCTCTACTAGGAGGTCTCTCATTGTTCTCTTCTCTCCCTACCTTCACATATTTTTAGATTTATATTTTCATTTGTTGAGAGACCCTGCTATTGGTACTTGAACCTATTAGAGAGCCATAAATTGATTGTTAGTAGTGCTAATTTCTCCCTGTAGTTTACCCTTCAGGTTCAGCGCAACCATTTCAATCTAAACCACCTCTTCCTAGATTTGAGGTGTATCCATTACATGTGTCTGTGTAAACCAGATTCTCCTGTGTCCCTGTTCTCATGGTAGAGCCATCACTTTACTGAAGAAAGCATCTCACCAATGAAGATATCACTCCTGACCACCTCTTCCATATTAAAAAACAAAACAAAACAAAAAACAAACAACAAGTAGTCCAAGTTACATCCTACCTCAAATCTAGTTTCAGTTCTACATATTGGATGAGAAGGTTGCTGTGTGCTATTGATTACAATGGTAGAGCCAATTGGGGGAAAATCTGTAGTATAAAATAGTTTTTTTCCTTAATGAATTATAGCCTAATTAGGAACATAAAATTTGAAACTTAAAAAAAAGTAAGATGATTTGAATAGTAATTATGCTTAATGAAAGACAAGGTGTATACTAGAAAGGAAATGATAGATGGTTAAATGAATTATACAAAAGAGTATCACAGTTAGGCAGCTTCCTGCTAGGGAAGTCAGAGAAAAAAGTAGTTTTTGAATATTTAATAGTGGAGGTGATTCTTGAAAAGCCAAGGAAAAGGGCAACTTAGTAATAACAGAATGGGATATATAAATATCATGCACAGAGAAGACTCAAGGTATTTTCTGGACTCTGTGAAATCAACAAGTTTAGTTGTAGTAGTAGATGTTTAGGTATGTTAGAAAGCAGAAATGAGTGTTTAAAAACTAGACTGAATGGCATTAATGTTACTGAAGATCTCTGCAATAGAGAGGTATGATCTCTAGAAGATTTTTGTCTCCTGGTGATTGGAATACATGGATGGAGAATTTGTAAAGGAAGAGGAAGATGAACTAGAGCAGGGATCTGCAAAGTCTGGCCCATGGCCAAATCCAGCCTGCAGCTAGTTTTGTAAATCAAGATTTTTGGAACCCAGCCACATTCATTTGTTAGGCATTGTCTTACTGCTTTTGCATTAATGATGGTGGAATTGAGTAACTTTGACAGAGACCCTATGGCCCCGAAAGCCTGAAATATTTACTTTTCTTTACAGAGAAAGTTTTCCAAGCCCTGGACTAAAGAGAAGAAGTAAGTTTAGATGTAGTTTAGATGCAGAAGTAGATGTTGATTGTTGAATAGATAGATGGATGAATAAATGAGCCTTTAAAGTATGATATGATATGACATGATGGAGCATAAATACAGAGTTTCTGAAGGAAATTATGAATCTGAGTCCAATTAAATTGAAGTTTATAGATAAGAAACTAACACCTACAAAATTAGATCTTATATTAAGCATTGCCTAGTGCACATCTGGCTCCTTGTGAAAATATATATTAAAAAAATGGAACATAGTTTTTTCCTTGGAGAAACTTCATTTCAAATAAGAAACACATCTTGCTTTAATTAAAGAGTGGTATATAACAAAATATAATAAAATTCTAAATATTTGCTACAAACTCCAAGTGCTTTTGAACTTTGGAAAATAAAGTATGCAGTTAGGGCTTTGGTCACCAAAAGAAAACAAAAATAAGATGTTGGGAAGACAAGTCCTGAAAAATATTTCAGTCTCTGCTCCAAAGTGGATAGCATGTGCTGTGTTACCTAAAATGCTTGCTTGGACCTATTAGTATAATGTGAATTGCTTTTAGGCAGAGCAACAAAGTCTAAATAACTTGAGAAAACTGCTCCAGGTGGACTATTTTGTTTCTTTAGTTCATATCACCAACATTTCTTAGTCTTTTATGTGTTTTTCTGGCAGGTCCACAGGGGAACATGGCTTCTAGATACAGTAGTTTGCAAGCCTAGCTTGTTTAGTGCTTTGTTTAATGCTTCTTTTAATCAGTCCAGTTTCTTCCTGTTCTGGTTTTTGTGTAATCATTATGAGTAATGGGTGAAATTATGAACTTGATTCAGAATTTCCCATAAATTTTCAGCTCTATTCTATTTCCCTAAAATGAGTCTTGCCTTACCTTTTGTGGTTGGTCACTGACGGGGCATTACAAATACATTTTATAAAATTGTAATGGAGTTTACAGAACTCTGTAAAAATTACCTCATAAGTGATTCCATAATTAAGTTTAGCTCCAAGGTTGTGCTCTAAATTGCCTTACTTGACCGTGCACTACATTGCTAAACTCTCTGTCCTAAAATGGATTTTCATGAGAAAGACTGAGAAGTCTTGTGTCATTGTGTCCATTTGTTTGAACATTACATCAGCATTGGCAAAACCACTAAATATATTAACAAAGGGAGTGAGAACTCAATGATAAGTATTGATTAATAAGTCATTATTATTATTTATTATGATTACTCAAGTAAAATAAGTTCTCTACTGAGGCTTCAACTTGCATCATATACCATTGATTTAAGAATCACAAGTAAAAAGATAATTATCTTTAATTGATTATTTTATAATCATTTATAATGCAATGCTCATTATAAAGAATTTGGAAAATATTCAAATTTGGAGAGAAAACTAGCTGAATATCATCATCTATAACACTTCCATTCAGAAACACTGTTGATATTAAAAATAATTCACATATGCTATTTTCTTATTAAAATATACAAATTTAAAGGGATATCCAGAAATATATTCAGACACATATACATATTTCATAACGCTTGAATTACACCACACATCTAATATTATCTTGATTTTTCAGCTAACTTTTGACATTTTTGGTAACATAATTTTAGTGACTGAATGAAGCTTTGTAGTTTAAATATAGCATAATTTAAAATATTTCAATTTCCCCCAATTATATATAATGTTGCAAGTAACATTTTGCAGAAAAAAATGTCTATATTTTCTTGTCACCAAATCAAATATGTTCACACACATTTTTTTTATTTGAGCTTTATGAAGATAAAACTCACATAGCATAAAATACACCCATTTAATGTGTACAATTCAATAATTAGTGCATTCTTGGAGTCGTGCAATCACCACCACTACCATTTCAGAACATTTTAATCACTCTTCCCCAAAAAACTCTGTACCCATTAGCCATCACTCCTCAACACCTCCTCACTTCAGAACCTGGTAATCTACTTGCTGTTTCTATGAATGTGACCAAATCAATAAAGCTCTAGTGCAGTAATGCAATTAGAGCTAAAAGAACTGCAAGCCTCAGACCCTATAAAAAAGAGTCTGTAAAGAACCAAAGTTTTCTGGAGGAGACCGAAACAATGACACAGAGGAAATTTTAACTTCTGAAACCACGCTTATAGCAAACAATAAGTATAGTGTAACTTCTAGCCAGATAAACATTAAATCTCACACTAAAGGTTTATCCACTTCACTTCATTTCTCCAACACACCATGTCTGCTTTTGAAGAACAACAACATAATTGCAAGGCATACTAAAAAGGCAAGAAATATAGTCAGAAGATAAAAAACAAGTATCAGAACCAGATTCGGATATTGCAGAGATTTCTGGAATGATCAGACCTGGAAATTATAAATAATTATGATTAAATATGCCAAGGCCTCTAATGGAAAAGATAGACAATATGCAAAAATAGGTGGGTAATGTTAGCGGAGATGGAAAGAATAAAAAAAAGATCACAAAGAAATAATATAAATCAAACACACTGCAACAGAAATGAAGAAAGTCTTTGACGGGCTTATCAATATCCTGAAAATGTCCAAGCGAAAAATCAGTGACTATCACAATACATCACAGATACTTTCCAAACTGAAAAGAAAAAAAAAAGGCTAAAAAAAATGGAACAGAACAGAATATCCCAGGATAGTGCAATAACTATACAGGGCTTAGCAGATGCATAACGAGAATATTAAGAGAAGAAAGAAATGAATAGAAATATGTGACAAAAAGCACCTGAAAATATTCTAAAATAATAACAGACATGAAAGCACAGACTCTAGAATCTCCGACAACACCAGGCAGGAAAAATAGCAAAACTTCCTCACCTAGGCATGCCATCAGATCATATAGAAACTACAGATAATCAAACAGAAACAAAAATCTTGAAGGAACTCAGGGGCACCTGGGTGGTTCAGTGAGTTTGGCATCCAACTCGTTGCATTCAGCTCATATCAACTTCTCAGTATTCATGAGGTCAAGCCCCACATTGGGTTCTGCACTGACTACACAGAACTGCTTGGGATTGATTCTCTCTCTCCTGCTCTCTCTACCCTTCTCCATTCTCTCCTGCCCTCTCTCTCAAATAAATAAATAAATGTTCAAAATATCTTGAGGCACCTGGGTGGCTCAGTTGGTTAAATGTCTGACTTTGGCTCAGGTCATGATCTCACACTCCATGGGTTCGAGCCCCACGTTGGGCCCTGTGCTGACAGCTCCGAGCCTGGAGGCTGCTTCAGATTCTGTCTCCCTCTCTCTCTGCCTCTCCCCTGCTCTCTCTCTGTCTCAGTCTCTCAAAATAAAATGAATACATAAAAAAAAAAATTTTTTTTAAATCTTGAAGGAATCCAGAAGGGGGAAAATCCTCACCTATAGAGGAATAAGAATAAAAATTACATTGGGCTTTTCTTCAGAAACCATGCAAGCAAGAAGAAAGTGGATGGAAATAAAGCTTTGAAAGTGGAAAACCATCAAACTAGAATTCTACATTCAGAGAAATTATCCTTCAGAAGTGAAGGAAAAATAAAGACTTTCTCTGACAAACAATAATTGAGAAAATTTGTCACCAGTAGACCTGCCTTGCAAGAAAAGTCAGTTCTTCAGAGAAAAGGAAAATGATATAAGTCAGAAATTCAGATATACATAAAGAAAGGAAGAGTATTATGGAAAGAATAAATGAACATAAAATAAAATCTTGACAATGCTTATTCTTCTTTTAGTATTTTTATTAATTAATTAATTCATTCATTCATTCATTTATTTTGTTTTGAGAGAGAGAGAGCAAGCCATGGAGGGACAGAAAGAGAGGGAGAGAGAAATACCAAGCAGGCTCCACGTTGTCAGTGCGAACCTGATGTAAGGCTCAAAATCACTAACTGTGAGATCATGACCTGAGCTATAAACAAGAGTCACACGTCTAACTTACTGGGCCATCCAGATGCACTGACAATTATTCTTAGTTGATCTAGTAAATAGTATTAGTTTGATCAAAATAATAATAGCAGCAATGGATTGATTTATTATAGCTTATGGATAATTGAATGATAGTATAATAAAGGAGAGGAAGGAGAAATTAGGAAAAGTCTGTCATAAGGTACCTAACCTGCCTGTGAAGCATTATACTGTTACTTGAAAGCAGACTTACATTAGGTGTAAATGTATATGATATACTCTAGAGAAGCCACTGGAAAAAATCTGCAAAGGAAGTATAATTTATATGCTAAGAGAAGAGAGAATGTAGAATCATGGGAAACATTCATTTAAAGCCAGAGAAGATGGGGGAAAAGTGAAAGATTAAAAAAAAGAAAAATGAATAGAAAACAATTACATATGGTCAGTATTAATCCAACTATATGAATCTTATTTAATATATAAATGATCTAAATATAATAATTAAAAGATGAACATTTCCAAACTGGATTAAAAAAAAAAATGAGACCCAACTATATGTTGTTTATAAGAAATCCACTTTAAGCACAAACACACAGAAATATTAAAAAGTAAAGTGACAGAGAGAGATGTATCAACACTAATCAAAAGAAAGCTGGTGTGGCTATCATATTTTAGACAAAGTAGACTTCCGAAAGGGAAAAATAACCATGGATAAAGAGGTCAATTCTCCAAGAAGACATAACAATCCTTAATGTATATGCACCTCACAAGAGAACATCAAAATACATGAGGCAAAGCTGACAGAATTGAAAAGAGAAACACACAAATCCACTCGTGTAGTTGAAGACTTCAGCACCACTCCATCAGTAATTGGCAGATCCAGCAGACAGAAAATCAGTAAGAACATAATTGAACTTAAGAGTACTATCAATCAACTGAATGTAATTGGCATCTATGCACTACTCCATCCAATAACAAGAGAGTACACCATCTTCTCAAGCTCACATAGAAAATTCTCCAAGATAGGCTATATTCTGGACCATAAAACACACCTTAAGAAATTTAGGAGAAGAGAAATCGTATCATGTGTACTCTCAAACCACAATGGAATTAAATAGAAGTCAATAATATCTGAAAGACCCCAAAATATTTTGAGATTAAACAACACACTTCTAAATAATACATGGTAAGAGAAATCTGGACAAAAAAGTTATAAATATTTTAAATTAAATATTAATGAATATTCAAATGAAAATGAAAATACAATCTATCAAAATTTGTGGGATAGAATGAAAGCATTATTTAGAGAGAAATCTATAGAATTGAATATATATATATTAGAAAAGAATACCTAAAAATGAGAACGTTAGCTTCCACTTTAGTAAACTAGAAAAAGAAGAGCAAATTAAAAGAAAAGTAAGCAAAAGAAAGTAATAATAATTAGAACAAGAATCAGTGAAACTGAAGACAGGAAATCAATTATAGAAGGTCAGTGAAACCAAACATCAATTCTTTGAAAATACCAAGAAAACTAATAACTTTCTAGTGAAGCTAACAAAGGGGGAAAAAAAGAGAGAACATATATAAATTACAAATATTAGAAATAAAAGAATGGTCATTACTACTGATACTATGGATTGACATTAAAAGGATAATAAAGGAATATTAACAACTCTATGTCTAGAAATTTGATAACCTAGTTGAAATGAACCAATTCTTTGAAAGACGTAATTTATCAAATTCACAGAAGGAGAAATAGATATGACGAAAATCATATCTGTTAAGGAAACTGAATCAATAATCAGTAATTAATCAACTCCCAAACAGAGCATCAGGCCCAGACGAGTTCACTGGTTAACTCGTCCAAATATTTATGGAATAATGATACCAATTTCCGAATTTCTGTTTTTGTTCCAGAAAACAGAAGTCGAAGGATCACATCCTAACTCATTCTATGCGACCAACATTACCCTAATACCATTCCAACTGAAGACATTAAAAGAAAGGAAAACTACAGACCAATATACCTTCAAATATGAATGCAAAAATTTTCAACAAAATATTAGTAAACTGAATTCAACAGAGTGTAAAAGTAATTATACACCATGAACAAATGAGATATATTCCAAGTATGCAAGACTGATACAATATTTGAAATAAATGAATGTAATCCTGCACATCAAGATTCTAAGGAAGAAAAATCATATGTTCATTTTAATAGATGTATCAGCAATATTTGATGTAATCCAACACTCATTCAAAATGTTAAAAAAATACTTAGAAAGCTAAAAATAGAGGGGGAACTTCTTCAATCTGATTAAAAAACAAATCTACAAGAACCTATAGTTAACATCATACTTAAGGGTGAGAAAATAAATACTGCCCCTTAAGACTGAAAAGTCAAGGACGTCCCCTCTCACTACTTTTGTTTAACATCAGAGTGGAAATTCTAGCTAATGTAACATGACAAGAAAAAGAGAGAAAAGTATACCGACTGGGAGGGAAGAAGTAAAACTGGTTGCAGATGCCATGATCATTTATGTAGAAAATCCTGAAGAACTGGGGCACCTGGGTGGCCTACTCGGTTTGGGTAGCTGATTTCGGCTCGGGTCATGATCTCACAGTTCGTGGGTTCAAGCCCTGCATCAGGCTCTCTGCTGACAGCTAGCTCAGAGCCTGGAATCTGTTTCAGATTTTGTGTCTCCCTCTCTCTCTGACCCTCCCCTGCTCACACTGTCTCTCTCTCTCTCAGAAATAAATGAAATGTTAAAAAAAATTTTTTTTAAAGTTTCAAGAAAATCCTGAAGAGTTGACAAAAGCCTCCTGTAACTAATAAGGGTTATGAGTAAGTTTGTAGGATACAAAATTATTTCCATATTTAGTAAAATATGTTCACTTAAAAATTAAATGCTGCTACCTTCCAGAATATGTGATGAAGATATAGATGTAGCTAGGACACTCTTTGGTGCAGTTATCAAACAATAATAGTTATCAAACTACAGGTGGCAAATAAATCTCTTGAACAGCTTATTTAAAAAACAAATGGCCAGGGGTAGCTGGGTGGCTCAGTCAGTTAAGCATCCAACTCTTGGTGTCAGCTCAGATCATGATCTCATGGTTTGTGGGTTCAAGCCCCACATCAGGCTCCGAGCTCACAATGCAGAACTTATGTGGGATTCTCTCTCTCTCTCTCCTTCTCTGCTCCTCCCCTAATCTCTCTCTCTCTCCCTCTCTTTCAAAATAAATAAACTTAAGAGAAATGTCCACACCCCATGACTAGCATCTTGGACTATGCTGTGCCAATTTAGTCGATCTTCAGTTTTTATAAGCACACGTATATGGCTGGGACACATGGCCAGCTAAGACTCTATTTCTAGAAACACTGGTCTTGGGAAAGACATGGCCTCGAAGTTATATAACAGCCACACTTTATTCTAGGTATGTGGCTTCCCACAGTGTGAATCGAAGAGACTGGAATGTAAACAGTGGCCCTGGAGTTGAGTAACTGAACGTTATTGGGCATAGCTTTACACAAACGCTGTGGTGGATAGAGCGGCACTGATAATGGGGAAGGGGAGTCTTCACAGAGGATACATAAGGAGTGACTTACCCAAAGAAAGAGAGGGAGGAAGTTTATTCCAAAATAATGTGCAACAAAGGCCCAGAGAAGGAGGCCAATGACCTTATAAGGAGGCAGATGATCTTATAAGGAGGCAGTAATTCAACTTGCTTATCAAACATTATGGAGACCCTGAGAAAAAAATACTAAAATGAAATCTAGAGCTGGTTAGGAGGCAACCACGATAAGCCTTGTGTGTGACATGTTAAGGGGCTGGAGTGTCATAGAGAGTACAAAGCGGGTCACCGAAAGATTTTTAAGCAGAAAGATGGGAGTCTCAGATTTCTGCTTTAAAGGGCTTGCCTTTTAGAAAACAGATTAGCAAGACATAAACCTGGAGACTTTTGCAACTATATAGCATGATGGATTTCTTACGTCTTCCTAAATTTTTGTCAGAAGAAAATCATTTCTAATTTAGATGCCCACTTAAAATGTCTTCCTATCCAGAAATTCATTATTTTGTTATTTTCTTTTTCTTTCTTATAATCATGTGTATTACTCATTAGGGTAAAAGAATATTTGTTATTAACCAACAATAAATGAGGTGCTATATTTGGCTACAAATAATGAAAAGTATCATAATCACTTTCTCAGTGTCTCATATAATTAGGGGACCATACTGGGGATACAAAACCTCAGAAGATACGGATCCTTCTTTTCAGTATTTAAATCCTTATCACAAGTTCAGGGTAAAGGCTAACTGAGGATAGATAATTCATAGTAACATGCGCTAATATCAAATGTCTGGTGCCAGCAGTAAGTGCCTCAGAGGCCAACTAACAACTAGAGAAGAGGGTGACTGCTTGAAAGAGGTTGTGTCTTCACCAGAGCATTGAAAGGAAGCCACATGAAGAAAACAGGAAGGGGGGTTTGTTTCTATTTGGGGTGACAGTCTGAGAGGGAAGACTAGTCCTTTAAAAATTGTTTCTACTCAAAACTTCTGGGGCGCCTGGGTGGCTCAGTCGTTTGAGCATCTGACTTCCACTCAGGTCGTGATCTCATGGTTCGTGGGTTCGAGCCCCACATCGGGCTCTGTGCTGACAGCTCAGAGCCTGGAGCCTGTTTCAGATTCTGTGTCTCCCTCTCTCTCTGACCCTCCGCTGCTCACGCTGTCTCTCTCTCTCTCTCAGAAATAAATAAAACATTAAAATTTTTTTAAAAAATCAGCATATTGCATATGCTGTTTTCTTTCTCATTCTTGTCATCCTGGCCCCCAAAAGAACAGTTTTTGTGAAATTCACCAATCATTTTAGCATGATGTAGATGAGCTCAAGCGGTGAGATACAGCACCACTCAACAAGATTCGTTCTTTAGAAGTGTTGTCTTTGTTTTATTCATTTTTGTTTCCAAAAGCACAGAAAAGAGTCAGCCCATAGTAGATGCTTCATAGAGTGCCCATTGAAAAAAGTGAATGAAGCCAAGAATTATTTACAAGAAGTCTTTTAATTGAAAGTTACTATAAATTTAAATCCAAATTTTAATTATATGAGGAAAATGTCTGCAAAATAAGAACACATTGTTTTAAAAGCCAGTGCCTAAAAGGACATTGAACAACTGTTTCATTATTTTAAGAGATTTCAAGATTAGTTAAATGTTTTTAAAAAACTGATAATTAAGAAAAAATTTAACAGATGTCAGAAAAAAAACCAAGAGGAAAATTATCACAGGTGTCTATCAATGAACAAATAGCATCATGCAAATAAGTAATTACTGACACTTTACTTGAAGGACTGAACTTATTGTTCTTTGGCACGCCAAATTCTCTTCCTCAGACCCAGTTCCTTTTGATGAAATCCCCTTCCCCCTCCCACACCCCAACCTCCCACACCCCAAACAACTTAACTGAAAGAGTTAAGTTCATTGTAACCAGAGTCCCAATTTGCACACACTGGAATGTACTGAATAATTCAGGTCTTTCATCTTATTTAACTACTGAGCTTGAGTTTATATAAATTCATAATTGTGATTCCACACTTCATGAAAAACATAAACAAAATTAGAAACTCTGGACAGCAAAGATAATGAATGTTCAAATGGTGCCCTACAGATAAATCACAAAGATACAGGATTTCAAACATCAGCCAGTGTGTGGTTCCAAGTCCTTTGAAAAGAAATTGTTTCTCTGTGACAGGCTGATGTTAACATTTTAATTAATGGGAAGGAGTCAAATAAAAAAACTATTATTCTGTATTATATTTTTAAAATTAAGCCACACTATTCCTGTGTTTAAGCCATATCTTCCATTATCAAAGTTACTTTAAGCGGTATATGTAGCTTTCGAAATATTGATATTTACATCACTCACTAAAGCATATTCTGAGAATGGCGCTTTCTCTAAAGTGCAGGGTGCTGTAAGTTTTATGTTAACTGAAATACTTAAATACCACTTCAAGGTCATAAAGTTGATTCTCATAATAGAAAGTCTTGTGTTAATTTTACTTAAAAATTTAGGAACCCAGATCCCATATAGTACTCTGGTTCATGCCCTGAGTATCGCAGTGGCAAAAAGTAACTCTTGCTTGATGTATCTTTATTGTTTCTCTGCCACTGTTATGGCTACTAAAAGGTCAGCCAGAGCTTATGGCACCAAAAGGTCATTTTTGTTATTCTAAAGAGAGAAGTTTTGACATATGATATATTATGAAGAGAACAGAGACACTAACTGATGTACTGTAATGCTAATCATCCACATCTTTTAATTTTTTTAAAAGAAAGAAGAGAGAAAATCCTTTTGTTTTTATCTGAAAACAACTTTCAAACAATTAAGAATATAAAAGAAATGAGATGCACTCCTTCTGGCCCACTTACCAAATTTATAATTTGGGTAAATACGAATTAGTAATCTAAATTTAAAGCATTAACTCGATTTAAAAGCTCATTTACATTACTCCTTTAGTTTTTGCTTATCCACGATACTCATGTTTCTATTTTTATGAGTGTCTTATCATAGCTTGAGGAAAGAATTTCTGAAAATTATAGGCTTATTACCAGAAGAAAGGGAAGTCAGTCCTTATGTTCTTCTTTCCCAGCCATCTTCTCCATTTTAAGACAAGGGACTGTGCAGAAATTTGAGCTTAGGTCTTTGAGTAGCTAATTTAGTGGCCATAAGAATGTTCTTTACAAACAACAAAGCAATAAATCAATGAGGTCAATTCTGTAATCTTATAGTTGCTGTGATTGTTAAATATATATCTGAGAAAAAAAATCCTAAATTTATTTCATTGAGGAACTAGCTGTATTACCATCTAAACTTGATAAAGACCAAACTTGATGAAGAGATTTTATTCCAGATTCTCTGGATATACCTTTAGGGAATCTGTGAAGACTGGAAAAATACAAAAGTATACATAGGCAGGAGCAAGTCTATAGCTTTTGTTAGGTTTTCAAAAGGAACTATGACAAATTAAGAAATATTAGTAGCTGAGTTGTAATAATGGAGGCCAGAAATTCCCAAACAGACCAGTGCACTCCCGATTTATCTCTTCTTCATTCACAAAAAGCATACCTCCTTGGGTAACAATAATAACAGAATTTATAGCATGGCTATTTCAAGACAGATACTGTGCTAAGTGCTTAAATATTGCTTCATAAATTATCTTCAATTATTTTACATATTATCTTTAATTCTTACAACAATCCTGACAGTTAAGTATTATGATCACCATATTTTACATGAGGAAATCAGAGGTGTGTCCTTGACAACAATACTTGAACAAGACATTTAGAACTACTTTTCAAACACTTTTAGCAAGTGAACCTTTTTCTCCAAATGAAAGTTAACATAGAACCCCCGATAGTAAATACATAAAATAATGTCTTTGTATGCACTTTTTAAAGTTGCAATAAACAATATTTAATCTAAAGACAATGAAGATACAAAGGTTATTTTGAATGTATAAACTTATAAGCAGAGACTGCAAATGACACCTGGCATCTTTATCAGTGATAACATCAAAATTACTCCTGCATTTAATTTTGGGTTGCATCATATAAACACAATTTTGCATTACATAGAACAATTGCAAATGATAGCAGTTTTTTAACAGCTCATCCTGTAATTTTGCAATGCTCTTCAATTTAATTCATCTAGAAGACTAAAGGAGAAGTAGCAGAAAATTGTTCCAAGGTTAAATCACTAACATTATCTAACATCTGCTCTCTATCCTTAATTGTTAAATTTTCAAGTTGAAATTGGTTGATGAGCAGTTTGTCATCCATTTTAAATTATCCTTCTTTGAAAAATAATTTTCAAATGTATCTTTTACCCATTCCGTGTTCAACAATGTCAGTTTGCAAAATTAGCTAAATCACTCTATCAAAGTTTTAAATCAGTAAACATATTTTGCTTGCATTTCCAATGAAAACTGTAAAGTTCTGTTTTGATTGCTGATATTTTTCAGTTTACATTATGTACAATGACACTGATATACTGCTAAATGGAGCTTTTTTGGCTTACTCCAAATATTAGCAAGGTATGCATGATGAGAAAGCCATGTTATATCTGAGCTAATTTTAGTTAACAAAGTGTGTTTATTTGAAAACAGTGTTTCTTTGTCTCATTGGAGACATTTGTGCTAACAGTTTGCCATGGAACAGTCAATACATTTCCATTTTCGAAAAAATGTATCAGTATAAATAGCTCTAAAAATCTGTAATTAAAATATTAGAATTTAACAACATATATAATCTGTGTGAAATTTATCTATTGCTTTATTGAAAGGTGATGCATTTAAGAACTATTCTGTTTGCATACCAAACAACAAGATAAAACCTGAATACATTTTTCTGCAATAAGTTTCAGAAAACCCCATATTTCTACATTCTTTGCCAGTCTTCTCTGTCACTGCACCCATCGCTAGATCTTTGCCAACTTATTTAATGATGTGATGAAAACTTTATTCTTTCTACCTTAAGCATTTTTAAATGTTTTCAAGTAAAAGACGTTCTTTGTATTGGCCTGTGTAATGTATTGTACAAAATTTTGGGAAAGTCTATAACACCCCTGCCCTTTCCCAGTTATATTGTTAAGATTTAATATGATATTAGAGTTTGATTTAATAATGTGTTGGGTGTGCGCTGTTGGATTATCTCTAGTTTATATCACAAGATAATAGTATCAATTGTATTTTCATCACTGCTTGTCCTCTTAACATACTTGTTGCAATGTCTGTAGCAGGAAGGATTAATAAATGTTTTTCCTAACGGTTATGACTCTTCCTCATATTTGATGGATTATGTTCTTTTGACAAAATTCATGAATGAATATCAATTGACACATTTAAACCTTGTTGTAGTCATTATTATGAGACTATATGGTGCAATATATGCTAAAACTTATTAATAATATCATTTTATCCTTATTGTACTTCAAAACAAAACATAGGGCAATTTTGCAAAATGTTGTTATGCTAGACTCATTTATCTTTTAAAGATTTTTTGTTTTTAATTTTTATTTATTTTTTAAGGAATAGGTGCACCTAACATGGGGCTCAAACTCATAACCCCAAGATCAAGAGTCACGTGCTGCACCAAGTGAGGCAGCCAGGCACCCCTAGACCCATTTACCCTTTAGAAAGTGAGACCAGGTAATGAATGACTTGTGTCTTCATCTTATTTTGTGTGAGTTTTTAGAATATGGCTTCATTGGATGTGTACTTATCAGTATAGATAATAATAGCTGCATATTTAAGTCATTTGTGTAAGTATGGTCCCATTTGTCCCATTTTGAACCTGAATAGTCTGACCAAATCTATTGTTAAATTTATTTTTCAAACTATCCCTTTTTCATTATATAGCTTTAAAGAATACAATTTCACTTTACCTTGAGCCCATGCAAAATTTAAAAATTCAAAAGTTAATACAAGAGCACACCAAATGTAACTCAATCAGAAACATAAAAACCAGACAAGAAACAACAAAAACTAAATTTTTGTGTTATCACTACCTGAGTTATTGGGGTTAAATACCATTGTATATATTCAGGATGTTGGCCAATTTGTCATTGTCATTACCGGTAAAAATAAATATTTATTGAGCACTGATATTATGTGCCAGGACTATATTTTATACTGGAGATAGAAAAGGAAATTAAAACAAAACAAAACAAAAACCAAAACAAAAGAGTTTAGGTTCTCATCATGATGATATTAATGTCAACTTTGTGTCACCTCTGAACTATCTCCACAAATTATTCAACAAAGATTTTCATAGACTAAACGGAAATAAAAAATATATGTCAGTGCTATTAATATAAAGTAAGCTCTACATACTAGTATTTTCAAGGGTACAGGATAGAGCAGAAAAAAGAAATATATTGACTTCCATGTTAATATCTTCCTTTTTCTCAGTACAGGTAATTAGAGAGTTTTCTTAAACGTGAGAGTAGTTTCCTCCTCCACATCAACACGCTGTTGAGAGAAAAGAAGTCATATTAGTTTGAGTGATAAGACAAGAAAGATACCAGGATGAAATGATGACACTTGCAGAGACCTGACTGCACCGTAATGCTACATAATTTAACCAGTACTTAATACAATGCTCAGGTCAATACACAAATGTGAACTCAGCCAAAAACAAAAGTGCTGTAACTAACATATTAAGTTTCGTTGATCCTAAAAGAACAACGGGTTTTATTCCACTGTTGCTCATTATAGGTTTGTTCTGAAGGGGAGAAATGGCCAGACCTGTCAGGGGAGGGCCTTGTTTGGTCTCTTTGTGTGGTATTTATAGCCTGGTCTGGTTAATGTCAATCTTCACTTTATTGGTATTCTCTTAAATCCTGAAATTGTACCCAGACTTTTCCTTATAAGCCAAGTCTTCTCATAGAAAACTCTATGTATATTTTCAGCAATATAAAAGTTCCCTGCTTTTTCATCACAACTTTTTTCTCTTATTTGCCCCTTTATTGTGATGCTTTGTGTAAATTTCACCAAGATTTCAAGTTCAATTTGAGTATTTGCTGTCTATATACATGTGTGCTTTTTTTCCCACTCTGCAGTAACAAAAATAAACAAAAATCCTTTTTCAGAGTCACAAAGACTGAGTCTTTTCTGATAGCCATTGCTGGTAATGGAAGTGGAAAAAACAATCAATCAACTCCTAGGGAGACGAGAGCATGTGAGCAATGGCTTCTATACTAGAGAAATTTATTCCATTCTCCATTGGGATATATAAAAACCAAATAATTCATAACATACAATATAAGAAATAAAATCATATTTTGTTTACCTATGCCTTTGACATTTGCCTTAAATCTTTGGCATTTCTTTTAAAAATAAGTGCCTGGCTTACTCTTAATCCCTAATAAGTTCCTTAAGTATAATTCCAAAAGCGCTTTATCTTTCTCCTCTACTGGTCTTAATTTGTATCACAATGGGATAATCGCTAAGAAAGCAGAGATTGTATGAATCTTTCTTTACCCATTAGTTAAAGAAGGGCCACTTCGGTGGCTCAATTGTTTATGCCTCTGACATTGGTTCAGGTCATGATCTCATGGTTTGTGGGTTTAAGCCCCGCATCGGGCTCTGTGCTGACAGCTCAGAGCCTGGAGGCTGCTTCAGATTCTGTGTCTCCCTCTCTCTCTGTCCCTCTCCTGCTCAAGCTCTGTCTCTTTCTCTTTTTCTCAAAAATAAATAAACATTAAAAATTTTTTTAAAAAATATGCATTAGTAAAAGAAAGAACACAAATAAGCAATCCAACATAGAAATCTAACATAGACATATATTCTACCTTTGTCACTTATTTAATTTCAATAACATGTAGATATCCTTTTCTCAAAAAACATGGGGGACAGAGATTTTTTAGGAATACAATAAGTAGAAATTGGAGGTGATTTCTTCAGGTGACACTGCTTAAACCACGAAAGACAAACCTTCATTAAAGCACAGTTCTGTGGCGTTGATTATCATCTGTGACAACAATACAAAATGTGTGTTTTTGAAGTTGTTTTGAAGTGGTGGGTGAAGGCTGAGAAAAAAAAGTTAATATAAAATATGTCTTATTTAATTCAATATGATTACAATAGCGATAAGATACTTAAGATATTTCTACTTCAACTCTTGAACATCTGAGAACTGTAGTAAGGTCTTTAAGGATAAAACCGAGAAAGAAAATATTCATATTCTGAGTTAAATATAACAAAGGATTTGTTTTTATAGTGTATCACCTTCAACATTTCTTTGTTTTCCTCTTCCCGAAGTTTTAAAAACAGTGTCTGTTCGTTCTTAGATTTTGTGGCTGAGTTTTGATAGCTACCTTTGGTAGCTATTCATATTTCTATTGAAGACACAAATCAAGGTCTTATTTTCTAATTTATTCATGGTTAAGTTTTTATATTTCATGTTCTTGGCTGTTTTAAGTTATAAATTATTATACTAATGATGTCAATGAGTTAATGAGAGAAGTTTCCAGTAAATAGATTAGTAGCTTCCCTGATTTTTTATGGAGGAAGGCTTATTATTATTTTTATCATTATTATTATTGTATGATTTGTCATTCTTATTCATGCATTCAATAATAATAAGGGTTTTTACTGTAACTGTCTTTATAGCCCTAAAAATAAATATCTTTTCACTGATTAATTTTAATACTGGACCCTACCTGCCTCTTCTTATGTGACTCAGATACACAGTGCAATATTTGCATATTCTTTCCCATCCACCTCTTTTAGTTTTCAAGGCATTTCATAATTTCCTCTCCTCTGATGGAATCAGTTCTGTGATGCTCATAAGTCTTTCCTTCTGATCCTCAATCACTTTTATCTTAAATGTCACTTTTTTGTCTGTGGTTTTTTTTTTTTTTTCAAATGTAGTACTTATAAGTGTGGTGAAAAATATCTGAGTTGGCATCTAGCCTATGATTACTTTAACCTAATTCTATTACATGTACTCTCCTACCAATCAGACAGTTAAGTCTTACTGGTTTAAGGATCTTTCTTTCACAATGTGTTTGATAGCTGCATATGTAGACCAACACTTAGCTTGTCTGTTGTCCAATACACAACATGTCAACGATTGCAAATATTCATTGTTTATTTTATAAAATAAACCTTCATTCTCCAGAGATTTTAAAAGTAAACTTCTTTATAATTGCATTTAAACATAAATGCTTTATATTGCACTTAAACATAAATTGCTTTATTTTTAAAGTCACTTTTCAGAAACTTCAAAATTGAGCCATAGTCCTAGTTGGAGATTCCAAGCAAGTAAGCTTAAATGTAAAAGAGCCAAAAAGAAAATTTCAGAGAAAAAAGTAGTGTAGCTGTCACGATGTTATAAACTTTGCAGCTATTACCAGGGGTCCAAAGCTCTAAGCAATGTTTGACTAAATTATAATTTTAATATATATATCAAATTCAAAGGACTGTAAATGCTTTCATGATTGACAAAGTTGAAATTTATTGGAGGCATTATACATTCTTAATGGTTTTGGCTTTTATATATTTTTCAGTGAATAAGCCCTGAGAACGTCTCACGATCAAATGGGAGTTTTTAATTTATTGTTTTAAGAGAAGGGTTTTCTTATTTAAGGAGTATGGGAACCTCTTATTTAAAGTTCATATTACTGATAGACAATGTGTTTGAAAATAGATTTTTACTGATGAGTGAGCAAAACTATTGCTGATCTCCAAGTTCAAAGACACTGCTGCAGGAACTCATGCTTGTCTTTGGGAATCCGATTAGCTGCAGAGTCAATAGTGTCCAGCAGCGGTTTTCACGCTATCCATAGCACAACGTTTGGACCTAGAGGCTCTGGTTACGGAAACTGGTGTACTTGGTGAATGACTTTCCACCTCCGTTCTGAGAGATTCTTGAGATTTCTTTTTGTTTGTTTGTTTGTTTTTAAGTCTCTCTCCGGGGGATTGCAACTTGTCTGTCTAGAGACAGCCCTGGCGGCTTGGGACGCTTCCTGCCTGTCCACAGCTCTACTATAACATTTGAAGTGGTGTCTTAGTGTGTCAATGTGCAGAGCAGTCTGTGAAAAACAAATTTGTTTGTGAAAGATGTTTTTAAAAGTCTCTCAAAGCACTTCAAAGAACACTTTGGTTTCCCCAAACCATTTGAACGAACACCTTTTCAGAATATTTCACATTAAAATTTTAGATAGGGGCAACTGGCTGGCTCAGGAGAGCTTGTAACTCTTGATCTTGGGGTTGTGGGTTCAAGCCCCACATTGGATGTTGAAATTGCTTAAAAACTTATTTAAAAATTCATATGAAAAAGCTGGTAAAAATATCCTTTTCTAAAATAAGCTCAAATCTTTGTTGAAATGTTATCAAGTCTTACAACACATAACATCTAACTGTGTATAGGTTTCACTGAATGGAGAGTTGAATCAACTATACTAATAACCTAATACAAAGAAACACATATCAATAGTCTAAAATACTAATTTTGGATATATTAACTCATACTGTATCACTAATTCTGATGACAAAAGAATTTCATAATCTCAAGTGTGACACTTTCAGATTACATTTAATCTTTAGAAAAACAGTGGCACAAAACCTGTCATAATTCTATTTTATCATTATCTGCAAATCTGTCTTTCTTTGCATAATAGCCTCTTATGCAATATTTCTTAGTATAATTGGAACCCTACCTTCATTCTTTTGCCCTAAGAGCACATCCCCTGCATCTCTATGCCAGAGGTCTTTTCCCAAAGAACCAGCTGGTACCTTCAAATCTTTATTACAGTTCTGTATCTGTGAAACTACAAACTTCACCTGCTTGAATGCAGGTTTTGGAACATCTCTAAATCAAGGACAGCCATAAGATCTGTCCCCCAAGATTTGAGGGAAGGAATGGTTACAAGTCAGGGTAAATAATAATAATAAAAGAATAATTAAAGAATAAAATTTTCTCTGGAATTTCATTTCAGCTGAAAGTTATTCTTGATATTTGCCCACCAGTCTGTCCACTGAAAACATTTGCTTTTATCTAATGTTCATGTCCACCAACCCTCCTTTCTTTCTGAAGAGCATGACCTGGTACTTCTGCTCAAAATCCATATTTCCTGGAACTTTCTTGTTACTCCTGGAAACCCATGTCATTCATTCAGTCTCTCACAGGCTTGATGCATTTTAATTTTTAAAAGGTCTTCAAAAATTGATTTATGTTTTCATTATGGAAATATTTCTTGTGGTTTGAGTAGAAAATAAAATAACTCTGATTTGAAGAAAGGGATAAGCCTAAAAAGGGGAATAAAAATTAGTTTAATGTAACATCTTTCTTTTGTACGGTCATTTCTTTTCTAATGTACTGTATTTGCATCCATTTCCTGGAAGGCAAGGTTATCATCCCCTTACTGCTTTTATTTGTCTCTTAATTGCTATGGCTACCTGAGGTGAGGGTGGGTGGTAGAACTCTGAATTGAAGGAGGAGTAATAAATGGAAAATTATTTTTTAAATACTATTTTATCATTGTTATCTAGCTTCCTAGATTCCTGAAATCCAAATTCTTATAGTTTAAGACTTTGACTTTCTGAGGCAGAGATAAAAAATTCTTTTGGAATTCAAAGGTAAAAGTCCTTCTTTAAATATATTTTTCCGATACTCCAAAGTGCTTAAGACTTCCTCTGTGTGATGTTAAATTCCATGACCAGGTGGATCCCAAACATACTTCTTGCCTTTGGTCCATATGATTATTTGAAGACTTGACTGAACTGAAGGTAATAACTAAAGGCTTTGACATCTTGTTGATGGAGACTATGATCAAAGGTGTCACCCAAACCCCAAGGACTTAAGTAAAGTCTTAATTAAATATGACTGTTTTCCTCCATTGCTTTTCAGGAGAAGATGAGGGGGAAGAGTGAAGCTGAATCATATTATGACTGTATTTTAGATATAGAAAGCAGCTTCTAGATAATCCAAACTCTACATTTTAGAAAAGAAGTAAAGGTGGACATTTCAGAGCTATCTAGATATTCCAATTGAATAGAACAGTGATTTTGCTACTCTACTGCAAAGCTTCTCCTTTTTAGACACTTAACCATTTGTCTAGAATATTAAAGTAGCTTTTCAACTGGGTCGCCTTTCCCTGATCTCTCCCTTCTATACTTCATTTTACACATGACTTCCAGATTAATAGTGCTAAACATTAGTTTTATCAGGCCACTACCTTACATCTTTCAATGATACCAATGTCAAAGAAACCCTTCCTAGTAAGATGTTCTATTCCAAAACTTGTTCACCTCCTACTTCCTCTATGATGCCTTCCTCATCCTCACCAGCACACAGTGGCATGTCCTCAGGATTTATTGTTCAACCCAATCCCAAACAATTTGTAACTTAGTAATTAATGAAAAAAATGCTTTTATAAATTATCTATGTTATTGTGATTATCATTTTCCTTGGTATTTTCCATAATGCCTTTTATGGAAATATCGGCATAATAAGTAGTCATTTAAATATATGATACATTAATTATATGATCAATGATACCATAGAAGATTGTCATGACAACATAATGATGTGGGTGATGATGAAGGAAAGGAAGAAAGGGAAGCACATAAATATAAATTAACTGATAAATATAACACCATCATAACTGAAAAGTTGTTCTTGGACATTTTTTTGTGTGCTTCTTCCCATTTTTCTCAGTTACTCAATGGCCTCATTTCCATTCCAGCAGCCCCCACAAGTTAGTTCTGCAAACTCCCAACTAGGCTGCAAGCATGTCTTCATGTCTTCCCTGCCTATAACCTCTATCAAAATCTACCCAATCTTGTTGTGGTTGTTGGCCTTGCGAATTAACTGTTAGTGTTCTTCCCTGCTCATTTATTTAAGATCTAATGAAAAAAGTTCTGGAAGAGTTTATGTATATGTAAATATATTCTTTAGAATTATTGGAAAATATACACTAAACTATCAGTGGAGCTTGTTTCTAGGTTTAGAAAGTGTCGATCATCTCAAATTGTTTACATTTTCCTCTATTTCATTTCCTTACTATAATTAATCTGTATTACTTTTTTGTAAAGTTAGAGGTAAGAGGTAAGTTATACCCCAGCATGTCATTATTTTAATCGAATCCTCTGACTTTCTTTATTTTAGCAACTTATACTGGCTGAAGCTTATTATGCCTGGTCTTATTTAAGATACGTTTATGGAAACAGGGATTCCCCATGAAAGTATTACCTGTTACAAACTAAGACTATGTAAATTCCTAACTGTTATTTGCCAAATTTAACTACACTCAAAAATATAATCAGGATTTGATCCTTCTCAGTAAAGAGTCTCATTAATATAAGTTTATTTTTTAACAGTTAGTGTATTTTTTCTCCTGTCTAAATTTTCTGTCTAAATTGAGAATTTAGTGAAAATTTAGGCACGATTCCAATTATATACTTTTACAGTTACAACTCTTTACGTTCCATTACAACAGTCTTATTAGGATGATTCTCATTTGCCCAGATTCTTATCTGCCCAAATATCGATACTTTGGATTGATTCATTTTCCCTGGACAGCTCATTCTAATTGTATTTTTTACTCTTTTCTAGGGACAGTAATGGCTATGAAATTTCTTTATAAAGGAACTGCAGGATATATTGTGAAATCGTTTTGCTTTTTTGTTTGTTTTGTTCTTTTCTTAGATTGCATGTTATTTGATTGGCTAATTGATGATGCAAAGTCTCTCCACTGCTTTGTGTCTCCTTGGCTTGAGAATGTTAGAAAGAGGGCAAAATTCTGATGTATTTAGTCTGTTTGCCCTGTTTTCTCAAGCCAGGGGAAACAAAAGTCACAAGCTTACTTCACTAGTCTGTAACCACTGACACCGGACCGCAGTTTCCAATGCTAATTTTTTTACTTTAGTTCCATGGGGCAGAATGAGCTGGTAAAATGTTTATATAGGCTAGTAAATATCCCTTATACTGTTCTTGCTTTAATCACAAAGTTCTTTGTGGTCAAGTATCATGTTTTCTAGTGGTTCTGGATAGTTCCTCATATAAAGTGAGCATTTATTAATGATAATGATATTTTAATACACATGAAATTTGAAATGTCCATAAAGACAGATACCAGTTTTGTATGGCCTAACCCTCGGCATTTCTTAAATAGCACAGAAAAATAAAACGACATAGACTCTTTCAAGAAACCAAATTATTTGCCTTGTACTCTCCCCTCTTTGAGTAGTAAAATCAAACCAAGGCAACATATGCTGTGTGAACCACAAGGGTGTAATCCTATGTCATAAGAATTTTTAAATGTTCACTATTTGAACTGGCTTTCAGTATTAAGGCTGTATTCATAAAAAAAAAAAAGGGCACACTCTTTATGTTGATATTTTGCAGACTTATTCATAAAAAGTAAAACTGTATCCAAAATGAATTACTGTTGCCGGCTGTTTTTCTATTCAACCGTCTTTTTTTAATCATCTTTTCATTGCTCGTTGAAGGACTTTGCCTATAAAATTTTAGGAAGTTACATTTGAAATAGGTACACACTAGAACTAGCCTCTTAAATAGGATTTAATGTAACTATTGATAGCATAACGTGTAGCAATAAAAGTACAGTTCTTACTGCAACACAACTATATTTGTATCATTTCATATCTTATGTCTGCTCTGGTTAGAATTTACTTACAAAAACCATAGCAGCGAATCCTTCTGCAGATAATTTAAGAATTACATTGTAGTTAAAATATTGTTCCAGGTTTTCATCAATATTTTCAAATATCTATACTTAATGTATATTTTTATGTTACTGAGAAATCCATTTTTTAGGAGACATGTGTGTACAAATAAGTAATCAAAATTATCATGTTTTGAGTAGTATCGTGTTTTGAGCCAAGAATATAGAAGTGATAATTGAGCTCACTATTAATTAATACAGATATCAAGTGAATGAACAAGGAATAGTAGATGACATTATATAATATTAATAAATTTAAAACATGACAAGGTACATTTTACCATGTTAAAGTTTTGGAACAAAACTTTTCTCCACCTCTGTATTGTTTTGGTTTTGAGGCATGCATCTAAACATATTTTTAAAGGATTCTTTTAAGAATGTGCTATTAGTATGCTTAAATTTGTAACTCAATCCCAAAAGCCATATATTTCTTATTTAACCTACAATTTTAACCTTTATTCATATTCATTTACATAAATTTAATCGACAGCACACGTAAGTATATTTTTCCTTTATCAAATCATTTTGATGCCAAATTCTGCCACCTTGATCTATATAACTAATGATAGATTTGATTTCTCAGGCAATGCAAAGTAACTAAAATTCTTAAAGTCAAAACAATTCTTAAAACGATGAACAAAACTAAAGAATTCACACTATGCAATTTTAAGATGTACTAAGAAACTTTAATAATCAAGATAGTGTGGTATTATTGGCAAAAAGATAGATGCATATATCAAATGGCACATTATAGGAAACTTGGAAAATGATACATATGAAAAAATAGTCAACTAATTTATTATTAAAATTGAAGTTTTTCAGAGCAGTTGAAATGTCCCTGCAATACTGAGGGGAAGGTACTGAGATTACTCATTTGTCCCCCACACGGCACCCCCCCCAACATGCATAGTATCCCTCTACTGTCCATATTCCCCAGTAGAGTGGTACATTTGTTACAACTGATGAACCTATAAGGACACACCACATTACTGAAAATCTATAGTTTACATTATAGCTCTTTCTTGGTGTTGAACATTGCATGAGTCTGGACAAATATGTAATGGCATTGGGCAAAAGTGGCGAAATCCAAATAAGATCTATAGTTTAGTTCATAGAATGAACCAATGATAATTTCTTAATTTTGATAAATGTTCCATGGTGTATAGAATTTTAACATTAGGGAAAACTGAACAAAGGGTATGTAAGATATGTTAAATATATAACATAAGGATATTGCATTGTTTTGATCTGTGTGAAAACACATAAAATGAGATTTTCCCTAAAAATTCCATTTGAAGGCAGCAATAACACTTCATGATTCAAAGACAATAAATGAAAATAAATTGTAAATACTAACAGATGTTAACATTTTCTGAGCAATTTTATGCTTTTCTAGTATACAATATGAAATTATTCAAGTGAATAAGTTTTAACAGTCATGTTTTCACAAACACATGTTGATTTTAAATCAAAATAGAGCTCTCCAAGAAATAATTATTTTACTAATTACATGGATTGTCAGGAAGAGCTTTTCCTCTGCAAAATCACCCATATTGTGAATTTGTTTAAAGATAATTCCAATGCACACTTCAAATGAGACTGTTTTCCTAAATTTTATTTTTCCATTTCTAGTAGGTGGCAATTTAATTAGCTTCTGAAGCAGTAGACAGTCTTCAGTTATGGAGGAATCTTCAACAGGAAAAGGGGTTAAGAAGTTAAACCGCAGTAACAATGATGCATCAGTGAAAGGCATGTTCCTTTTCATGAGTATGCTTTAAACTAGAAAAGCTGTCATTTGAAAGAATGGATGTTCTTTGAGTCATGGGTGGCAACGTAAGTCACAAGCTTATCCTGACTTTTTAGCCTGAAGCTGAAGTCCTTGATTCTCACTCTGCCTATTTCCCTGCAGCATTCTGGCGGGCTCCAGTTATACATGCCATGGGGATTATCAGCCAGCAATTACAAACTTTCTTCTGTGTAGGTTCCTGATGTTTAAGTCGACTGACTTGTAATTTTAACTTTTTCCTATTGCTATCTTTAATCTCCGTTAAGATGGAATCCACAGTAGTCAAAATTAAAAACAAAACAAATCAGGTTTTGAGCTAAATTTGAAAAACACCTCGGCTGTTGTTAGATACCAGGATTAAGGAGATTGTAAGGAGGAATCAACAAACAGACATACACACAAAGTTTCTTCTTTGTGTTTTGTTTTTCCATAACTACAGTGTTGCAACTAAGAGAGGAAATCCTAGGTGGGCATTGGAAGACCTGATCTACGAAAGTGGAGTAAAAGAAGAGAAGAAGTTGAGACTGGGCTCAAATATGGTTGAAACTCTTGTCTGAGTACCTGGAGACCAGAGTAAAGGGGACATAATGTGATGCATCCCATAACCAAATGAAAATGTTAGAGAGTGAGAACATGAATTTGGGCTCTTAGGTCAATGTTTATTTACCAGCCAATGTCAGTCTACAGCCTGGGATTTACATTTTCTTCTCAGGAAGCATTTTGAGAGCTGAAGTACACCAATTAGGAGATTCTTTGAGGTTGAGACTCTGTCCCTTCTGCCCAGTGCTTTGATCTCCTCTTCCAAGTCCTGTGGGTTTCCCAGCACCTAGCTAGAATGTAGGCCCAACCCTACAGCTCTGATCCATCTCAGAACACCTTACCCCTCTTTGCCTTGAAATTTAGATTCCTGGAACCCATGAAGTCATACCCTCTGTGACTTCTTCATGAATCTCAAGTATTCATTGGATCCCCCAACCCTAACCTTTTCCCACAGTTCTGAACCTGAGGCAAGCTTATTTATCTCTCTGTCTCCACAACTAGGTAGTAAACTTCTTGCTGTGTTCCTTCCACTAGCTGTGAAGCATAAACAAATTTTGGTGACTGTTTAGGCAGCGGCCAACTGAAACAAACAAACAAAAGATCAGAGAACGATAACTTCCTGAAAAATATGGAGATAATTACAGTACATTAATGTAATAGAGAATAATGAGTTTCTATTTAGATGGTGTGAAGAAGCTGTCTTTGAGGAAACGCTTTTGAAATTGACAGCTTATGAAAGAGTCTGCTTGAAAGGAATGTTCCAGGTAGAAGGGACAGCTAATACAAAGGTGTCTAGTGAAAATAGGTGGCTTGTGGAAACAACACAAGAAGATCAGAGTGTCTGGTGGGTAGTAGAAAAGGATAGGCTGTTAAGAAATATAGTTGGATGTGTGGACAGGAACTTATGATATGGGACTTTGTAGACCAGAGTCTGGAGTTTTAAAGGCAATAGAAAGTCACTGCAGTTTTAGCATGGTCATGACAAAGTCTTATTTTTCTTTTGAAAGGCTTACTCTGGATTTTAAAATATAGGACACAGAAGCCTAGAAGTCAAGTTTAGAAGATGTTGCACAACAAGGTGTGGATTCTTCCTAGAGAAGCAAAAGTTTGCTTCTGGGATCCTCCTTTTCCTAACCTTACTCAGGTGATCAAGCCCCTTCTTGACTGACACATTCCTTCTTTGGATATAGTGTGTTTTGTCAGGTTAAAGTCATGTCTTGCTAGGTTCTTTTTAAGAAGCTTTTGAAAATACCTGCTTTGATCCATCATATCTTGATTTATAGTTTAACTTTCAGAGATCAAATTTATTTTCTAATTCTCAGAAGACAACTCTGTTACAACCTCCCCATGTAGTACCTATACTATCAGCTCCAAGTATGAATAAATTTGCCAAAAATGTTTTAAGAGTAATTATTTAAAGGTATTTATGGAAGTAGCAGACCTAGAAATATTGAGAGAAAAACAAAACAACCCACAAGAGCAAAAAGACCTCTCCGGGTTCTTTTCACATAGCTTCACCACACAATATTATCAATAACAGTTAAATTATAACATCTTAAGAGCTATTGGAGACCTTAGATCTATTAGCATTACTAATAACATCATCTTAGATTTATGTAAAAACTTTTAGGGCGCCTGGGTGGTTCAGTTGGTTAAGCATCCGACTTCGGCTCAGGTCATGATCTCATGGTTCGGGGTTCCAGCCCTGCATTGGGCTCTGTGCTGGCAGCTACCTCAGAGCCTGGAGCCGGCTTCAGATTCTGTGTCTCCCTCTCTCTCTGACCCTCCCCTGCTCACAGTCTCTCTCTCTCTCTCTCTCTCAGAAATAAATAAAACATTAAAAAATATTTCATAAAGACCTAGAATCTTAAACTTAGTCATCATTTCCTACTTCACCCAGGCATCTCCCATCTAGATGCCGAAGTCCCCTCTACAATGTTTTATTAAGTTCTTGTGTACCTCATATGCTTCAGAAAGGTGGGAGAGAAACAGTCTCTTCCCTCATGAAGTCACTGTCTACTGAGGAAGGCAGACCTACAGTCAATTAGAATACGGTTTTCAGGGGCTACTGCCGACCCAAATGATGTTTTTGTGCTAATTAGGAAAAAAATGCCTTTATGAAAATACCTTATTTTCATCTTCCAGAATATTATTGTAATATATGGATGTTGAAACAAAACATTTTACTGCCATCTGCCTGAAGTTTGTCTAAATAAATATACAAACACATTTGTCTAAAAGAATGCCCAGTGCCCTCAGTGTTACACAACTGTACACAGCACACACACAACTTGCACAACTGTACACAGCAGTCCTGGTTAGCATTTTAGAACAAGACAATCCCATGAGAAGAAGGAAGGACTTATGGGTAAGAAGGAGAATTGTTTGATAGGTCACAGAATACTTCACAGAGGATACAGAGCTGCCTAAACTTTGACCATCTTACGTAAAACATCTTCAAACAGTTCTTAAGATCCACATAATATTTACAGCACTTCTTTGTGGCAGGTAAAGGAACAAAATCTCATTCTTCAGAAGGGAACACTGGACATGGAGGAATCCACTGGTTTGTGTAATACTGTGAGGTCAAAGCCAGGATCCCAGTATTCTGACACTTCATTGCCCACCTTCCCACTTGACTGTGCTGTTTTCTAACTTTCTCATACCTTTATAGTCTCAAAATTAATGTTTTTTTCAAATATAAATGCCAATGATCCTAAGACAGACAATTCTTAACCCTTGAGACCATGTCATTTCATAGTATGAAAAGCAAAAATACTCAGCATTCTTTTACTCCCATCAACATCAGTACCCTTCCAACTTCTCATCCATCCACAAGATTCCAGGCATCACTGGATCCCTGCTTCCCCCACTTGCCAAAGCACCGGTGCCTTCAATCTCCTTTCACTGCTGTACTGGTGCCTCCAGTATCCTTCATGGGGAAGAAGAAAAAAGTACTTTCACACATTTTTAGGTAAAAAGTTAAACAGTTCATATAAGTGAAACGTTGCTTTCCAGAACAATAGCAAAACAGCAGTAGAAACAAGTACAAAAAAAGAAAACATCAACAGTATCCACTGCTGTTTAATAATGAATTAAAATATACTAACTACCCCAATTTTCAATACACTGGAAGCAGACAGGATTTCCATTTGATCATAGGCCTTCCGGATTTAAATATCCCCATGAAGGAGGATACCTCTAGTGTTACTTTTGAACAGAACACAAAGAGATATAAATCCCTGAAGATAAATTATAGGAGGTGTATATGTTAGCTTCTTTATTCATTTTCTGATTCACTTCCCTTTGCTTGTCATTCTGAATAAGCTCAATTTCAGTTGCTCAATAAGCAACTTCCATTTATACCAGTTCAAAATTGAAATTTAGAAATAAGGGACAATATTTTAATTTCAGTGGGCTGCTCTCCTATTGTTCTAAGTATCTTGGACAAATAATTTTTTTCTAGTCTGTTTCTATACATATAACCAATCAGTCATTTTATTTTCCCTTTCTTCTGGTTATAACACTTACTAAGAAAAGTTCCTTTCTATTCTGAACCATCTCTCCCCCCAGCACTCACCATTTTCTCCCTCTTTCTCTCTCATTCCCTCTCTCTCTCTCTCACTCACTCACACACACACACACACACACACACACACACTTAGCTGAATATCTCAGTTCAAGGAGAGAAATTTTCCTACAAAGTTTCAACAAATAGGTTTGGATACAGAGCCAGTATTAGCTTATCTGCTCATTTTCTATAGCCTCCCATAAGTTAATATGTCTGTCATTTCTTTTCTACTTTTCTATGCAAAACTAACCCTTCATTTTCCCAATTCTTACTATAGATCCCACTTTCAAATATTGGAGGAGGGGGTGTTAGGCAGATGTGATGTCACTCAAAATAGCTATTCTCATATTTGTATTTGATTATTCAGGAGTATTAATTTTATACGTAAAATATTGAAAACTCCCCAGAAAACACTTGATAAGGATATTTTGTTGTTCAATTAAAAACAAATGATTGTCACCTGATATGTTCAAGAACACTGTACTCTATCTCATTTATCCCAATTGCTTCTAAGTTCTCCAAAGAGAAAACATTATTTTCTGGAAAAGCAAAGGGGAGGTGATGATGACTTGACTTTGTTTCATTCATTTTTATTCCTTTGCTGCTTTGTACTAGGACAAATAGTATGTTATCAATTGAATTGTAAGAAATTTGGGACAAAGCTGTTGCTCAAAATGTAAACAAGATAACAAGATTCGTGTTTGTTTGTTGTTTTGTTAGTTTGTCAATGACAGGCAGAAAAATTGGCTTTGTCACAGATTGTTGTCTTCTTTTGTGGATACGTTGGGTTTTTTGAAAGGGTATGTGCAATTTTAAGCATAATTACACTATAATGTAAGTCAACTATCTTGGTCATGGCAGGTTAGAAAGTGAAATAATTTCATAACTTGTTTGATAATTACTAAGCCTGAAGATGTATCTTATTTGGGCACTAAATCAAGAGAATTAACCTGTCATGATTAGATTATCCACATGCAGAATATGTGCTATAGTAGAGTTTGCTTTTTGAAGATAAACACACATACACAAACACACACACACACACACACACACACACGCACACACACATATATCCTGAACTCTAAAGCTTTAAGAAGTTTGGCTAAAGTTAGATAAAATGTAAAATGTCAAACAGACTACATAAGAAGTTACTTAAAATATTCTTCATAATGAGAATGTTTGGATTATGTGAATATAAACATAGAATTCTCAATAAGAGAAACTTGATACACAATAATACCTTGACACCAATACTTTACATTTGTTTGACTTTTTAACTTTTAAAAACACGTTCATATCTATTATATCACTTTATATATAATTTTATTCAACATAAAATTGTCATTACAGTGATTGTTAAATTATTTAAAGAAACAATTTGTATAATTGCATTGCAAGTAACACATTTAAAATTATTTCCTATACGCAACACTGAAAAGTTTGTAGTAAAACTGATTTTTGAGAAATTAGTCTATTGTACCAACATACACACACAAAAGTAAAATATTATAATTCAGGTTCAACTTAGGCAAGATGAACAGCTGAAGGAAAGATCAGAGTAAATAATAGAAAAAAATACTTAAAGCCTATAACATTTACCTCCAGATTTTTAATGAACTAACCAGTAAATTGAGCTACATAGACCAAAAAATGGTTGGCAAATTTTACTTCCTAAATATTGTGGTCAGGCAATATCCCAGACAAATTAAATCATAATTTCATGGGCTGAGAACAACCACAATATAATTGGAAACTAGTCAGGTGATTCAATGAAGTTTGAAAATTATGATGTGATATAATAACATGACAATACTATTTTGCTGTACAATGATTACAGTTACAGAATAATATGTATATATTAAAGTTGCATTCAATAGATACCCTCTATATTTTAAAACTCTTCACTTAAAGATCTAAAATTTTACTTGTGTGAAAGTATAGTGTATGCATATCACTGCACGGATGTATTTTGCCATGTGGTATAGAATTCAATTATGCTATAAAACAATGGAAGCAAAATGTACAACTCACCAGCCCTAACCATGATAAATTCACAACCCTGACTTATAGAGGATTATCTATGAGAACAAATGTCCTATGAAACAAAAAGGAAGTAGGTGACCCTATAAATGATCTAGAACGCCTAAGTTTGAAAAATGAAAAGCAAAATTCATTTACACACATGTGCTTTAAATTTTTTAATGTAGTTTTGACTTTTCATAAACAGAAACATTAGTCTCTGGTGGGAAAAAATGTTGTATCTGTTTTCAATTCTCATGAGGCAAGGTTTTAAAACACAAAAATCAAAGATTCTGTACTTCTATTGGAAAGGAGCACCTCATATCTGATATTCTTCATCCTTATTTTTGACCTGAGTCACCTATTTCAGTCTGCCCTTCACCCAGAGTCATAAATTCTTGAAGAGCACTGCATTACTGTCAATCACTGGGTCAGCAAAAGCAGGAGACCAATGAGCTCTGCATGACCTCAGCATCTCAGTAAGCCAATGAAAATATTAAAAGACTGGCTTCTACAATGTTCCAGGAATGAATGTCAGCACTGTGGATTCCATCACTTGCCAAACTTTTAACAGGAGCACCAGAATATGGTCCAGAAAACTGTTGACTAGCACATTAATTTGTGGAGCTATTATGCCGTAGGCATCGATATATATTTTTTATTATGAACTATAATAATAATGACATTAAATCGTATCTTCATTTACATTCTGGCTCAGCTTCTGGGAACAACTTCCATCCCACTTTCATGATATTTTGAATATAATTGATTATTAGCACCATTATCAATATAGATTGTGACCAAAGTAGTCCATCAGATGCACCTAATAAAGTTAAATGCACTAAAACATGGATATCCCAGATGACTAAAGCCTTGAACAGCTAATTATGGTACACTCTTGTTTCATTTTTCATAAGAATAATCTACTCTGGACATCAGCCAAAAAAGAAGGTAAAGGGACATTTTTCCCCATAGCTAAGATAATAGATTGTGTTTATTCACTAAGATTAGCCAAACAATTTATATGATTGCTTCCATAAATATAATCATTCCCAAAAATTCACACAAATTTTATATCTAGTCCAGCAGAAGAAGTAGGATCATCCTTACATAATGTCTCCTGTATTAGGAATAAACTGCACATTCTTGTAGCATATTACATAAATGCTAAGCCAAAAAAGTTCTTTCATGCTTTTATTATGCTATATTTTTGTAACCACAGTTTTGTGTATATTTCTGAGAGACATCTTTCGTCTTAAAGCCAAAATGCAATTAAATGGAATAAAAGAGTCAACATTGTACTTTTTAAAGATAATTGGTAGAGGGGCACCTGGGTGGCTCAGTCGGTTAAGCCTGCGACTTTGGCTCAGGTCATGATCTCACGGTTTGTGGGTTCGAGCCTGGTAACGGGCTCTGTGCTGAGCTCAGAACCTGGAGCCTGTATCAGATTCTGTGTCTCCCTCTCTCTCTGACCCTCCCCTGCTCATGGTGTCTCTCTCTCTCTCACTCAGAAATAAATAAAACATTTTTAAAAATAAAGATAATTGGTAGATTCTTAATGATTAAATTTTAAAATACTAAAAAACAAACTTTATTGCAAGTATTTGAATGAATACTTCATTCCCAGGGGCGGGAGAAATCTTGAGACCCAGTTGCAAGCTGATTATCTGAAACAGTTTAAAAAAAAAAGTAGTGACAAATACGGATGCATCTTAATTGAATTGTCCACTTCATTTTGCCCATTCTGTAGTGTAAGCAATAGAGTAAATCCTGTTTTTAGCTATGCAGGATAAAAGTCTATTTGAAGTTGGAGTCTATAGCTGGCTTTTCACAGTAAATTGACCTTGCTCAGCGCAGCCAATGTCATAATGCTCTGCTTTATCTAGGCTGAGAGAGAAAATCGCAAATTGCTTCTGCATGATTAGTTCTGCCACTTCAAACGTGTTTCTTCCGAGTTGGCTTCCACACTTACTGCTAAAGATTTGTGCCACTGGGAAATGCTGATCTGACTCTGAACTCCTCCAATTAAATAACCCTTTAATTGCCAGTTTGAGATGATGAATTTGGCAAGGCACAAAGAAATCTGTCTTTTAATCAGTGTGACTTGAAAGCATTTTTCATATGCTACAAACAAAAAAAAGATTTTTTTTAAAAACTGGCATACTCTATCTTATGTCAAAATCAAATTTAATGCAAACTTAGATGAAATTCTAAAAAGAATTGAAAGTTGTGGGACGCTTGGGTGGTTTAGTTGGTTAAGCATCCAACTTTGGCTCAGGTCATGATCTCATGGTTCGTAGGTTCGAGCCCCGTGTCAGGCCCTGTGTTGACAGCTAGCTCAGAGTCTGTAGCCTGTCTTTGGATTCTGTGTCTCCCTCTCTCTGACCCTTCCCTGTTCATGCTGTCTCTCTCTCTCTCAAAAATAAATAAAACATTAAAAAAAATTTTAAATAAAAAGAATTGAAAATTGAGTCTGAAAAGTTGGTGAATATATTTCATCACTGGTATAAAGTATATGTTTTTTGCCCTAAATTATATGAACTACTCTAAAAATTGAAGTATTATAACACATGGAAAATTTACTTTCCTTTTCACATAAAAGTTTGTACCCTAACTACTTTAGAAATTCATGGGATTGAATTAATATGAGTACCGTTTAATTTTACATGATCAGGAAAAAAACATTTTATGACCAGCTGTTACAAAAATGTTAAGAGAGGCAGTAATCCTTAAATAGGTAATAGACTGTCCATTTTGTCCATTTTACCAAAAAAAAGGTACAAAGGAACTAATGATTTATATAACCAATTATAATATTAGGAACACATTTTTTCTAAATAAACAGTTATGCCAAAGAAATATAGTTTAAAAATACGGTTTCCCCTCTGACTTCTTGTATCACTAAGTATAGACTCCTAAAACCAGTAAAATATTAATCAAAAAATAAGCAGAGTAACTTTATTAATGAACAGGAATTGCATTAACAATCAAAAAACATAGGACTGAATTCACTGAGAACACTCCAAAAAAAAAAAAGAAAGGAACATATCTGAGGAAATTACTTTTACTGGGTTCATGGATTTATCTTCTCCTAGCAAACGACACAATCTGAAAGAATTTCAATTGCTTCTCGGCCTTTTGGCTAAGATCAAGTGTAATCTTAAAGAACTTCAAGACAATAAACATATGGCAAATAAAAATATTGGAACTAGTGAAAAAACTATTTTTTGTTTGCTGATCTGCTAGCTTTGTCAGACATAAAGGTTCTAAACTATCTTGGGGTAGGACATAGAAAATTGAAAGCTAAAATTGGTAAAATGTGGTGAGTCAACTTTTAAATTTTCGATATTATGTTATATACTATGCACTATTATATATTTGATATTAGATATATATTATATTTAAGTTGAAACAAGGGGTAGATACGAAACTAAAAGCATTGTACGAGTAATTGCCGTTAACTACCCATATGTTCAAGGTGGAGAGTGGAATCGATCCCTTGTGCCATCTCTTCCTGCATTTGCTGTGCTGCTGGAGAGAAAAGGTATTTTAAAATTAGGATTTGTTCAGTGTGTGAAGAAAAGAAAATAAGAGAGGAATGCAGAATTCATGGGACTGAACTGTGCTAAAGCCTTGCTATCCGATACAGATAGGAATGACCCCTACAGACAGAGCCACTTAAAGGTGAAGAGAGAACCAGAAATGTGTTACCTGACAAATAATGCTACATATCAAAAGATTCCACTAACCAGCCTGACATGTAAATGGCATATTTTGTCAACTTCTATTAATCTCTTTATAAATGCTGACAGCACCAAGAAACAACTACTTTTACTTAAGAATTGAATGATTTTATGAAGTTCTAGGCATTTTTCTGGGTCAAAAATGCACAGATTTCTGAAAATCTGTGCATTTATTTGCAACTTAACTTGAGGATGTAAAGCTATCCAGTATTAGGCAAAAGATTGTTTCATTATGTGGTATCATTATATTAACCTTTCATGGGAAACTGCTTAACTCAATCATAAGCATTTTATAGACTTGAAGATGCCAAAACTCAAATATGTTGTACTTGTGGGAATCAATTTAGAATTCAGTGAAATTATGGGGCGCCTGGGTGGCTCAGTCAGTAACGTCAGACTTCGGCTCAGGTCATGATCTCACAGCTTGTGGGTTCAAGCCCCGCATCAGGCTCTGTGCTGATAGCTCTAAGCCTGGAGCCTGCTTCGCATTCTGTGTCTCCCTCTCTCTCTGCCCCTCCCCCCACTCTCTCTCTCTCTTTCTCTCTCTCAACAATAAATAAACAATAAAAAATTTTTAAAGAATTCAATGAAATTATAAATTTAAAAAGTATATTTTTAAATAAATATAAATAATATAAATATAAATCCTAGAATGAATTTGTGGAATCGTCAGAAAAAGACACACTAATATATATTGTTTATTAATGAATGTAATTTTTATTTATTTTTATTTTTTGATTTTTTTTAATGTTTATTTATTTTTTGAGCTAGAGACAGAATGTGAGCAGGGGACGGGTAGAGAGAGAGGGAAACACAGAATCCGAACCAGGCTCCAGGCTCTGAGCTGTCAGCGCAGAGCCTGAGGCGGGACTCAAACCCATGAACCATGAGATCATGACCTGAGACAAAGCCGGACGCTTAATTGGCTGAGCCACTCAGGCGCCCCAATAAATGTGATTTTTAAAAACTTTCTCCTAAACCAGAGAAGGCATAAATTCAGCTGTCCTCCCAATACAATAAGACATAAAACAGGGCGCCTGGGTGGCTCAGTAGGTTAAGCGTCCAACTTCGGCTCAGGTCATGATCTCACAGTTCCTGGGTTCGAGCCCCGCGTCAGGCTGTGTGCTGACTGCCAGCTCAGAGCCTGGAGCCTCTCTCTCTCTCTCTCTGACCCTCCTCTGCTCACGCTGTCTTTCTCTCCTCCTCAGGAAAAAAAGACCAAAAAAAAGACATAAAACACAGTCAATTCTCTGTTTTATAAGAGGATCTTCACATAGAATAGTTGATAGATAATATTTGCATCAGTGAATTAGTATTTACAAAGGCAATTTACAATAAAATATAAATGTAATTTCTCCAATTTCTGCATAAGATTCTGATAATTTTATTATACTTGGTAAAATCCCTGTGATTTGCCCCTGAGCGAATACTTTGTGTTCCCCAAATAAATTGTTAGCAAAGAAATGCTACAATTATCAAGATTGCAATCATGTTTGCTATGTGCGTAGCCCGCATCCGAAATATGAAACCCATATTATTATTCATTGCCTTGAATCATTTTCCTTAAAACCACAAAGTGAGGGATGTAGAGTTCAGGGATAGGATTAGATCTCTACATGCTTGAACATCTCCAGCTTAAGAAAAAAATCAGTTAGAATCCTGAACTCGGGTCACCAAGTAGCATTATGCCCTCGAGAAAGAATTATTTGCAGCTTGGCACTATGAATAGACTTACCCAACACCAACTGGGCTATGTTTAAGCCAGCAGCATCTTGCAAGATAGCTACTCATTAAATTTGGTTCATGCTTAATTATCTCTTTTCACCTTTCTCCTCCACTCTACCTACTTTCTATGTACCTATGAACAGAGTACAGATCCCTTTCTTACCCACTAAATAAAAGTAAAACAGATGGGGCACCTGGGTGGCTCAGGTAAGCATTCCACTCTTGCTTTTGCCTCAAGTCACAATTTCAGGGTTCATAAGTTTGAGCCCTAAGTCAGATTCTGTGCTGGTGGTGCAGAGCCTGCTTGGGATTCTCCATCTCCCTCTCTTTCTTCCCACCCCCCAGCATTTCTCTCTCTCAGAAATAAATAGACTTAAAAAAAAAAAAAAATAAAGAAAGAAAAGAGAAAAAAGAAAAAGAAAAGAAGCAAAGGAAATTAAAATAAAATTAAGGGGCACTAGGTGGCTCATTTGCTTAAGCATCCAGCTCTTTTTTTTTCTTTTTGTAAAATGTTTAAATGTTTGTTTGTTTTTGAAAGAGAGAGACAGAGTGCAAGTTGGGAAGGGGCAGAGAGCATGGGAGACACAGAATCTGAGGAAGGCTCCAAGCTCTGAGTTATCAGCACAGAGCCCTACACAGGGCTCGAACTCATGAACTGCAAGATCATTACCTGAGCCAAAGTCGGATGCTTAACCAACTGAGCCATCTAGGCACCCTAAGCATCCAACTCTTAATTTCAGTTCAAGTCTTGATGTCAGGGTCATGAGTTCAAGCTCCGCATTGGGCTCCACATTGGGTGTGAAGCCTATTTATAAATAAATAAGTAAATAAAATAAATAAATAAGTAAATAGATATTTTTTATTTTGTTTCTACTTGAGTTAGTATCTTGTATTCTCCCTTTACTTTCTGCCAAATTCCTGGAGGTATGCTTTATGTTCACTAGCTCCACCATTGATCTCTCCTTAACCACCTGCTACCTATCATCCGTACCATTCTATTGTAATTTTGTTCTATCAGGTCACTCAGTCAAATGGACATTCACTTGGTGTTTCATTTCCACCTCATTCAGGCTGAGCTTTAATTTCAACGTGGTTGATTACTTTCTTACAAAAGTCTGTATTCTTGGCTATTATACACAGCAATCAGGAGGGGACATCACTATTATTTGCCAGGTGAGTCAAACCAAACACCATTTTCCTACCAACTCTGATTTTGGTGACAAGACACTATTCCAGTTCAACAGTTAGTTGTCTCTTTGTTTCTCCTGAGTTGTCTAAACAAACACGCAGGGGTTTTTCCACTTGAATATTCAACTTTGATCCCAAACACTGTATATTTAAAATCCCTCCAAAAGTCTCCTTGTCTTTAATAGTACCAAATTATTTCTATTAATCATTGTTAAAAGTTTTGAGCCACTTACCTCTATTTCCCTGTATCCAAGTTCTTAAGGTGTCATTTCCATCCCTTTCTTCACTAGTTGCTCTCAAATTTCTTTGCAAATCCAAAACAGTATTTCCAAATACAACCTCAGTCTCTCTACTTGCAAACCCACCAATATATCAAACCTAAAAATAATATCTCGCCTTTCCTTCACTCAATATTGATCACATGACTTTTCTCCCCATTACCAAGATTCAAACTTAAACATCACCTATGACTTCTAATATGTTGTTAACAATTCTATTTCCCCACCTTAATACATTCATTTATAAACATCAATAATCCCTGAATACTCCAGTCAGAGTTCAATCAAACATGAAAGGATTCTGTATTTAAGTAACACATTACCTAGTTGGGGATACAAATATATAAACAATGTGTGGTATTCCAAATTAATGTGAGGTTGATAACTTGGGGACTGAATAGACAAGACTATTAACCAAGAAAAGCAACTCAGGAAGAAGAGTAGATTTTATAGGAAATCAAATAAGTATATTTTTAATATATTGAAAAGATTGCAGGAGGCAACAGCTGATTTTGAATTTGTTAGATAGAAGTAAACTGCTAATATTGAGTTGGACATTAGGGTAAGGGAACATAAGGACGTGGGTGACAAATAAATCAACAAAGATGAAGAGCAGGCAACACAGGTGGGCCACACTCGGGATGGATTTGCGAGTGTTATTAGGAAAGGAGCTAGAGTGGCAGATAGTGAAGAATTATGTGCATGCTACTATCATGGCTGGTAGAATCTTGCAGTAGGGATTCTAGGCCTAAAAACAAAACAAAACAAAAGCATAGCTTAAGTTCAAGCAAAGCTGAGCTCATGGAACAAGGAATAGGAGCAGGAGCAGGATGAGGCTGCAAATGGCAAATAGAGCATCAGATGAGAGATGGGAAGGATTTGAAGAAGTTTAGGAAGCATTTTGTGAGAAGAGCTACAAAAAGTGGTTCAGGAATAAATCAGAGAACACGTTATGGCTCTGGGTAAGAGCTGGCAACTTTCGCCATAGAAGTCATCTCAGAATCCAGATCAAGGGCATATTTGCTTAGCTTTTCCAGAAGGGGTGGCTGAAGCCTTGAGTATGTTCTTAAGCAGTAACAAGAGATTTATTAAAAGTGAGTGGGAGGGGAGCCTGGGTGGCTCAGTTGGTTAAGCATCTGACTTTGTCTCAAGTCATTATCTCATGGTTGGTGAGTTCAAGCCCCCTCACATCGCGTTCTGTGCTGACAGCTCAGAGCCTATAGCCTGCCTTGGATCCTGGTCTCCCTCTCTCTCTGACCCTCCCCCACTCACACTCTGTCTCTTTCTCTCTCTCTCTCTCTCTCAAAAATAAATAAAACATTAAAAGTATTTTTAAAAATGTTTTATTTATTTTTGAGAGAGAGAGAGAGAGTCAGTACGAGCAGGGGAGGGTCAAAGAGAGAGGGAGACACAGAATCTGAAGCAGGCTCCAGGCTCTGAGCTAGCCATCAGCACAGAGCCCAATGCGGGGTTCAAACCCACGAACCGGGAGATCATGACCTGAGCCGAAGTCGGACGCTCAACCGACTAAGCCATCCAGGCGCCTCTAAAAATATTTTTTTTTTAATGAGTGGGAGAGGGGCGCCTGGGTGGTTCAGTCAGTTAAGTGTCTGACTTCAGCTCAGGTCATAATCTTGCAGTCCATGAGTTCGAGCCCTGCGTCAGGCTCTGTGCTGACAGCTCAAAGACTGGAGCCTGGTTTAGATTCTGTGTCTTCCTCTCTCTTTCTCTCTCTACCCCTCCCCTGCTCATACTCTGCCTCTCTCTCTCTCAGAAATAAATAAACATTAAAAAATAATTTAAAAAAATGCGTGGGGGATTGATGATTCAGAAAAGAAAGGATAATCTAATGCTCAATGTCCTAGGAGAGGATAAAGCTTTCGGAGAAGGATTATCTTTGGAGAAAGGGGGAGATGAGAGTAGTTTTTGTTTTTATTTTATTTTTTTTTTCTGAGTAAAATGAAATATTACTAGGTGGGGAGAAGAGGTAAACAGCATGATCATAAGACTGATGGAATACAAAGTTTTCATTTTTCACTGAATTAGAGATTGAGATTGAAAAGAATGGAAAAGAAATTGACAGAGCAGAAGAAATCATTTAAAACAACTTCTGTGTGTATTTAGAAATTGGAATAAAATGAGATAAACGACTTAGATGACTTTTCAAAAAGATTACTATGTAGTATCAAGGGTCCAACGTAGGCTGGAAATCATACATTTATATTGAAGTCAATCCACATGGTTCTGTAATTTTCTCCAGCTATATCCAAATTGCCTGAGAACAGAATTAGAGAAAATTGATAGTTTGGTTGAGCCAGGGTGGGGATTAACTGGCAAACTGAAACAAATGTGTCAATGGGTTAGGAAATTGAAAATGATAAGGAAGGTAGAGATGAAATAACTGACTGTAGCATCCATTATGATTTGGAGATGAAGTGAAACAATAAAGGAGCTAAGAGACAAGAGAAATAAAATGTGATTAAGGAATTGATGGTAGTTTAAAGTCAAAGGCAATGTTTAGTAGATGGGGGAGAGACAGAATGATGGTAAGTTGCAATGTCGATAAAGAAGATTACAAATGTAGAAGATTTTGAGTTGTTGACCAAATTCCTAAATTAAGCAGGAAAGTGGAATAATATAAAGGATTTTAGCACAATCTCTTAAAAATATCAATAGGGAGTCACAAGGACCCCAATCTTGCCTCCTCTCTCCATGTAAAGAGGTAGAGTATTAACATTCTAGAATCAGACAGAACTATGTTCAAATCTCTTTTTTATGTGAGTAACTATGGGCAAGTTACTCTTCTGTGTCCCACTCTTCTTATCCATAAAATGAGAATGTATATACTTCCTAAAAGTATTGGAAATATTACATAAGCTCTAAGTATGCAGTGTAAGCAGATAACAAATGGTTTATTCCACAAACTCTGGAGTGACGCTTGTGTTTGAATCCTAGCTCTGCCACATACTGGTTTTACAACCTTATGCAAGTTAAACTTTCTCTATGCCTCAGTTTCCTTGAATGGAAATGTAAATAATAACAGTAACGAACTCATATGGTTGTGTGAGGATTAAGTGAAGCGTATGAAATTGCTACTCTTTGATAATTTTTAACCTGTGAAAATGGCAATTTCATATGGTTTAACATGTAGTTTATGTTTGGTAATACATGTAAATTGCCTAAGATGGAATGAGGTACATAGTAAGTGATCAACAAAAGTTATTAACAAATGATAAGCAACTACTACTACTTCTGCTGACATGACTAATAAAATAAGAATTCTCAATGTGAAAGACTCATGATAGATTCAGGTTTAACAGTGAGAAGACCGAAGGAAGAGCACTGGAAGAAACATTAATACACATACATACATACATGCATGCATGCATACATACATTCAAATTCTTTGTCAAAAGAATCGGGTTGTAAAAGTCATGCATTCTACCATTTTCTCTAGTTTAAAAATACTTCCCTTCCTGTCTGGATAACTGCAGTTTTGGCCCAATCTAATTCTTGGGCTTCAGTTTGACTTCTCCAATTCCTTTAACATAACGCTTTGAAATTAATCTTCCTTAAAGGCTGATTTTCATGTACCTTTCCTTCTTTAAAAAAAATAAGTAAATAAAAAAAACAAAACAATTAAAAAATTTAAAAAATAAGTAAAATTTATATTTTTTAAGTTCATCTTCAGAACTGAATTGATTTGGCCCCAAATGATCCCCAAAGCCTATCCTCCACATACGCCCTACTTAAGCCAATTGTTTCAGTTAAACCAGGCTATCTCTGGCTTTGCAAATATGATGTACACAACTCCAGCTTGTCTCCACACGTCAGAGCTCTTAGTTACGGCCTATTCACACCAAGGTCAATTTTAAATCCATGTTGACTATTAAACCATTAGCTTCTCCATTTCACTTGTATCTCTTCCATATCTGAGCTTCATAACAAAATAGATCTATAATATGACCTTCCATTTTTATTTGTGTGTGTGTTTGTGTGTATTCTACGTTTTCATGAGTCTCCAGGCATCTTAATGATAGAAATCAGGTCTGAAATCTCTTTGTATTATCCCCTGAACTGCCACAGTTGCCTTGTATAAAATTATCATAATATTTGTAAATTTCCATAATAGTTTTAGAATGACAAATATTGAAAGAACTAAAAACAAAGAATGTAAATCTTTGATATACTTATTAGTATGTTAAATATCTTCAAATCAGATGTGAGATGTTTTAAATAGTAACATTTAGAAGAGAGCAGTGGAAAGTTTAGTTCTTGTCTTTCTCACATGTATACTAGTGTAAGGTCTCTTGGATTGATCTTACAGATAAGACCAGATATGAATTCAAAAACAAAATCTCACAAAGGCCAAAGACTTGTTAAGATAACCACTGGACATCTTGTTGTTCATCCTTCTGAATAATGGAATATAAGGATAGATGTTCATGATTGGCCATAGAGAGAGTACTCTAAACAATCATGTAGTTCTTTCTAATGAGTCTGGTGGTTATGTTTGGAAATGCTTCAGTTATGTGTAAGATCATTGGGAAATTATCTCATTGGAATTCCTAAAGTGTATACTACTATTACATGAATAAGAATTCATAGAAAATCAAAGATAAATAAAATTTTAGAGCTCAAAGCAAATATTTTGAAAATGAGGCCCAGAAAGATTAAGTCACAAATTCAAAGTGAAGGCATTGACTTTCAACTCTTTGTTGTATGGTAGTCTATTTGTAAATGTAGAAAATGACAAATTATTATGTAAGAATTATGTGTTCATATGTAAAGCAAATAATAACAAAGGAGGGTTTTTTGTTAAAGGCATTTCAATAGTTTTTTCCTTTCTCTTTTAACTCAATTCATAGATATGTGCTTGTATGTATATATCACATACTCACCTGTACATACTAGTAAAGGATATATATTGGTTAGTAAGTAAGTTAAGCTGCTATAACAATGACTCCCAAATAAAATACTTTCAACAAAAGAGATGTTTACTTCTCCTTCTTGTCCCACTTGGGTGGTCCAGGCTGAAAGATCATTGTGCTACAAGTTATCATTCAGAGATCCAGATGCCTTCCATCTTCATGCTTTGTCATTTTGTAGGACATTATCCTCCTCTGCATGTTTGGAACTTACTCACAATCAAGTTAGTGTTCCCGTTCATAAGAAAAGAGTGCTTGAGGCACCTGGGTGGCTCCATCAGTTAAGTGTCTGACTTCAGCTCAGGTCATGATCTTGAAGTTTGTGAGTTTGAACCCTGCATTGGGCTCTCTGCTGACAGTGCGGAGACTGGAACCTGCTTAGGATTCCGTGCCTCCCTCTGTCTCTGCTCCACCCTCCTCCCCACTCGTGATATGTCTCACTCTCAAAAATTAAAAAAAAATCTTTAACATTAATAAAAGAGTGGAATCCCAAAGCCAGTAGTCTGTCTTCAGTTGGAAATATCAAACTCTGCAGGCATCTTTTCTGATAATAGCAGAATGACCTGAATTTATTATTATAGTCAAAATTAGCTGCAAGAAAATTAGAAAAATGGAAACTACCTGAAAAGTCATGGGCTCAGTGTAAATTTGGAGGGTTCTAGTAACAAAGGAAAAAAAATGGAAGTATTTGTACATATGCATTTATTTGTTAATATAATAATTCAGTCATTAGAGAAATATTCTGTGAGCATCATATTATGTGCTAGACATTGTAGGTGGTGCAAGGAAAATTAAACTTGTCCCAGCTATGAAGCAGCTTCCAGTGTAAGCGAGAAATCTGAAAATGAAATGAGTCTATAATGAAAGTTAACATAATTAGGAAGACAGAACATTAGGTCCAAACTTTAAGCCACACAGGGTTAGTGATGGCTGCAATCCTTATCTATTTTCGTTCCCCTCCTTTCTGTCTACATGGCTTTCACATAAAAATTAAGTAAAGTGATTTTACTTACTCATGTAAGAGTTCATTACAAGAAAACAAGGTAAATATAGTTATAACTAACATCAGGTTGGAAACGTTCTAGGCAAAAATCTTAACTTGAAAACATTTTGAGAAACTCTTTCAGTTAATTATTCTAAGTATTTAGCCCCATTGGTGCAGAGTTTCAATTGTACCACAGCAAACTGATGGCTGCAGTCCATTCCCCTTCACTGTGTTTAGGTGAGAGCTAAACATGGTGCAAATGGCAAAAGGCATTGCCTCCTCCTTACACATAGTCTCCAGGCCTGTGTTCTTAATTGTCAGATACACAACTGAGTTATCAACCTTAACTGTTGCAAAATTGGTAGAAAAGCCTCGAATACACCCCCAAAATATTTTTTCCAAATATTGTGAGCACCATCCACCATCTTCCATCCTTTGATGGAGGAGATTCACCTATCCCTTTCAACTACCTTGTTTATCCCTCTTTTGATTTCATAATTTAAATGACTTAAAATAAATGTTTTGTAAAAGCAACCAAATTAGCAAAGCCTTTTTCATAAATCAAGACATAACCTTTCCTTCAGCATGGTTCTCTGAATCATTCAAAACACCTGAGACTTACATGGTGCAGTATCAATAATTCAGACATCAATGATTCCACTAGTGTTTATTGAGTATCTACTATGTGGTGTGCATTGGACAATTCCACGGGAATACAATGGGAAAGGGGAAGCCATGCTGTTTTATGAAATCATCGTAAAGAACATCAATCATGGGCTGGTTTTGCCATTTCTTATAAATAATACATTCTATGCTCAAAAAAAGTTTATTTCTGTAACAATAACAGAAATTAGAATGTCCCTGTTGACAGCAGTTTTTTTTTTATGCTAACAGTTCTTCACATCTTAAGATTCCTAAACTCTTTTTTTAATCAACTCTATTGAGGTATAATTTACCTACAACAAAATTCCCCTATTTTAAGTGTTAGCTGAATTTTGACAAATGTACCGTGTAACCACTACCAAAGTCACTTTCAGTTTATCTTGAAAGAAGTCATATCTGGACTGCTTAATTGAAGAGTGCACAGTAATGACTATAGAGCAGATGGGCACTTAGACATCAGCACTCCCTCCTAACGTGCTAAGTAGAGTCATTATGCAAAGTGAATAACTCTAAGGGTGAGGATATCCTCAACAACCTCACTCCTACTTGTGGGTTGGAAATTGGGCATAAGAAGGCCAACTGCCAGATAATGCTGTTGCTCTGAAGCTTGTGTACAAACTGAAAGGTTGAAGTGCACCCTTTCAGCACCAGGATTCGTGCCCAGTGGCTTCACTCTCCCCCCCAAGGCTCACACCAGCCAAAGCAGTACTGCTACAGCCTTTCAGCATTCTTCCTCAGCTCACCCTGTAGACAAGCATATTGTCCTGTCTGGAGTGTCCTCTTCACCAACACATTCCAAGCTGCTTTGGCTCGGGAGATTCTAAACTTGTGTCTGATGACAGATAACTAAAATCTTTTAGGAGAACTCCAGAAAGGAAAAAAGAAAGAAAGAAAGAACGTAAGAATTGCACGTCAACTCACACTGTGTTGTCAGCTACTTCAGCTGACAGAAATACAATTCTTTCAAATGGAAGAAGTTTCGATGATAACCTTGTTGGGAAATGATATCACAGGACAAACGTGTCCTTTTAAATGTGTAACTTAGTACTATCAGCACTGTTAATTTCTCTGGCCATTTTAACTCTTAAAACTGCCACAGTGGGGGTGTCACTTGTATACAAGCCAAGTTTGTCAGGAGAGTGCAGGAGTGTATATGTGCAGAATACGTAATATATTCTAAAGTTAAGGCAATTGTACTTATTAACCTAAAAATGTGTACTAGCTTAGTTGCCTTAATTTAGATATTAATCTTTGCCCCATTAGTTCTACCATTTTCATTTGGGGGACCAGTTTATACCTGGATAAGTACTTCCTATCACCCACAAAAGATTTAGTAGTGGTTCCAAAAGAACAGGGGGTTTAGTTTAATAACTGTGCCTTAACAGAAGGTTCAAATAGTCCTTGAAGGTAATGTTAATGATCAGGTAAAAAATGAACTTAAAGAATGAAAATGCCTTAGGTATCTAGACAAATCATCAAAGATGTGTGTATGTGTGTGTGTGTGTAAGTAGATTTTTACCCATCCAGTGGTTAGCTTGTCTTGTTCTATTTTTATTTGTGTACTCAAAATGCTTTTACTCTTTGATGTGATTTCTTTAATTTCTGAAAATTGAGGTGAAAAAATGAACCAGGTTATATATCAAAATACTTTCCATGCCTGACTTAGATTTAAAGATTTATATCCTCAAGCCATCTACCTACCGTAAATGATAGTCATTTATCTGGTCCATTCACCTCTTGAGATATTGAAATATAAAGGTCTGGAATTATTATTTTAAAAACTTCAATTTTAAGTTTAATGTATGAAGACTAAGATTACGTTATAAATATATGTTTAAATAATTAAAGTTTGCTTTAATAATTTTACTGAAAATTGCTTTGTTAATAACTAGAGAGACAAAATATGCCAGTATTCCACCATGTCTCCTTTAATTAGTGAATTAAGAGTTTAAAACTCAATTAAAACTGTTAGAAAAGCTCATAAGCATCATTCACTTTTTCTGCCTCAATTACTTTTGTAAAATAGGCATATTCATTAAAACAAGATTCATTTATTTTAAAAAAGGTGATTTGACTCAATTCCAGTTAGTTAGCATACAGTGTTATATTTACTTTTAGGTGTACAATATGGTAGTTCATCACTTCCATACATTAACTAGTGCTCATCACAAGTGCTCTCTTTAATCCCCATCTCCTATTTAACCCATGCCTTCACCCACCTTCCCTCTGATAATCATCAATTTGTTCTCTGTAGTTAAGAGACTGTTCCTTGATTTGTCTTTCTCTCTCTTTTATTTTTTCCCTTTGCCCGTTTCTTTTGTTTCTTAAATTCTACATATGAGTGAAATCATACAGTAGCTATCTTTCTCTGATTGACTTATTCGCTTAGCATTATACTCTCTAGCTCCATCCATGTCATTGCCAATGGCAAGATTTCGTTCTTTTTTATGGCTGAATACTGTTCTATTGAATATATATGCATACATATATACATATATATCACATTTGGAGCACATATCCCTTCGAATTAGTGTTCTTGTATCTGGGTAAATACCCAGTAGCTCAGTTGATGGATCATAGGGCACTTCAATTTTTAACTCTTTGTGGAACCTTCATACTGTTTTCCACAGTGGCTTCACCAGTTTGCATTCCCACCAGCAGGGCACGAATGTTCTTTCACCACATCCTTGCCAACACCTGTTGTTTTCTGTTGTTGATTTTAGCCATTCTGACAGGTGTGAGATGATATCTCATTGTAGTTTTGATTTGCATTTTCCTGATGCTAAGTGATGATGAGCATCTCTTCATGTGTCTGTTGGCCATCTGGATGTCTTCTTAAAGAACTGTCTGTTCATTTCTTCTGCCCATTTTTAATTTTATAAGCTCTTTATATATACTTCATGCCAACTTTCTATTAGATATGTCATTTGCAAATATCTTCTCTCATTCCATAGGTTGTCTTTTAGTTTTGTTGATCATGTCCTTCCCTGTGCAAAAGCTTTTTATTTTTATTCCCAATAGTTTATTTTTGCTTTTATTCCCTTACCTCAGGAGACATATCTAGAAAGAAGCTTCTATAACCAATGTCAAAGAAGTTACTGTCTGTGTTCTCTTCTAGGCATTTTATGGTTTCCTGACTCACATTCTAGGTCTTTATTCCATTTTGAATTTATTTTTGTGTATGTTATAAGAAATTGGTCCAGTTTCATTCTTTTGCATGTTGCTGTCCAGTTTTCCCAATATCATTTGTTGAATAGACTTTTTCCCATTGGATATCCTTTCATGCTTTGTCAAAGATTAATTATTTGACCATATAGTTGTGGTTTTATTTCTGGATTGACTTGACTCTAATCTTAATGGTTCTTAACTTGAACTTAGATATCTCCAAGTTTAATATAGATACCTCTTTGTTATTTGAAGTTAGCTGTAACAGCAGTTTTAATGTTCTGTAGCCAAATCAACACTTCACTACAGAAAGGACAAGTGGGGATTTTTAACATTAACATTTTACAAGAGTAAAGATAATCCAGGGTCCTAACTGTTCCATATTATCTACTCTCATTCAACATCTATTCAAGAGGTTGTTTTTTACATTTATTTCTTTATTTTGAGAAGGGGGAAAGGGACAGAGACAGAGGGAGAGAGAGAATCCCAAGAAGTCACATTACTGTCACCATGGAGCCCAACACAGAGCCCAATCCCACAAACTGTAAGACCATGATCTGAGCCAAAATCGAGTTGGATGCTGAACTGACTGAATCACCCCGGCTTCCCCTAAAAAGGTATTTTTAAGTGTGTAGTACATGAATATCCCTTTTTCCCCTATAGAATATGCCCAAAATATTAACACTATCAAAAAATACGGAAAAAAGAAAAAAACAAGGAGTCTAATTCTCTTTTAGCTTTCCAGGTACTTTTAAATTTCTTTTTGTAGGAATATGCCCTCCCGGGTCATAACTGGAGTCAAACTCCCTCTCTGTTTGCCCAAGAGTAAAGACAATAATCCCCCAACACCAACCCTCACAAATACCCTTGCTTTAACTCAGCTTTCCCTGTGAATTTAAGATAGTCACATCTCTGTCCTGAAACAGATCAGGAAGATGACAAGTCCTTTTTCATTAAAAATACGGCATACTCTCTAGTTGCAGAATTCTTTTGGGTCAAAAGGATCTTCTTTTTGGGCCTGCTCATCTCCAGTACAAATAATTTCTGCCTACAAAAACCATGTATATGGAATGATATCATGTCATAAGAAAGCATCAATAAAATAGTATCTTACTGCATTTTCTCAGAAAGAGCTATGTACCAAAAATGCTGTTACTCCACTGTTTACTTGAATCATTGACTCTGACACTAGACGTGGCATCATATTCTTTATCACCAATTCAAGGGAAGTCCTTTCATCTTTAACTCTAAGTCCATTGTTGTTATTTCATAAATGAATCCTAAAATTTTTCTCAGTTTCCAATGAACTCCCTAAGTTTACATTTGATATTTCCATTATTTATTATATCACTTTATTATCTACTATGGACATACTGAATAAATGTATAAAATGATTTTTCCCAAAATTAGTTTTCCACTTTCTTCTGAAAATCTTCATCTACAATAACCGAAATTACCATGGAAATATTTATGCATTAGAACTAGTTTTCACAGCTCAATCATTTTTTCTAAAAAACAACTTTTAAAGCTGCATTGAATGCTTAGTATACATTTTATAAAACCTAGCATAGCCCTTCAGTGAGTTGCTTCAAAAATAAATATTTTCCAAACAGTCAAGAGCAGCTAAGAACTCCCAAATACCTTACTCCAATGTCATGAAGAAGCATGAGTCTTGTTCCATTTCTGAGAATGGAACTACACTCACTAAAACAGGTCATTATCTGTGACTCTTAGTTTCTAACTGGGAATATAGAAAAAAAATTTTAAAGGCCCCAAATAATAAAAAATAATAAAGATAATTAAGGATTCTACCACCATTATGCCACCATTATTACAATGGTACATATCATACCAGATCATTACTATTATCATAAAGAGATGTTTGCCTCATTTCTTCAAAATCTAACAATAAGAAAATACATCAAATTCTTAACAATTTTTGCTGAAACTTAAATTAAAACTTCTTCAAGTTAGCAAGTGATGAATAAAAACAGCTACTCACCATAAAATAATGACAGCTAATAATAATTTAATACTGCATATAATTTTGTTCATTTGTATAAAAGGTAAATACATAAAAACCTTTATCTTAAAAAGCTTAGGGACTAGAAATGTTTTGTGCATAGAAATTAGTATGGAATAAAAGAAATTATTTAGTTCAACTTGCAGGAAATTATTGCAGCCATTTCTTTATCGTGATCATATACTCCTTGGCTAAATACCTCATTATTTAAAACTTTGCAATTTGGCTAATATCTGAATATGAAAATCTTAAAATCTTTCTTAAGGAATTAAAAACCTTAAACTTTTTTGTTAGGGAATGAAACCTAGGTATTGCTGCTTTCCTAGTTATTTCAGGTGCTTCAAGGAGCATCAATTCCTTCAGATTACTCTAATAGTCACATAGTTTTTTTTTAAATGATGAAACTACATTCCCAGACATTAGTTAAATAATTAACTGCTGTGTTCATATATTAATTAACTTCCTAAAAGTTCCTATCCCTGGAAGTAGTCAAAACTTATTATGGCCAACAGTGAACCCCATTAAATCTGTGTAAAAACCCAATTAGATAAACACTACTCTTGTTGTTTTAGAGGTGGGGAAACTGGGGATTGGAGAAGACAGTTTGTTAGAGATCCTTTCACCAATAAGTAGCAGCACCAGGATTTCAACAATCTTCTCCCTGGCATAAAGTCTATGCATTTTCTACCATACCACCTTGCTTCTTGGGACCACCACAAGATTTAAGTATATTCTTAGTTTTAAATAAATAGTTAAAATTGATAGCATCAATAGTATCACGTATTATATTCTGGTTAATACAAAGGGCTAAACTAAATACATCACAATTATATCACTTATATTTAAAGGCTCATCTTTTTCAGATTCTTTAGCAAATAGTATCTCATACGTCTTTCCCAGTGTTGTGGTGTAGGAAAAGGGTTTTATTAACATCACTGTGCACGTGAAGAAAAGTGAGACACAAAGAAGTTAAGTGGCCTAAGAGAAGTCACACACAGACCAACTCAGTGGGACGATCCAGTCAAGACTCCCTAACTTTCACTTAATATGATGTCAGCAATTTTTAAAGACAAAATAGTTGTTGTGAATAATGATAAATATCACAGTCTTAAGATTAATTTAAAAAGGTGATATTCATTAAAAACACTAAAAATTCAAAAACTTAAAAAATACTGACTCAGTGATATCGTTTAAAATATTGTATTTCTATGGTTATAATTCAGAATGCTGAGGGGATTCAAGCAAATACTGGCTTAGACAAATTCCTATTTTACTTGAACAAATTCTCACCCTGGGGCTTACCAACTAGAATCTAGACAAAATATCTAAAGAATGAATCAGTTAATAGACCTTGTAAGCAATATCAGTCTGTACAATTGTTCTCTACAAAAATAAATAAAAGAAAAAATGCCATTGTCTAAATTTAAACATGCTTCCTTGTTTAAAACCTTCATGAGAATTTCTTTCAATTGAAGCTGTAAGAAAGTCTAAATGGAAAAAAAATAGTTCAGCAAAACTCGCTTCCATTATTTCTCAAACAACAGCAAGCTAAGACCCTTTGGCCTGCATAACTCATCACTGTCCATGTAAATGGTAGCTTGAAAGATATAAGCAACTTTTTTCTTTACAAATCTTTTTCTCTTCAAAAACTTTAGTACCTAATTAGTAGATATCTCAGAACGTTTCAGTGTAAGTCAGCATTATACCTGTGGGAATACATGCTGTAGGTCCTCTGTAAAATAAAACCTTTGCTTTAAGAAGTATCACTTTGCATTACGTGGAGGTGAGGTATTACATTCTCTCTTTTTTCAAGGTTTTCTTCGAAGGGACTATGCACCCTGTACAATTTATTCCAAGCACCTTGTGAAAGAAGAGAGAAGGCATAGTAAAAGGAGTCCATGTCTCTACCCATCTCTGAGTCTTCAGACTGAGAAAGGTTCTGTCTTAATATCTGATGTGTTTAAATACTCTTTCATACTTATTTGTAAGAAAAGAAAAATAGATATGTCCATACACATATATATGGATTTTTCATACGGAAAACATCATCATCTGCAAAACATCTTAGTAAGAATTCAGTGGTTTAATTTTTTTAAATTCCAATATAGTTAACATACAGTGTTATATTAGTTTCAGGTGTACAATACAGTGATTCAACAATTCTTTACATCACCCAGTGCTCATCCTGACAAGTGCACCCCTTAATCTCCATCACCTATTTTACCCATCCCCCCATCCACCTCCCCTCTGGTACCATCAGTTTGTTCTCTATAGCTAAGAGTCTGTTTCTCTCTCTTTCTATCACTCTCTCTCTAACTCTCTCCCTTTCTCTTTCAGTGGTGTTTTATTTCCTGTCTTTTTCATTTCATAATAATGAAATTTAAAATTTTAAAGGAAAATAACTCTCTGTGAAACCCTTGTACTGCTCAGAGACAGCCATTTTTCTTTTCCTGGGTTCTCTGTTATTATTTTGTGATAAAATTCTAGTGATTCAAAGGTAGTCACCCAACACCTCTCCTTCACGCTGAGAAAGCAATATCTCTAGTATTAATAGCATTAACAATACTGAGCGATGGCATTACTCCATGAGACTTCAGAATTTATGCTTATGACTTGCACTATATTCTTTTGTACTTTTAATATGATGATCTATATCTTTGACATAAGTAGTTTGCTTACCTCCATTCAAATAGAAAGTATTTGCGGACAGAGTTCATATCCTCACACCACCTAGAAGTGTACCATGTTTTGCCCAAACTGGGAGAAAGATGTGTGGTTTTTATGTGTTTTCTCTTTACTGACAAAATTCTTGTCATGTCTTAGTCAAATTGGACAAATTACCTAATATCTTTGACCCAGTTTTTCCACCTATAAATGTGTGACTGTTTCTTAAAATGTGAAATGCTATCCATGTTACTTTTGTGGTTAAGCTACCTTCAGGAGTGAATAAGACTTCCGAAAAGAGGTGGCTTTTGTTCACTTTCTAATTATGGTCCATTTTATAATTATTATTATAGAAACTCCATCTACTTCAGGGTTTTAAAAATAAAGGAGCTCAAGTGAGAAGTGGATAGGACATTTTGGATACATTTAGTATGCACAAATGAGTGCCTGAAAATATCAAGTCTACTTCATGCTGTCTGGACAATCCCATTTCCTGCCTGTGTTCAATAAGTGTGCACGTCCTCATCTCCTATGTAGGCTGAACACTGTCGATTAAGATTTTGGTCTGTCCAAGGTGAGGGAACAATATCTTCAATACATTAAGAAGTTAGTAACAATTATTAAAGAATCCATTTCAAAATAATTATCCATCTTCATTTTATGCTTCATTGTCACGTCCAAATAGATTTAAGATTATAGTTCCAAATAAATAAGTTGCACTGCATATATACAAAATGTACATTTCCCCTACATTTTAGGGTTCCAAAGCAAGTCACTCTGTCTTAGTGACTTGGAAAAACCAATTTACATTCCAAAGTATTAATTTGCATAACACCTATAAAGGATCATTTGTAACCAGTTAGGTTACCAGTTAGGCTGCTTACTCCTCCACATTTTTAAGAGCATATTATGAAAAAAACATAAAACTTAGGTTATTAAATTTCAAATAAACTGCATGAAAAGATAGGAAAGTAATGAAATGAAAATCTATTTGCTTAAATTCTAGTTCAGTGAACACTTACAACCATGACAATAACCATGTCTGGATTTTGTTGACCATTTTTGTCCAAGTACCTAGAATAATGCCAAGTATATTTTATGCCTCAATAATAATATTTGCGGGGCCCCCGGGTGGCTCAGTCAAGCATCCAACTCTTGATTTTGGCTCAGGTCATGATCTCACGAACCGCGAGCTTAGCCCCCAGGTCAGGCTCTGCACTGACACCGTGGAGCCTGCTTGGGATTCTCTCTTTCCCTCTCTTTCTGTACCTCCCTGTTCATGCACTTTATCTCTCTCTCAAAATAAATAAACACATTTAAAAAAATAGTATTTGTGAGTTTATTAAACAAGTGAATATATTAGGTGTCTATGAGACCCTGCACTAAGTACTAGACATATACAAGGGTACAAAAGTACTTTCTACGTCTATCTGCGTGTCACACGAGGTGCCACGCCCTAGCCTTACTGCTCTGCCGAGGGGAACGTACAGTCTTCACTCGTGGTCCCTCCAGGAGTCAGTGGGCAGAGTGGAGGACAAGGAGGGCCCTTCTGATGCTTCTCTCTGTCCAGGATTTGCATCTGCTCCATCCTTCTCTTCGACTGACTTCAGCTGCCCCTTGTCTCCTCCCCTGCCACTCTGCTGGCCAAAGTGAACTGCCCGGGGAACTCGACATAGGCTGTATCCGGGTTGTGTGCTTTCATCTCCGTGTCTGACTCATCCTTCCAGGGGTGATTTCAATGGCAAAGCCTTTAGGTCCTTAGTGGTGCAAGTCATTTTATTTACACAGCATTCTGCGTCTCAGCACATCGGAGAAATGGCCAGGCACAGTCAAGTCAGGCTCAGTCTCATGCTGCCCCAGCAGCCATGGCTCCCTTGAACGTTCCAACCCTGGTAGTCAGGCTTTCTCAACAAACAGGTGGTTTTCTCCTGGGGCGCTACGACCTCTTCCTCTAACTGAATCTCTTTGGATGAACCCACAATCCTTCAATCAGATGTGCATTTGCCTGAACCCCAATTATGGTCTGGGGTCATATTCTTTCACATGTGGCTCAATGGGCCCATGCAAATTAGAGACCTGAGCGAAACAGCTGTTTCAGGGGCCTCTATTTTCCATGACAAGCAATGAGCTTCCAAAACAGTCAATGCCATCTGGAGGCTGTTCTGCCCAAGCGCTGGACATGGCCCCATAGGAGAATGCATTGCTAATGCCACTTGCTAGCCTTACAGAGTCTGATCCCTGATGATGCCATTCCATATAGCATGTGATAAGTTCCACAATGCAAGTATACGACAATGGTGATAGGAATGCAAAAGATACAGCTGGATTTGAGATTTTTTTTTTTTTTTAGAAAGAGCCATACCAGTTGAGTCATGTAGGGTGAACACAATTTACAGACAAGAAGATAAAGGAAGGAAGAACTTTCCATTTGGAAGGCACAGGATAGGGGGAAAGAAACTTGGAGGATGGAGGGTAAAGAGCCAAAACAGAATACATTAGTATTAAAGAAGAAGCAAGAAGACAAGAAACAAAATGGAATCTTTTGAATAAATTTTATACTCACACAATGCAGATATTTAAAAAATAGAATATATTTAGAATCATAAGCATAATCCTTCTAGTGAATTTTAAACATTTGTGATACACTGTTAAGTTAAAGTGATTAAAACTGCTGTGTACACTATGATCTCCTTTGTGGACAAATATGAAAATACTTGGATAGAAAAAAAAGTTGAAAGCAACTGTTAGGAATTGCTCTCTCTGATTACTGCAAATACAATGAAAATATATTTATTTTTTGTTATTTTTGTTTATGTGGATCTTGTGATATTAGGTCAATAAACATGTATTAATTATGGACTTAAAATCATGCCGGCAGGAATATACTAAAAATGTACAATCGCAGGTATTAGCTTTCTGAAACTGAAGATCATCTCTAACTTTTACAAAGATATGTTAGTAATTAGAAAACAATGCTTCCATATATGTCTAAACATGTTTTATGATAAATATTTATTGACATGTAAACAGTAATGTGACTTCTTTTTCTTTTATATAAAGTATATATACTGAACATGATAAATATGAAAAAGGGTAGTAAACTCATACGATTGTAAAGAATTTCTCTGAATCTGAATCCTGATGGATTTGGGTAAACTCTCAACCAAGAAGATGAGGTCGACCCTAGTATAAATACATTTTGATCATGAGTGAGAGACCCCAAAGAAGGTTCTCTCTGATATGAAATATTGTTTCCTTTTATCTGTGCCCTTAGCCCACCAAGATCCTTAGTTGTTACCCGACTTTTGCAGGCAAGACTGAAAACGCAATGCCTGTCTGAGATGAGAACACTTTTGAAGGTTATCAGCTAAGTCAGCTGGAGTTTGTTGCCTAGCTTCCCAGGGGGGGCAGAAAGAATGGGAAAATGGGATGCTTTCCTGATTGGGGGCAGGTGAGAGGCTAAGTCTAGAAGCAGACACTGCTTCTTTTCTTGAGTCTTGTCACAAGGCCGTGAGCCCCTTGAGAGCAGGAACTAGTGCCTTGTTAATCCCCAGTCCCTACAACAGCGTCGGTTTGGGTTCGAATGAGGAGGGAAGGCAAGGAGGGGAGGGAGGAACAGAAAAGGGACTGCTCAGGAAAACCGAGGGTCTGCAAATACACAGACACTGCTGAGCACCTGGGAAGAGACTGTCAGAAGGAAAGTAATCTTTACCATTTCCCCCAATCGTAAAGTGGTTGGTTGCCTGTGTCTATCCACATCTTTCCAGGAACAAATGGAAGAGGACACAAAAGAGAGACAGAAGAATAAGGAAGATGTTTGATTACACTATTGGCAGATCAAAAAATACCCAAAAAAAGCCTCCCAAAACAAAGACAAGGATCAAAGAAGAAAAGGAGAGGATTTCCTTTTCTTCTTTGGGGAGGGGAGGGGAGGGGAGGGGAGGGGAAGGAGAGGAGAGCAGAGGAGAGGAGAGGAAAAGAAAAAGGGAAAAGAAAAGGAAAAGGAAAGAAGAAAATTTTTTCTTTCCCACCAAAGCAATTTACAAAGTCAACACAACCCACTACTTTCAAGGATAGAAACACATTTCAGGAATGTTTAGTGGAATCAAATTCAATGAAATCTTGTGAAAACTCCTATTGTTTAGGTTGCTTTTTTCTCTCATTGGAAAACAACATATGGCGTTAGGGTGGGTTGGAATAGAAATTAAGATTCTAACACTATTTTCTCAGCTCTCTAAAGTTTTATGACAAAAAATCAAGGGCAATCACGGCACACACTCGCAGTGTATTTGTCAGGGTAATGGGAGGCTCCATGCTCAGAACTCCACTAATTTCCATAACTAGGCAACTGTACAGATTTGTCTTCTTGTATTAACTCAAAAATACCTACTACTATGGGATCAGAAGTTCAGAGATTAGTAAGCCTCTCAAATTTAGTCAGTTAAGACTCTTTATCCAGTTTCAACATCTGACTTTTTTTCAGCATGCAGTCATGGCCCCTATAAAGAACATTTGACACACACAAAAAAAATGCATTAGAACTGACAAATTAAGGAGATCTTAGGCACATTATAAAAGGGTTAGCTGTGATTAAAAACAGTTTATATAATGCCGTTTAAATGGCTTGTTTCACCAAAATAGAAACAATATATATTATTACACAGGCATTTGTGTGGACAAACTGAGTTGCTTCTATACAATTAATGAAACAAAGACATCTCAGTGCTGTGAATATAATTTTCCTCTTAAAATATAAAAATCAGTATTTTGTATTTATGAAAACAGTAGATCGGTACAGATAGATGATAAATAGGTAAAGTGTAAGACCACAAAGATTAACATTAGTGTTTGCATATCAGTACAAGAAAAAATGAATCAATAGAGTTTTGTGGCCAGAACAAATATAACACATACACATAAAGACATATTTGGTCAAGTTTCTGACCCGAAGGACATAAGAAAAAGGAAAGAATTCTAACACTCCATCTAGATGCTTTCACAGAATTTTTAGGAGTTTAAAAGAATGCACATAGGGCACCTAGCTTCTTAGATTCATACACAACATTTATGCTTCCGTCCATTGTTCAAAATGCTACACAATCCAAAGAACAATTTGCCTTAGACGTGAGGGATAGTTGCTGTTCAAAAAGAAAACTAATTTTAAATCTGATTCGATACGTGTTTTCATCATATATTTCTCTCTCTCTCGCATTTTTTTGTTTGACATTTCAGATTTAAGTTCTTCTTGAAACTATAAAACTGGGAATATATAAAGTTTACTTGTGTCTGGTTTCAAAGATGGCCTTTTTTCCTCCCCCCTTTTCTTTTCTTTTCTTTTTTATGCACAAAATGTCTGCCAAGCCTGAAAATGATGCAGATCATGTTTCTATGTCTGTTAGGTGGCGCTTACCAAGCAGTCTGGCTCTGGTCAGGGATTTTTCAACTGCTCGCTGTGGTGGAATTACAGTAGGCGATTGCGCGTGGGGTTAGTGGGAAGGAGGCTTTGTCCCTGCTGCATTTAAAATTACATCTAATCTTATCAAGGCGCTCCTCATTGTTTCTGGCGGCCGGGAGCAGGTACAGTACTGCTTTTGTTCAAGTCAGTAGCTTTGCTGAATAAAGTTGAGGGAAAAGCCAAGACTAAATAATTTTCTTTCAGAACCTCTTGTGTTGATTGAAAAAATGCTTTGAAAGAGAATGAGAGAAGGGTGGGGGAGGGAAGGCAGACAGGTAAAGTCACAATAGGAAAGTATCCGTGTGGTAAGGAAAGAAGCAGTGACTCAAAGATGAGGGGAGAAACTACTGCAGGAAAAAGTTTGCTCAAAAACGCTTTAATTCTTATCCTCTGAATGGACGGGCTCATTTTCTTTGGCATAACACGATCATCAAATTCAGGGAAACTACTTTGTCTAACTCTTCTATTTGAGCAAATTGAAAGGTAAACTCCTTTTTATTTAATGGCACATAGCTACAAGGCATTGTTTCTCTTGCACAAATAAATATTCCTAAACCTTGTTTGTATCAAGGGTCCCCCACTGATAGTCTTGGCCTTTTGATATGCTAAAATATAGGTGGAAGAGGCTTTGGTCACAACTCTTGGGGTCGCAGCAGACTGATGACAACTAAGCAGTAATAAATCCAGAGTTCAAAAACCTTGCTCTGACCAGCTTAGAACAGAACAGACATTATAATTCTACCAACCAGAACGATGTAATTATCAGCCAGAAAAGACCTCCCCAGTCTTCCATGTGTCAATAAAGATTGCAAGTTAATTCATACAGAAATCATTGGCATTAAGATTCACAAGACATTCCTTTACCATAACTTGAAAATTAAGATGAGAAGTAGCTTGTTCTAACATGTTCGGTTTTAAAATCTGGTGAAGTAACCATAGTTACTCACAGACATCCTCTGAAAAATAAAGTTTTTACCCAAAATGACTGCTCTGGATTTTTACCATTTATAATTAAATTACATTAAAATACATTTAACATATTTTCTGAAGCTCCAAAACTATTTTCCGGTATGCGCTTTCAGAAGATTAAAAACCAAAGTGATTGAACTTCCTGATCAATAGCAGCCCCATGGTAACTTTATTGTCTGTGGTTCTCACCTTTATTAGCTGCAATATATAGTATACTATACTATATACTGCATATAATATATAATATATTATATATAATATATAATATATTATATACTGCAGTATATAGTATAGTATACTAATTACAATATTTAACTTTACTATTATGGTTAAGAAAGTACCTCAAGTTGTGTGTTACGGAGGACTGTAGATACAAATTTTGATTAGATACATTCTAGTGATATACTCTTTTTCTGTGTTATACTATTAAATAGACAACTATTTTGACACTTCAAAATAGTGTGCAGAGAGGATGCAAATATAAAAACTACAATTTTAGAAATTCGCAAATTGCAAAGGTGCATTGTGTACTTTGGTAGATCACTGTAAGTAATATGACTAAAATTAATGTTCACATTATTTTTGATACATTAAAATCAAGTGTACACAAGCCAAAGCATTTTAAAGTTATACTGTAAGTACTTTAACTGTCACCTTTTGTTCTTATATGCATTTGTTGTCCTGATCATTGAGGAATCATTTGATTAATAGCGGCTATAATCATCGTGCGAAGTTTCTAAAATGAATTATAATCATGGTTTTATGACAGTTTTCTTTAAATCAAATAAAGTCAGATATTCTGTATACATTTTGTCATTTGATTGCATCTCAAGTCATCTATTAAAAATAATAAAATGTTATTTATTTGAATGGATCGTTCTTTAGTATAAGATCTTGTATAAACTGCCTTTGTGCATTTGCATTCACTTTAATTATTTGGGGAGAAAGTTTCATCACATAACTGATCACATTCAAACGCACCTATTGCTGTTAATGTTTTATTGTCTTTTATGATCTGGTTATAGAAATCAAGAGACAATTTATATGTCACATTTACAGAAGTCAAATTAATTAATTGCTCAATTAATAAATTCCAAAATGGGATCTTAAAATTATGTAGTGGTCCCTAAAATGTCCTTTTCTTGCTTGACCTTTATTCTAAATGTCTTTTACTTCTGCTACTAAAAATCCTTACATATCTCAATACTGTTGCTACTCACAGGAAATATAAAATCATGATTCTCACTGTTAGTCATACTGAATAAAGGCTTCCTTACCTTAAATTTTTTTTTATAAATGAAAAAAGGATTGGATATTAGTTTTTACTTACTAACTGGATTCCAAATTTTGCACTTACTTTGACTTTCCTTAAATAATCTCCATAATTTTTATTAAATAAATTATATTTCACTTTCCCTTTTCCCAAACTGATCTCACACTAAGTGTCAATTAAAAGCCAGGGCCTGAAGTGGAAAAAAGAGCTGGGGAAGGAACAATAGAAATGTTTCCTAAAAAAAATGTGGGGGGGATCTATTCGTCTTGCTGTTGTTAATTCTCCTAACAAATCTGAAACATCTACTTTTTGTTCTTTTGTTCCTAATATGTTCCCTTTATTCCTCAATTGAATATAAAGATTCAATTTATATTCAAGTGGAAGTTCAACCTTCAGTGGAAGGTTCGAGTGAGCTGAGAATTTATTACATCCAAAGAAAAGCAGGGGAAATAAATTCAGATATCTTCAGCTATGTGTACTTATGCAATACATCATTAGAGATGGTTAAATCTGGCCATCATTGATTTTGAAAAATAAGAAAACTGACATATATGAAGATGAATTGCTTTTACCACGAGTTATAGATCATCAGCGATATCACCCTGAATTCTAAATTAAAATTCATGTTTTAGGAGATATGCTAATTATTTGACTGTCTTGCAATTTGGAAAATAACTTCCAAAGGGGAGAAAACGTCTCTTTCCCTTCACAATTAGTCAAATCATTTATTTGAAAGAGTGACTAATTTTGTTGTCTTCCTATGTGCTAATTCTCGTTAAACATTCATCTCCTAGAATAGGGGGCCATATTTTTACTGACTCCTGCAATGGGGTCTCCATGCTATGAACAAGTTCCTTAAATGGTGATACTTTGAGTACATCTGTCCTGTACATAACACGACTCCCACATCAACTATAGTGAAAATCACATATGCTCAAAGGATATTCAAAATTATAGGTAACGTTTCAAAATTATAGGTACCTATATATAGGTATATATATTGGGGATAGCTCAGGCTTTTATTAAAGATTTAATTCAGCGATAGTCAATGACAAAGTGTTCTCATCACAAGCTCCAAGTGCATTATCTATTTGCAGAGTTTCCTGTGCTGAGTCTCCTCCGCCACGGCCCTAACCCAGCCCCTGTCCCTTTAATTCCGAGCCACGGGAGACCTCTGGAGGGGCATCAGAGCCCCTCATGTCCAGCCACAGGTTCCTTCTCCACCATCTCCTTCATCCTTGCCTCCCTCAAATCTAAGAAGCTTAACAAAAGGGCAGTAAAATTTGGGGAGTAGAACTCAAGGCCCAGGGACTTTATTCATCTTGCCTTGTGGCTTAACACATATTATTTGTTACAATGCGATGAAGTGGTTGAAAAGCCTTTGAAAGATAGAAAAACCCCAATAGGAAACCCCTACCCCCATAGAGAACTATAGTCTGAGTTCCCACCAAACAATGTATACTTTTTTATGCAACAAACCCTACTCATAAATTGGAGTTATGTATTCTAAGGAGATACAAAAATAACAAAAATTCCAAATTAAAGAATGCAGTAATGCTCAGGCATACTATTCACAGGTAGGTTGCAATTCGAGCAGCCCACAACAAATCCAAAACAGAAAATACCTCTGCCATTTTAAAGGAAGTTGTCAGACAAAAACAAATTGTCATTCTGATATCCAGGGATGAGAAAGAAAAACAAGAACTCAGAACTTGACAGCTGTGGCTTTAGGTAGAGAGGGAAACAGTCTTATACTTTTCCTTAACATTAGCTTTTGTTAGTTGAGAAATTTCCTACTGTGAAAAATACTACCAGAAATGCCAGACAACGTGTCCCCAAACACAGTCCAATATTAGTGACATAGCCAATATGTCAGGCAAGGAGTTTCACAAAGGCTGACGTATGTATCTAATATTTAATTTATTGTAAGCTTTCTTTTGCTGTGATAGATTTTCTGGTTATATATCCCTAATAAAAATTTATTTTATATTTTTCTCATTTTTAAAAACGGACCTCTATTTTCCAAGGAAACCAGCTTCCAAATAGTTAATGACAAATTTAAGTTCTGGTGAGCTGAAAATAAAAGCTGTGAGTTGCTTGTCTTTTCTACAAACATGGCGCTTTATCAGAAGTTCTCTCCACTTCTGTTCCTTTTCAGTATATCAGCATGAAGGACCCGACCACTACAAAGTTACAACTGTTTCACTGCATGATTTTAATCTGGACATAATCAACTCCGATTCTTTTTGGTTGGATGGAGGTGAAATGAGGGGTTTGGGAATCATGCAATTATGGTATATGCTTGCAAATCCCAGGAACAGCCAGATTGGAGGTAGAAAAATGATAATAGATACAAGATAGATTTATGAGGGAATATTTGCTTTGTTAGTTCTTATAAGGAAACCAATCTTGTGCTGGTTCATTTTTTTCCCCTTTTACCCTGGACTGCTTCCCAAAGCATTTTACAAAATCTTTCATTTTCAAAATTTCAAAGATTTTCAAAATCTTCCAACTGGTCTGAAGTTGTTGATCTGTGTTGCAAAGACATTTTCTCTGTGATGGACCCCACCACATGCATTCTGCCCTTGAGCCAGATCTTGGGTTTCTGCTCACACTCGGGATGAATTCAGGAGAGCCGCAGTGAGATGAGTCGAAGCAGCCTGTTTGATGCTTTGGCTTTTACACTTCCTCCAGCAGCCCAGTCTGTCTCCTCTCACAAAATAGTCTTCGCAGAATCTGCAGTGAACTTTCTGATGAAGTTTCCCCATAATCCACAATAGTTGGATTGACTGCTTTTTAAATCTCCGAATTTTGTGCAATTTAGACTCTTTCTGTAGGAAATACAGATCTCCTTTTTAAAAGTCTTAACCCACACAATTATAACAAAATATTTCTTTCTGGTCCAAAAGATAAAGTGTAAATTTTCAAACATGACCAAAATTATATTCAGTAAAATAACCTGCCGACAAGCTGGAAGTACAGAATGTTTCTCCTTCTCTGGCTCACACACTAGCATTCCTCATGGCGTGTAACTATCATTTGAAGCTGTTGAAGCATTCTAAAATTTAGGGTAAGTGCTAGAAGAGTCTGGATCAAAAAATAATAGAAGTACATTTCAGTTGTTGTGATTTGGAAGAACATATCTTCTTCCCCTGAGGGCTTAATGAACGCTGCAAATTTTACCCTGATTTTTAAAATGCATTGACAGCTTTTCTAATGTTCCTTAATCAGCTTTAATTTCTTAGTGATTGTAGTTGGTAGTATTATTGTATTTGGAAAAGATAAAAGGAATAATTTAGGAGATTTTTTTCCCTTTCATTCCATCTTAATAATATAAGGAATAGAGAGTGATAATGTACTGAGTTCCAATAGCTTTTGATATTCACCCACCAAACTGTTCAGGAGAGAGAAAGACCAAAAAGGAAAGAATAAAAAGTCTGGTTTTTATCATATGAAAACTCCAAGTTTTTTCTCTCTTTTGTCATGTAGGTGGTAACCAGACTTCCCCATAGCATTTGCTGAGGAATGCTAAGATGGTCCAGTTTTGTTGTGCAAATGGTTGAAATGTGTGTTTATGTCACCTGAGGAAATAACTTTCTGAAGAGACTAAGTTTGTCCTGGGTTGAGAGGAAACCAAGCAATCCGATACATGGCCCGTCTGCAGCCATGTCTTTCTGCACCAAACTGCTTCTGGTCATTTCCAAACAATATATCATGGAAAAACACGTATGTAATAGATTTTAAGGGCAAATGAGAAATGTTTTGTCTGCCTGCTTAAAGAAGTTAACAGGATCCAATCAATTACTTTACAAATATTTTCCTTCTCAATGGTAACTGAGAGGTCATAGCATCGTGGATCAATATATATTTAGGAAATTCTTCTCAACTAAATTTGACAAACCTTACATCTGATTTCAGATGACCTCTAGTCAGATTTCCAGGAGGAAGAAAATCTCAAGAAGTGTCTGTTTCAGGACCAAAGGGCTACCGCATTGTGTCAAAGATTTGTGTTTGAATTCTAGCTTTGCCATTAATTTACTCAGCTGATACTTATGGAAAGGCTACTATCTTCCAAGCATTATAGTTATCTACCCCTGGATATACAATGGTAAGTAAGAAAGTCATCATCAAGCAAATAGGCAATTATAACACAGGATGATAAAAGCTTTGACAAAGAAGTAACAGCATTTGGCAGCTCCTGGGAAGAGCACTCTACTAGTTTCCTATGGCTGTTGTACCAATCTGTCAAAACTTGGTGGTTTACAACAATTTAAATATATTATATTACAATTCTGGGGGTCAGAAATCTGAAATGCAACTCACTGGGCTAACATCAAAGGGCCAGCAGAGCTATATTCCTTCCAGAGGTTCTAGGAAAGAATGGTTTGTTTTCTTTTGCCTTTTCCAGCTTCTACAGGCTGTCTGTCTTCCTTAGCTTGTCTCCTCTTCCCACCTTCAAAGTAATCAATGGCCAATGGAGTTGGTTTTTTTTTTTTATGTCACATCTCTTTGACACTGAATCTTCTGCCTCCCTATTCTAACTTATAGGGATTCTTACAATTGCATTGGGCCCAACTAGATAATCCAGAATAATCTCTATCTTTCAAGGCCACTTGATTAGCAGTCTATATTCCATCTACAACCTTAATCTACCCTTTCCAGGTAACATCACATATACACAGGTCTGGGGATTAGGACGAGAACGTGGACATCTTTGAGGGCTCTTATTCTGCCTATTGTAAGCAGGCTGGAGTGAGACAGATACAGAGTGAAGAAAGGCTTCTTAGAGGGTTGAAATGTAAGATAAGTCTGAAAGGATCAGTAGAATTTAGGTAGATAAATGGAAGACTTAGCAGGGCTGGGAGTGGGCTTCTCTGTTTTGATTACAGCAATGGCATGTTTAAGGTCCCAGGCGGTGAACAGAACATGGCACATGGGAAGTCATAAGAAAAAATTAACTGTGAATTAAGCAGAGACTATGAGGATAAGAGGAAGTCGTGCAAGAGACTAAGCCCAATGGTTAAGCGGCTGTGCAAGACATTGGAAAAGATGGTAAGAGTTCAGGAGTGTGTTAACTAGCATGCAGACAGGAAATTCGGGAACAACATGATTGACACATTTGAGCAACGCGTGTCACCCTGGGTAGGCCAACAGAGGTCAAACCCCACGTTTGGAGGAGCATTGAAGGATGGGACAGTTAATAGGACAGAATAAAAAAGTTAGTCGTAGCTAACTTAGGTGCAAGGCCACAGACATTCCTGGGTAACTCTGCTTGGAAGACATCATAGCAAAATGGATTCATTTCAAAATGAATGAATTGCAATTTTGTTTAGTGCCATGAAAGAGAAGTGCAGTGTGCAAGCACGGTACACATCAGAGCTAAACTCAGCTGAGGGTCAGAGGAAAATGGAGAGGAAACATTGAAGCTGAAATCTGAATAATAATGAAGAGATCGCTAGATGAGGGGGAGGGACTTCCAGGCAGAGAGAACAACAAACACACAGAGCTTAAGGTAGGAAGGAGCATGATCTGTGCCAGAAGCCGGAAGACTAGTGCCTACACAGAGAGAGAAAGAAGACAGGGAAAAGGGAGAATTGGGCAAATCAAGGCTGATGAGGTACGAGGATGGCAGTGGGTGTGGGATCATTGAGTTCTGTAGGGACTGTTAAGGAAACATGGTCATAAGAGCAGTGAGATGCTACCCAAAAGAATGGCATGATTGAATTATCTTTTATAAAGATCATCTGGCTGCAGTAGGGTGAAAGTATCCAAGGAGGGAAAAACAATCTACCTGTGAGAGAGCGCTGTCGTTTGTTGAGACAGAAATACCATATACATCATCAGAAAGAGAAACAGTCACTGCTGGAAGTAAAAACTGACTACAGTTGATTCTGCCTTCCAGAGAAGTGGCATAATTCATCTCTGGGGAGATGGCTTTTTTTTTTTTTTTAAACACCTTCATGGTGTAAGCTGTTTCCTTTCATCGAGAAAGGTCAGGTCCCTGACCTTTTGGTCCCTAGATGTTTGTGGCTGGATGGGGAGCCAAAAATCAAAGCTGCCTTTTACTCTGCAGAATAAAGTAGGAAGAATTTAGTTGTGCTGTAGGCAGCCCAGGATAGGGGCCTGGGAATGAGAACAACGAGTTGCCAGAAAGATCTAGGAAAAAAAATTAAGAGGGCTCCTGAAACATAGGAGGCTGCAGCGCACAGGGGCACATAGCCATGAAAACCTTCAGATGGAGGGGATGGCTGACAAATTACTTGGAACATTCATATCTATACCTGACATTAAAGTTGAAGTAGTTTCAGACCTGTAATTACTTTCTGCAACCGTCAAGCCTGCGGTAAAAGGTTGGCACTCATAGGAGCCCCAGTTTGCCGTGCTTTGCTAGGTTGCAGGAACCGGCGAAACACCCTGAGGCCAGCGGGGGCATGAACACCCACAGCAACAAACAGCCAGCCGGACGTGGTCCAGAGCAAGAAACAGCACTGGGAGGTCACAGATGTGCACTCACATAGGAGCACATGCACTCCAGAAAAACTCCAGAGAGATTCAAGAGGATTCCAGGCTTCCCACAGTAGAGTTCAAGGCATTTGATTTAGATATTTAAGTTAAGAGTCACCATAGGAAACTTGCAGATACAAAAATAGGAAACATCTGGATTGTAGTCGTTTATATTTGGGGTTACACCAAGCATGATACTTGCTTGATAGCTATGACTATTTAATGTTCGCTCCCAGCTGAGAAAGTCTTGACAATATTTTTTAGAAATTTCCCACTGAGGCTATTTTTGCAGATGTAACTAATAGCTCACTGAATAAAGAAATGTCCTAAAGTGTCAACTGTTACATGCGATGCAGAATAAAATAGAATATTCTCTTGATCAGAATTTCTCAACTGTCAGAATGCATCAATGTGCTGCAAAGACGCATGTTGTGACATCATTCCCGCTGCTTTTCTAGCAAGTCCTGGCCACAATGACAAAAAAGTCTGATCTTTATATACTGAGTATCATGGAAATGGCAATCAAAGTTAATAATCAAAAAATAAGCTTTGTATCATGTGGTCTTCATTAAGATACCAAAACACAGGAAAACTTTTAACAAAACATTTCTATTCCAGGGTCTTGCCCAACAATTTTTTTTTTTTTGTAATTTCTAGTTTACTTGAGTTTATAGAAGTATTTCATCTGCTTTTGCAGATACACTGGTCATAATGAGGATATTAAGAGGCCAGCTGTTACCCAAGGAATTTTGTAAGTATCTGCAGTAAAATTTGCACACATAAAAACAAAATAAAAATTCAGGCTGTATTGTGTGGGACATTTTTATAAGCCTATGTAGTCATAGCTATCCAGGTAAATCATGGCAAAAATTTTAATTAAAAAAAAAAACATCCAGATAGTTGTGAGAACGGCAGAATCCCCACTTTCTCTTCGACGTTGTGTTATACATGGCTTGAAGTCCATATTCATGAAAAATGTCAGCTCTTAACTTCATTATGTTTTCTGTTCACCGGTGATTATTTAGGAACTTCTACAGTCAGTATTAAGCTTCAAGTCAAAGAAATGTAAATGGTCTTTTTCTGTAAGTCTTTTTTCATTTTCCTTTATTTATATTCCAAAATTCTCAGCTCAATAATGATGGAGGTTTCCATAAGAAAGCAGGTTTCCATGACATCAGTTCTACAAAAGGCACAAATAAATTATTTTGCAAGGTAATACTATTTTTGCCTTTGCTATTCACCTACTCAATCCTATTTGAACTAGAACCTATCAGACAATCAGCATGTGATTCTCATAAACCAGGTGGAAATGGCCAGCAATATCCCTTGTGCCCACGTTCATGGAGAAATAAAAGACAAGAAATGCTGTGTGGTAGATGCTTTTATTCTGTAAGTATAAATTCATATCTTGCTTTTCTTTTTTTTTTTCAAGAATGCATTCTATGAGGTTTGCAACATCACCAACTCTGTTTCTATCATTCTGTAATTACTAACAGGCCAGAGGAAGTTTTAGCATTAAAGGCATTCTGTTTTCCAAGAAAATCATAATCTGTCAAATTGTCCAGAATTGATTTTCTTAATCCTCATATTTTTTCAATTTAGTTAAATGCGATTCAAATTATCAACTCTTTTAAAAAAAGTTTTTAAATGTTTTATTTATTTCTGAGAGAGAGAGACAGCATGAGCAGGGGAGGGGCAGAGAGAGAGGGAGACACAGAATCCGAAACAGGCTCCAGGCTCTGAGCTGTCAGCACAGAGCCTGACGCAGAGCCTGAACCCATGAACTGTGAGATCATGACCAGAGCCGAAGTCGGACACTTAACCGACTGAGCAACCCAGGCGCCCCTAAATTATCAACTCTTAATATCCTTCCCACTAGTTTGGTTGTGGAATTCTTGCAAAAGACTACTGTACACAGTCACCTTTTGGAAAAGGTAAAATATGCTCAAAATTAAAGCAAACTTACTTCTACCTTACTTATAACAGCGAACAGGTGTTTAGCACTATTGGTGCAGTTCAACATCATGCTAAGCACTGTTAACTCAATATCTCATTAATTCCCCCGAGAACTCAAGGCTGTTAAGTAGCAATATCTATAGATCAATGGTTCTCAAACTTGAGCATGTATTAGAATCATGTGAAGATAAAACACTTGTTAAAATACTTCTTGCCTTCCACCCCGAGAGTTTCTGGTTCCGTCAGTCTAGGTTAAGGCCAGAGAATTCCATTTTGAGGAGGTCCCAGGCAGTGCTGGTGCTGCTGGTATGTGGACCACACTACCAAACCCACTGTTATGGATCAGATTTCAGAGTATGATGGCCCACAGGCCAAACCCAGGAGACCTGGGCTTTTTCTTGTTCAGTCCACAAGATAAGATTGGTTTTAGTTCTGAATGGTGAAAAAAAATTCAAAAGAATATTTTGTGACACACAAAAAAATTATATGAAAGTCAAATTTCAGCATCCATAAATTATGTTTTATTGGAATACAGCATGCTTGTTCATTTATGTATTGCCTAGAGTCGCTTCCACACCACAGCAGCAGAGTTGAGTGGTTGTAGAAGACACAGTATGGCCTGCAAAGCCTATTTGACCCTTCACAGGAAAAGTTTGCCAATCTCACATAGCATGGTGACAATACTTAATAATATTTTATAATATATTTGAAAGATGCTGAAAGAGTAGATCTTAAAAGTTATCATTACACACACACACACAAATTGTAACCATGTGATGATGAATGCTAACTAGGCTATAGTGATCATTTCACAGCATGCACATATATTGAATCATTGTGTTATACACCTGAAACAAATATAATGTTTTACATCAACTATATCACAATAAAAAATTGCCAGTCCCTGCCGTCGATAGAAGCAAGATATTTAGCTAGCAGGTGGTAGTGTTGGGATCCATATCCAAGTCAGATTTTATCCAGATAAGAGCCCACATTCTTTTACCATTTTAAAAAGATGCAGAAATTCATTTTTTTTTTTTGGTAATTGAAGTGTAGTTGACTTTCAGTGTTATATTAGCTTCAGGTGTATCACAGGGTGATTTGACAATTCTATACATTATTCAATGTTCATCATGGTAAGTGTAGTCACCATCTGTCACCATACCACATTATTACGATGACTGACTATATTTCCTGTGAAGTACTTTACATCTCTATGACTTATTTATTTTATAACTGGAAGTTTGTTCCTCTTAATCCCCTTCTCCTATCTCACCCTGCTGCTCACCTACCTCTCCTCTGGCAACCACCAATTTGTTTCCTGTCTTTATGAGTCTGTTTGCTTTTTTGTTGGTTCATTTGTTTTGTTTTTCAGATTCCACAGTAAGTGAAATCATCTGGCATTTGTCTTCCTCTGAATTACTTCACTAGTTAACGTCCTCTAGTTTCATCCATATTGTTGCAAATGGCAAGATCTCATTCTTTTTCATGGCTGAATAATATTTGTTTATATTATATTACAATAATAATTGTTTATATATACCACATCTTCCTTATCCATTCATCTATGTATGGATACTTTGGTTGCTTCCATTACTTGGCTATTGTAAATAATTCTTGAATAAACACAGAGGTACGTATATCTTTTCAAATTAGTGTTTTCATTTTCTGTGGATAAATATCCAGCAGGAGATTTACTGGATCGTATGATATTTCTATTTTTAACTTTTTTGAGGAAACTTCATACTCTTTTCCACAACCGCTTGTACCAATTTACATTCTCACCAACAGTGCATAAGGGTTCCCTTTCTTTCACATCTTGGCCAACATTTTTTATTTTTTGTGTTTTTGTTACTAGCCATTTTAAGTGGTGTGAGATAATATCTCATTTTTGAATTGTTTCCCTGATGATTGGTGATATTGAGCATCTCTTCATGCGGCTGCTGGCCATCTGTATGTCTTCTTTGGAAAAATGTCTATTCAAGGTCCTCTGTCTATTTTTTAACCTGATTGGGTTTTTTTTTCTTGGTTTTGAATTATGTACATTCTTGATATATTTTGGGTATTTACCCCTTATTGGATATACCATTTGCAAATATCTTCTCCCATTCACAAGTTTGCCATTTTGTTTTTTCTTTATAGTTTCCTTTCTTGGACAGACGGGTTTTTTTTTTTTTTTTGGTATCATCCCAATTATTGTATTTCTTTATGTACTTATTTATTTTTTGCTTTTGTTTTCCTTGCCTAAGGAGACATCTGTAAATATGTTGTTATGGGTGATGTCCAGGAGATTAGTGCCTATGTTTTCTTTTAGTAAGATTTCAAGTCTCACATTTAGGTTCTTAATCTATTTTGAGTTTATTTTGGTAGAGTGTAAAAAAGTGGTGCAGTTTCATTCTTTTTCATGTTGCTGTCCAGTTTTCCCAATATCTATTTATGAAAAAGACTATTCTCCCCATTGTAAATTCTTGCCTTCTTTGTCATAGATTAATTGAGCATATAAGTGTGAGTTTATTTCTGAGCTCTCTCTTCTATACTACTGATCCACGTGTCCATTGTTGTGTTTTGGTTACTACATATTGTTTTGATTACTACAGCTTTGTAGTAGATCTTGAAATCTAGAATTATGTTCTTCTTTCTCAAGATTGCTTTGGCTGTTCAAGATCTTTCATAGTTGATACAAATTTTAGAACTATTCTAGTTCTGTGAAAAGTTATTGGTATTTGGTTGATTACATTGAATCTGTAGATTGTATAGTGTGGACATTTTAACAATATTTAATTCAAACCATGAACACGGAGTATCTTTCCATTTGTTTATGTTGTCTTCAATTTCTCTTATGAATATCTTATACTTTTCAGACTACAGGTCTTTCACTTCCTTGGTTAATTTATTCCTAGATAATTTATTCTTTTTGGTGCATTTGTAAATGGGATTGTTTTCTTAATTTTTGTTTCTGTTCCTTTGTTGTTAGTACCTAGAAATGCAACAGATCTCTGTATATTAATTTGATATCCTGCAACTTTACTGAATTCATTATTAATTCTAATAGATTTTTGGTGGCATATATAAGGGTTTTCTGTTTGGTATCATATCTGCTGATAGTGGCACTTTTGCTTCTTCCTTGCCAATTTGGATGCCTTTTTTCTCTTTTTCTTGTCTGATCACTGTGGTTAGGCTCTCCAGTAACTATGCTGAGTACAAGTGGTGAGAGTGGACATCCTTGTCTTGTTTCTGACCGTAGAGGAAAAACATTCAGTTTTTCACTGTAGAGCATGTTAGCTGTGGGTTTGGCATATACAGCTTTTATTATGTGAAGACATGTTCCCTTTCAATCCACTTTGTTGAGAGTTTTTACATGAATAGGTATTATATTTTGTCAAACATTTTTGTGTCTATTGAGATAATCATATGGTTTTTATCCTTCTTGTTAATATGCTGTATCACATTGATTACAAATATTGAGCCACACTTGCATCCTTGGAATAAACTGCACTTGATCATGACAAATGATTCCTTTTGATGTATTGTTGAATTCAGTTTGCTAATATTTTGCTAGGAGTTCTTACATTTGGATACATCAGGGATAGTGTCCTGTAGTTCTCTCTCTCTCTCTCTCTCTCTTTTAGTGTCTGTTTGGTTTTAGAGTCAGGGTGATGCTGGCCTCATAGGATGAATTTGGAAATTTTCCTTCTTCTATTTTTTTGGGATAGTTTGAAAAATATGAAAATTAACTTTTCTTTAAATGTTTGGTAGAATTCACCAAACATTTGAAGCCGTTTAGTCTTGGACCTTTGTTTGTTAGGAGGTTTTTTGTTTTTGTTTTTGTTTAATTACTGATTCAGTTTTGTTAGTACTAACTGATTGGTTTGTTCAAATTTCCAATTTCTTTATGAGACAGCTTTGAAAGATTGTATATTTCTAGGAACTTCTCCATTTCTTGTAGACTATCTAATTTGCTGGTATATGATTTTTCATAGGATCTTCTTATACTTTGTTGTATTTCTATGGTACCTACTGTTATTTCTCCTCCTTCATTTCTGATTTTATTTATTTGAGTTCTCTCTCTTTTTTACTTAATGAGTCTGGCTAAAGGTTTATCAACTCTGTATAGCTTTTCAAAGAATCAGCTATAATGGGGCGCCTGGGTGGCTTAGTCGGTTAAGCGTCCGACTTTCGCTTAGGTCATGATCTTGTGGTTCGTGGGTTCGAGCCCCGCATCGGGCTCTGTGCTGACTGCCAGCTCAGAGCCTGGAGCCTGTTTCAGAGTCTGTATCTCCCTCTCTCTCTTCCCCCCCCCCCCCCGCCGCTCACGCTGTGTCTCTCTCTCTCTCCTAGAAATAAATAAAAATATTAAAAAAGATTTTTTAAAAAAAGCAAAGAATCAGCTATTGGTTATTTTCTAGTCTATTCTATTGGTTCTTGGTTGATCTTTTCTATTGTCTTTTTAGTCTCCATTTATTTCTGTTGTAATATTTATTATTTCCTTCCTTCTACCAGCTTTGGGCTTTGTTTCCTTTTCCTTTTCTATTCCTTTAAATGTAAGGTCAGGTTGTTTATTTGAGATTTTTCTTGTTTCTTGAGGTTGGGTAGGCCTGTATCACTATAAACTTCCCTCTTAGAACTGCTTTTGCTCCATTTCAAAGAAATGTGTTTCATTTTAATTTATCTTTATGTGTTAATCTATCTCTATGTATTTAAATTTCCTTTTTGATTTCTTCATTGACCAATTTGTTGTTTAGTAGCATATTATTTAGCCTTCATGTGTGGGTATTTTTTCCAGTTTTTTTTTTCTTGTAATTGACTTCTAATTTCATCTCATTATGGTCAGAAAAGGTGTTTGATACAATATCAATCTTCTTAAATTTATTGACATGTTTTGGGGCCTAACATGTGTTCTACTCAGGAGAATTGTCACATGTGCGTTTGAAAAGAATGTGTATTCTCTTGTTTTTGGATGGAATGTTCTATATATATCTGTTAAGTCCATATGGTTTAATGTGTTGTCCAAAGGCATTGTTTCTTTGTTGATTTTCTGTCTGATGATCTAACCCATTGATGTAAGTGGATTATTGTATTACTCCTATTTCCTCCTATTATTGTATTACTGTCAATTTCTTCCTTTATGTCTGTTAATATTTGCTTTATGTATTTAGGTGTCTCCTGTGTTGGGTGCAGAGATTTTTACAAATTTTATATTCTCCTATTGGATTGATTCCTGTATCATTACATAATGTCTTTCTTTGTCTCTTGCTACAGTCTTTGTTTTGAAGTCTATTTTGTCTGATATAAATATTACTACCCTGGCTTTTTCTTCTTTGCTTCCATTTGCATGGAATATCTTTTTTTATCCCTTCACTTTCAGTATGGGGTTTGAAGTGAGACTCTTACAAGCAGCAGATACAGGCATCTTATTTTTTTTATTCACTTAGTCACACAATATCTTTTGATTAGAACATGTAGTTCACTTACATTAAGGGAAACAGAGATAGATATGTGTACTTACTGGCAATTTGTTAGTAGTTTTCTAACTACTAGTAGTTAGTACTTTTAGTTCTCTGTTCCTTTCTTCTCATCTTCCTGTCTTCCATTGTGGTCTGATGGCTTTCTTTACTATTGTGCTTGCATTATTTTCTCTTTATTTTTTTTGTGTATCTAGTATAGGTTTTTGATTTGTGGTTCATGTATAACATCTTATGTGTATAGCAATCTATATTAAGTTAATGGTTGCTTAAATTTGAACACATTTTTAAATTTTTTTTTTAATGTTTTTTATTTATTTCTAGGAGAGAGAGAGAGACAGCGTGAGCAGGGGAGGGTCAGAGAGAGAGGGAGTCACAGATTGAAACAGGCTCCAGGCTCTGAGCTGGCAGTCAGCACAGAGCCCGACGCGGAGCTCGAACTCACGAACCGCGAGGTCATGACCCAAGCGAAAGTCGGACGCTTAACTGACTAAGCCACCCAGGTGCCCCAATTTGAACACATTTTTAAAGCATTACATTTTTACTCCCTCCTCCACATTTTACGTTTAGAATGTCATATTCCACATCTTTTTATTCACATCTTTGTATCCCTTGAATAATTTTTGTAGATATAATTGATTTTGCTGCTTTAGTGTTTTAATATCCATTTTTGCTTTATAAGTTATTAACCCACTATATTTAATATATGTTAGCTTTTATGTGTGAAATTTTTTCCTAATTTTTAAATTTATAGTTACAGACTCCTCTTTCCAGTTAGAGGAAATTCACTACTTTTTTTAAATAGATTTCTTGAATTAGTGATGTCAGCAATCTCTGGCACTTTTTCACAAGTTCATTAATCGTTTTTCTTTAAATTTATTTTCGTTCTCATCCAACTCCATCTTCCATCTCCACAGTTCTGCCATCCTTTTTCCACTAGTATTACGTTTCTGTCTTTTTTTTTTTATTCAGGGGATTATTTGCATGGAGAGAAGCTATTTGATTCACCTGAAGTTTATTTAGATTTGGTGAATCCATTGCTCAAAAAATCAGCTTGTTGCTTCAATAGCATACTTCAGATAACAGAAGAGTATACATTTCATAAGAGATCCCTCAGATTATTTCCATATTTCAGAGTAATAACTTGTGATGGGAAAAGCAGAAAGGCTTCTGAAGTTCAGCCTGGATTATGCAGGAATAAAAAATGAAGTAATAATGATGACCTCATAGGTTCAGGCAACAGGGGTTGACTGATGCGGTTAAGATTTCTGAAGGCAGATCAGGGAGGTGTATTTCACAGGGATATCATCATCCACAAGAGGAAGAGTAGTGTCAGCAGTCAAAGCTCCTAAACTGTCACCCAGGCTGTCAACACCAAGCTATTCAAAATGGCGTCATTCAGCTTGAGACCTTTTTCTAACGCACCATTTCAGGTTTCTCTGAGGCAGTGGGTGGTGAGGGGGGGAAACTCAGTGCATTATTTCACATGCAAAAGCAATGATTTGGGAATAACTTAAAGTATATTTGTAGATAATGTTCTAAAATTTCAGTAAAGAAGATGTATGCTCAAAGTATATAGCTTTTTAAAAGCAAAATCAAATCACTTCATTTTTTGTCAGGATGATTTGACCAGTTCTGCTGAGTCTTGTTGTTGTAAGTAAATCATTTTGTCCATAAATGATTAAAATGAAATGGAATTAGACAAAAGAATCTATAAGGAAACAAATATTTAAGACTGTTTATATTTCTATTAACTAGTTAAGAATAGAAATGGGAAATTTCTCTTTGCCAAGTAATTCATTGAAGGTCTTAATCAATTTTAAATAAAAACCTCACAGTTTAAGTCTAATTATATCACTTTCAATTTGAAACATAGTAATTATTAGCTCTTTTCTTAATTAATATTTTCAAGATTGCTGCACTAATTATCTACAGATTTTTAAGGAGGTATTTAAGAATATAAGTCCAAAAGAGACGATGTATTCCCACTGGTATTTAGGCTAGTTGCCAATTTGTCTCCTTTCTGACAATGCTGGCTTTGAACCAAGAATAGAGAAAGGAGCAGCTGACATTTGGAAAACAAAACTTCATTCTCCATCAATATTTTAAATAATAGCTACCAAAAGTAGAAATAAGAGCTACTTTTTTAATTTAATGTAGCATATCTGGTCACTATTCTACAATTAATATTCCACTTTTTAAAATGAAACTTAACCAAAATCATAGTTTTGCAAACTAAGGAATTTTACCAGCATTTTCAAAACATAAGATAATGATTCTTTTTGCTAATATCTAGCAATCGTGATTGATTATTAAAACATAAACACAATGATAAAACATTGATCGTTAAGCCAGGTGATTGATAAGTGGAGGTTTATTATACTTTCTACTTTTCATCATGTTTGGGAAGTTCCATAGTTTTATTTATTTATTTTGAGAGAGAGGGGTGGAGGGAGAAAGAATACCAAGCAGGCTCTGTGTTGTCAGTACAGAGCCCAATGTGGGGCTTGACCTCACAAACCTTGAGATCATGATGCTAGATGAAAGCAAGAGTCAAACGCTTACCCAGCTGAGCCCCACCCAGGCACCCCTCATAGTATGTTTCTTTTTTTTTTTTTAGTAAGAAAAATTCATAAACATAAGAGATCATGTTTCTATACTGATGAAGCTATTAAAGAATTCAATTAATTTTAAGTTAAATAAATCTTTAGAAGACCCAACTAAGGACAGAGCTCAAGCATTTACTTTTGAAGTTCTTATTCTGAAAATTTTAATAAAAGAATTATTGAAGTTTAAGTCCAGAAAGCATTTAATTCAGGTTAAAATAAAACTTAGACAAACATGTCATAATTTTTGAGAAATGGAAAGCTCTGATTCAATGCTAGTCTGTTTTAGATACGTCATAATACTAAAGAATATTGAAATCTAATGAGAGAGAGAAAAAAATTTACCTGGCCAATTTTACTGCTACACTGACAGCTTCCTTTTTAAAGTCTTCTAACTTTGGCTGCTGTTTTCCATTGTGAAGGTTCTTTCTTAAAGAGGTGAGCTGTAAAAGTAAAAATGAAGGCTCCATTTGAGCTATACAGTGGGACTATGCCTAATCCATTAAAATAAGCCCTGGGAATTTTCAGAAAGGTTAGAGCCTTAATGCCTTTTACCTGTGTGAAATTGTTGTAAGTCCCCAATGTCAAAATTATAGATAAGCCCCCAAACCTGTGTCAGCAAATGTTTTCAACTTCTTCTCCACACCAAACTATACCAAACAGCTATCTGAACTGATGAATCTGAGGAACAGCCAATAGAGCTTTTAGTGGACAGATAAGATGACCAAGAGGTAAACGTGCTAACTGGTCAAAGAAGAACCAAAGAGCCTAAATAATTCTCAACCTGTGTACAATAGCAATTAGTGTTGAAAAATGAGTGTAGCCAAGAGAAATGTTTTAATGCCAATTAGCACTAAGATTTAAATTTAATTTAAAGCATATCAACTGTGCATTTGATTCATATTTTGGTTTCCAACACACAAGTCATTCCTCTGATATTCTAGTAAAATTTTTAAGTGGGTCCATAGATGGGGAGCTCAAATTGTTCAATGCAGATAAAAGGGATATCTAAAAGGGAAAGGAGAAGAAAGGCTATGTGTTAATGAGAAAATCCTAATGGTAAAATGGATTTAAATCCTGATCTATGATGCATTTTGTAAAGGAGCTAACTTGTAACTGATTTTTTCTCTCCTCCTGATCCTTCACCAAAGCATCTTCAAAACGTATTTGGCTTTTCTTTACTCTCTTGGTTTCATGGATCCACCTGCAGTGTAAGACACAAAGGATCAGTGACTATACAAGCCCACAGCAAGCACAGAGAAAGACAGGTATAAACATTTTTGAACTGTTTCCTATTTTATCAAATACGTGAAGGCTCACAAACGTATGGCTGTTTTTTCATTATTTGGTAAAAACTGGTACAAAAACAAATTTAAAATAATATAACCCAAAAGGACACTTTGTGGAGAGAATTCCTAGCATTAATGAGAACAGAAGAGAAGTGGTTACGTTGATGGGATACACCCTTAACATTAGCCTTCTCTGAGAGTCTTCTTCCTCTGCAATTTTCGAATTCCAAATACTTTCCTTCCTATGAGAAAGAAAGAAAATTCCAAGGAAACAGGAATTTGTGCCCATTTTTCTTCAGTGTTGGATTCTTCAAACATAAATAGAGTAGATGCTTAACAAGTACTGAATGAAAGAATGAGTGTTCTTAATATTATTAAGATAATAGAGTGATAATAGTTTCCACCTTTTTTAAGTTTCCATAATTTGGAATTCCAATAGATATTACATCTTTCTTTAAAGGTTAGGCTTCCCATTTCAATTTCTCCTTCTAGAAATCTACTACTCAAAAGATAATTTAAGGAAATAAAATACTTATAAAGAACAAGGAAACCACTTTCCTTTTGTGAGTATAAAATGAATCCAGAAAACAACTGAGGTAACCATCCAAAATTACACTTCATTTGGGATAGTCCAGTGGGATAGCATATAATGATGAATGTTATATTTTTAGCTACATAGCCCAACTTGGTTTTTTCAAAGCCCTAGCCAGCATTCTTTTTTGACAAGGTAGGAATGGGAAGTGAAGGGGTTAAATTTTTGGAAATACTTTTTCCCAAGAACTCCCACTTAGTAGCACAATTATTATAGTTCTGTTCTTCTAGGATAACTTCCTCAGTGACTGATTTCCTGCTTTATAGATTATAAATATAATTTTGGTATTCCTTTGATGATCTGTATTTAGCTGAAGTTGCTACCTAACAGATGCCTGAATATTTAGAATCCCAAGTGACTACAATATCCTGTGGTTTCAAATTCCTGAGCAGTTGATCCCGCAATTCTTATTTTGTTCTTGCTTTCCTACCATCTTAGGAGCCAGTAGCAGGTGCTCATTACAGTTTATTCTCCACTCGCATACAGTTAATCCAAGTGGGACTCCAGAACAACAGCTTTTCCTTTTTTCTCTCCTTGGATTGATACCTCTTGTGGGTTCATTTGTTTGTTTGTTTTTCTTACAGTCAAAATTTCCTTTCATCTACCTTTGAATATCTTTTTTTAAAAAAGATAAAAGAATTCTAACAAATGCATATACAATACATTTAAGAGAAAAATAAAATATAAATTCTTTGGTTCATTAGCTTTACTTATATATGGACCCACTTACTAATTTAGACAGATAGAAACATAAAGACAAGATGGAGCAAGAGCAGTTCTGCATGAAGAGTCAGATTTTCAACCAACTATAGTATTTGTAAGGGGCTTATAGAACCAGACTATCTAATGCATGGAATTAAAAAGCTGGAAAGAACAATCAAATTGCAAAGGAAAAATTGGGGTTCATAATATATCTGAAATCATACTGGCAAACAAAGTGGCTTAAACTCTGAAACTAAATTCTAAAATAAAAGTCTGTTAAATTTTACTTAAAACTTGTAAGCCATTAAAAGTTTATTTAAATAAATGTTAGCATTGTAAGCATATGTAAAATCCATATTTGGATTACAACAGTCTGAAACACAATGAGTTCCAACACTATATAAAAGATTATATAATCAATAGAATCATTCTACGCAGTTTTAAATAACCTAACCAGAAGAGCCAAAATTCAAATGACTAAAATTAATCAAACATTTAAAAAAGGTAAACTGGGGAACTGGGGAGGAAGGGACAGTCATGAGAAGTCAACAGAAGAACAAAAACTGGTTAATACTTATAAGTAGGGAAAAATAAGCGGTGACATAATTAATTATACTTCTAAGTAACTAATAAAATTTATTTAAGGGAAATTTTCTACCTAGTTGATTTCCTTTAGTAAGAGGTAATTCAACTAGTTGATCTTAACTTGAAGTTTTGTGGTGGCACCTGTATGGTTCAGTTGGTTAACTGTCCGACTTTGATACAGGCCACAATCTCACAGTTTGTGGGTTCGAGTCCCACACTGGGCTTTGTGCTGACAGCTCAGAGCCTGGAGCCTGCTTTGGATTCTGTGTCTCCCTCTCTCTCTTTCTGCCCTCCCTCTACTTGCATTCTGTCTTTCTGTCTTTCAAAAATAAACATTAGAATAATAATAATAATATTAACTTGAATTTCCATGACTTAAGATTATATATATTGATGTTAACTGCAAACGTGTAACACAGAATCCTATAGTTACAAGTCTTTCGTTTCTTAATAAAGTCATGGTTAACCAATGTTCCACATGTTAACAACTCTAATCAAGCTGTAACACCTTTATTGAGAATAAAAAGACTAACAAAGGTAGAAATTATGACTACGCATACATTAGTGAGTGTTTGAATTTCAGCTGAAGTAGCAATACAACAATTCCAGTAACCATTTAGTCCACCCTTAGAACCAGCACAATACCAGCAGTCTATAGGAAACGAAATTATTTTGGCCACAACAAATTTATAATCTGGTGGGAAGAGTAGGGGAAGCAGGCAAAAATTAAAATATAAAAAAATAATTTTAGGTATTGTTAAGTGCTTTTTTCAAAATAAAATTAATTAATTAGCATGCTATAGAGTAATTAGAGATTTGTTTTCATTAGGGAACTTAGGGATGACTTCTCTGAGAAGTTAACATTTGCGTTAACACCTGATGGAATGAGAAGAAGGCAACCATAACAAACCTGGGAACAAGATTCCAAGAATGTAGTAAAAGCTTCTAGATAGGAACAAATGTGAAATATTTGAAAGACAGAACAAGACCAGTATGCTAGAATAGCATCAATGAGAGCAGGGGAATGAGACTTGTCAGGTAGACAAGGTCTTACGAAATCATGAGGAGATTTGTGATGAGTTTGGATAGAAATATAATTGTAATGATAAACCATTCAATTTTTACCTTTAGGCAGGGTAGACCATGGTTGGTGCATTAAGATCACTTTGGCTGCTAGGTAGAAAGGAAGACAGGACGCAGAAGGACAAGTGTGGAGTTAGGAAAACCATTGTGGTTGACAGGCACGTGACAGTAGTGCCTTGGACAAGGGTTGCAGCAGTGGAAATGGCAAGAAGTAGATGGGTCAAGGCTGTATTTTGGAGGTAGAGCTAACTGAACTTAGTGAACGATAGAGTTTGAGAAGCAATCAACAATGACTCCTAGGAGTTTAGTCTTAGCAACTAGATGGAGGATGGTACCATTAACTGAGAAGAAAAAGGCTTAGAGAGATTATTCAGACTTTTGTTTTAGTCACAATCAGGCTGTTACGTCTATTAGACTTCCGGGTGTGAGATAGTGAGTTAGATACATGATTCTGGAACTTAAGAGAAAGGTGTGGGCTACTGATAGAAATCTGAGTCACATCAGCATATAGGTAGCCTTAGAGCTAGTATATGAAGTTCCAGCAGACCTGATAAGACTGCCTAGAACAAGAATCTACTAGAGGAAGTGGCCAGTGAGATAACAGGAAAACCAAAATCAGGTCAATGGGTATCCTTAGAACCTCAGGCAGAAAAATCATCTCAAGAAGCAAGGCATCAACCCCACCAAACACTGCTAAGATATCAAGACTAGTGAGGCTTGAATAAGCTTTAAGTCACTGCTGACATTTATGAATGTACTAGTCCTCATAAAATCCTGATAAAATATGAATTACTACTTCTCATTTTACAGACAAAAAACTGAGTCTTGGGAAGGCTTAGCTCTGACTAACTTCTCAACATCTTACTGATCTTAAAGACCATGCATTTATCTGCTCTCCTATGGCTGCCTCAAGTGATTTGCAGAAGCAAGTAGAGTTAAACAGCATTTAAAATCTACCCAGGACATATTATAGGTTCTAGGTTTACTTATTTAATACATTGATTGAGGAGGTATGGAATTCATTAGTCAATAACTGCAGACATTAAAAGGGAATATTGCTGTTATCATAAGTTTCTATTCTCAGAAGGAAGATAGAGCCCTAAGTACCTGGAAAATGTCAGCAGAGGGTCCCAAATGTCTAAAGAAAATCCTGGAACATTTAAAATGCAAACCTTTAGGAGGAGGTCTCCACAAATACAAAATCCATTGTATTTTTTTTTTAAAGAAAAAAGTACTTTCTTTGCCCCCTGATTGCTTTGTACATAGAATACTACTGCTGAACTCTAAAGAATGCATCTGGAAGAGCATCTTTAAAGTATTCATTTTTATCCTACTGTTCACAGATATGCACTGAGCAATAGGAGGTTCATTTGTGCCTATCACATGCTTAGAATAAAATGGGGAATTTGTTCCACTTTTACATTTCTGTGCTCAATTTTTTCCCTAAAAGCTCAAAAACTAGTACACAACTAATAGAATGAATTATGAACATTCTCTTTTTTGCTTGAAAAAGCTTTAGTGAATTTAAATAGATGATACATTATTACTGATATGAATCTATGAGCCTTAGGAGGATTATCTATGTATATTTAAGAATTAGGGGGGTACCTCGGTGGCTCAGTCAGTAAAGCATCTGACTTTGATTAGGTTATGATTTGCAGCTTGTGAGTTTGAGCTCTTCATTGAGCTCTGTGCTGACAGCCTGGAGCCTGCTTTTGATTCTGTGTCTCCCTCTCTCTCTGCTCCTCCCCTGGGCAAAGCTCATGCTCTGTCTCTCTTTCTCTCTCAAAAATAAATAAACGTTTAAAAATTTTTAAAAAAGAATTAGGAAACAGAACTTTTCAGTAAATTTTCAGGTTATTTTAATCACACCATAAAATAGATTAAAAATCTAAAAATGGAATTCACTATTTTGTAAAATTAAGAAAGGATTACTTGATTCTAAGTTTCACACATTGCTTTAAATTTGAAAAAACAATGTGTATACAAATATATTAAAACTATGAAGTGTGTTTTCAGTCATTTACCACTTAACTACTCTGAAGGAAGATTGTTAAATCATCAGTACCCTTTTTTTCAGACATTTGTTAACCCATCTTTAAGAGTTATTCATAGTTATCCCTGTTTCATCAGAAAAACATCAAATATATGCAGAAACTCGTGGTCTGTTAACCAAAACTAGTCACCCAGCTCAGCCATACAGGTTGCACATAGATGGTGGTAAGCATGAAATAGTTTTGCTACAAATAAACCAGGGGCCCAAAACCAGTGCCTTTCCAAAGCCCAGGAAGTAACACAAATATGCAAGGCTGCTTCACATAATAAAGAGCAAAGAGTTATATGTCTTAATATGAGTTCAGGCATTTTCAATGAACATTTTTGTTGTTTCATGAAATTCTAAGTCTAATGAACTTCTCCAAAAGATAGGCAGATAATTTTTTTTAAAGTTTTGTTTATTTATTTTGAGAGAAGGAGAGAGAAAAAGCAGGGGAGGGGTAAAGAGAGAGGAGGTCAGAGGATCCAAAGCAGGCTTTGTGCCAACAGCAGAGAGCCCAACGAGGGGCTCAAACTTATGAGCCATGAGATCATGACCCAAGCCAAAGTCAGACACTTAACCAACTGAGCCACCCAGACGCCCCAATAGACAAGAATTCTAGGACACGAATGACTTGCTAACGCAATCATCTTTCTTCTCTCATCTCCAATGCCAGCCTAACTAAGCAGTGGCTGGGAGGAGGACATAGGCAAAGCAGAAAAGGAGGAGCCAGTGAGCATGGTGGTGCTCCCTAGCCTCCAGCTCCTTATGAGTGAAGGATCAGCAAAATAAAGTCCCCAGGAGGACTTCTTCCCCGGGAAAGAGCTGGTCCGTCTACTAGGTATAAAGTGGTACCTCACTGTCATTTCATTTTAATTGATTTATCTTAGTGGTTTTTAAATACATATATATATACGTATATATATTTATATATATATGTATATATATATATTTATATATATACGTATATATATGTCTGTGAGGGGCACCTGGGTGGCTCAGTGAGTTGGGTGGCTGACTCTTAATTTTGGCTCATGTCATGATCTCAGGGTCATGAGACTGAGCCCTGCCTCTCTCTCTATGCTAATAATGCTGAGCCTGCTTGCGAGTCTCTTTCTCCCTTTCTCTCTGCCCTTCCCCCACTGTTGCCCACACTCTCTTAAAATAAATAAATAAAAAATATATATATGTATATATACATATACATGTTTATGAGGCATTTGAATATGCTACTTTCCTGAGCTCTTTCTTCTGCTGTTTCACTTTGCTTTGTGTTATCATACTGCCCAAACCAAAAATGAACAGAAGAATGTTTCAGAAAAGCATGTTCCCACATTGTTGCTGTCTTTTGGGAAAGTAACCTAACAAAGCCTATTAAAATTAAATATACAAATGACCTACCAACTTACCCTATTCATAAGAATCTATCATTATAAAAACTCAAATACCAGTATAGAACAATGTACAGAATGAGCTATTTAAAGATGAATTGTTCAGAGTTGCTAAGAACTATAAACAGATAGGAACCAAAGGAGTGTTTTATAGTCAGATTATTATTGCTGAATTAATTATGGCATATCCATAATTAATATGGGTATTATTAATTATGCACAATTAAAGAACACATTAGAGCTGCCCCAAATGACAAGGAGGATTTCTACAAGACACTGATTAATAAGAACAGTAAGAAAAGTGCATATTTTATAATCTCATTTTTGGAAAGCCATGACCAAAAACACTTCATACATAGATTGGTATTGCAACATAAAGAAAGTTGAATCTACCATATGATTGATCAGTTTCACTTCTGGGTATATACCCAATTGGATATAAAAATAGATTATCATAGAGGTATATGCACTACCATGTTTATTGCAGCATTATTTACAATAGCCAAGAAATGGAAATAACCTAAGTGCCCATCAGTGGATGAATGGAAAAATAATGAATTATATATATATATATCACATATATATTTATTTATTTACACAAACACATATTGATGTGGAATATTACTCAGCCACAAGAAAAAAGGAAATCCTGCTGTTTGTGACTATATAGATAGACCTTGAGAATAGTATACTTAATGAGATAAATCAGACAGGAAAAGACAAATACTGTATAATATCACTTATATGTGGAATCTGAAAAAGTAGAATTTGTAAAAACAGAGACTATAATGTTGATTACCATGCACTGGGAGTCAGGGTAACAGAACAAATGTTGTTTAAGGGTACATATTTTCAACTAGTAGATAAATAAGTCCTGGAGATCTATGAGATTACAGTACAGTGATTATAGATGACAATATTGGATTTTAAATCTCAAACTTGCCAACACAGTAGACCTTAATTATTCTCACCAAAAAATGAAATGAAATAATAATTACTACAGTGGTAATCATAGGGTAATATGTAAATGTTTCAAATCAACATGTTACATACTTGAAACTTACACTATGTTATAAGTCAAATGTATTTCCATTTTTAAAAACTTAGTTCAATCTATGTGTACTTTACAACCAATGATGCCTAGCCCCAGTATTTGTGAACAGAAACATATTATTGATAGAAGATAATATTAAAGAGTAGCATTTGCATCCATGTGTGATGGACACTTAAACCTTAACAATAATCATTCAAGGCAGAAATTATTATCCACATTTTACAGGAAAATTCAGGACTTAACAGGGATAAATAACTTGCCCAAAGCCTTGAGACAGAACTGAGAGTCAAAGAAACTGCATTTTCTACTACATGTAGATAAGCACATAGATAAGTATATACCTTACTGTTCAGTTAATTAAGTAACTATAAGAGACAACTAAAAAATGTCCATGGGCAAATATACAAAACAGATTACCCAAAAAGTGGTTAGGAACCTGCAGTCTGGAATCAGATAGATGCAAGTCCAAATCCTGGCATCATCCTTCAGTCACAGCGTTGCTTTGGCACAATTATTGGATTTCTGAAGCTTCAATTTTTCATTTGTAAAATGGTAATTTTGGAACCTGCTCCGGTAATTTATCAGGTTATGGAGAGAATTAAATGGAAAATAAGTATAGAACCTGGAACCTACATGGTCAATAAATACTACTGATTATGACCTTTATATATGGAGAGTGATAACACCTGATTAAAATCTATTTAATACCAAAATAACAAATGTTAAGATCTCTCATGTCTTATAAGCTGACTTATGACATATTCAGAAAAACAGTGACATTTTCCTTAGTTTCTTCCCCATTTTGATCTTAACACATCCTATTTTAACCTTTTTCTTTCTTTCTTTAATCATCAGGATTTTTCAGGGTTTTTTTTTTTTTTTACATTTTTCTTTTATTTAGTATAAATGACACACAATATTACACTAGTTTCAGGTGATTTGGCCACTTAGTGATTTGACAAGTTTATAACCTTACCCTACGTCCACCACATGTGTAGCTACCATCTGCCCCATTACATCGCTATGACAGTATCCTTGACTGTAGTTCTTATGCTGTGACTTTTACTCCTGTGACTTATTCATTTCATAACTGGGAGCCTATATCTCCCACTCTTAATCATCAGTTTTTAAGAAACATGCTCCTTCTTTTCTGTCCTTTCCTAGAACCCCTAGAATAAATAATATTTTGATTGCTTTCACATGTGACCTATTCTCAGCAAGTTAACTATTTTTAGATAGGTAAGAGTTTCCTCTTTCAATAATTTGCTTTTATTTCAAAACCACTTCGGTTACTATTTATTCCTCTCTCATTATTTTGTATGAATTTCCTTAAAAATTGTTCAAGATAAATTCTTTTAAAACTGCCAAATTTGGGACACCTGTTTAGCTCAGTCGGTTGAGCTTCCAACTCTTGATTTCAGCTCAGGTCATGCTCTGAGGGTAGTGAGGTTGAGCCTGAGTGTGGAACCTCTTAAGATTCTCTCTCTTCCTTTTTCTCTGCCACTCTCCACTCTCTCTCTCTAAATAATAATAATTAATTTTTAAAAAATTGTTTCTAAGAAACAATGAATAGACACCCCTATAGAGGAGAGGAAGACCTTTAATGTCTATCTAAAGAGTTTGGTTTTTAATAAGCTTTCATCGTAGTTGCAAATACGAGGCCTGGTTATAGTGCTAATGCAGTATCAGCTATCATAAAGGTTTATCTGAAGAATGTTAAAAACAAAACTTATTTTATTGTTTCACTGCTCTTTAGATCTTATTGTCAGATGAAAGATTCCCTCTCAATTCAGTGGGACATTTGGGGGCCAAATGTATCCAATAGTAATCATGTCAGTTTATTTGCAGCTGCAAACATAGGAAAATTTGCCACAGAGTGGCCTGAATATGTAGGCAAACATTTTTCTCATAGGACAAGAAGTCTAGAGACAGGGGAAGGCACTTGGCAGTTGTCCAGAGGCCCAGCTATAATCAGAACAGTGCATCTCTGCTTCTCAAGTTTGTCACCTCATTGTCACAGTAAGTGGATGGGGAACTGAGAATGGATGTTAAAATGGCCAGTCTCAGGCTCTGCCATAATAACTCTATGTGAAGAGAAACCTCAAGACATAGAAGCTTCAGAGTTAGCCCTGCAAGATCACAGAAGAGATGAATATGGATAAGAATGCTCAATAACTCATATTAACAGCTTTCCAATTTGGGTTGAATAAAAAACAAGTTTAAGGATCCAAATCACTCTTGTAATGCAGTTAAGTAGGAGATTTCTAAGTTACCAGTGCAACAATATTTAAAGTCTAAGGTACCAGAGAGTAAAGAGATTCTTGAAACGTTTTTATTCTTTGTATCTGTAAGTGAGTTCAGTGCTGGCAGAACCCCATCACTGCCTACATTATTGATGGGGATATCTGCAAAGAAGCAGATGTTTTGCCAAGAAGGGGTATGTGAATCATTGTATCTAATAAGATGAGAATCTTAGGAAACAGTCTACATAGCTCATGAGTGAAGCCAGCAATTAATCTTGACATGTTTTGTAAAAGGTTTGGTTGCTTAACATTTCTCCCAAGTAATTTTTTTTTAACTTCGCTGTAGGCAGGAAGGTAAAAAGACTGATGTGCAGGAAACTGAACTTTTCTTTCCTCCAAAGGGCAACTGTACCAGTTGTATATTGAAATATGAGGTGCATCATGATAGGAGATTAGACAAAGGCGTTCGCCACTGTGCCCTCAGTCCCAAATTGCTAAAGGAAGTGATGAAGTGGCGCCATAGGAGACAAGGAGTCATGACCAATTTATTGCTCCATTCTGATGTTGCATATGTATGCAAAGTTTTATTTATAAAGATAATTTATGTGGCACTTGGGTTATGTGGTAATCACAGGACTTAGTGTCTAAAACTACATAATGTCATGTTGGAATGTAGACAGAAATTCTCTTGTATTAATCTACATATGAAAGCTCCCCAAGAGATGTGCTAAAATCAAAATGTATCCTTTGAGTCTCCATATACTTCTTTGAAAAGGAGAAAATGATGATCTATTATTTCTAAAAGTCACTGATTTTTGTTATCCTCATTTGGGTCTACATATTGCTAAATATAATTATAAATATTTGTATCTGAAACCCAATGTGGTTCCCTTATGTTCCTTGAATTCTAGGCTTTTAGTGTATTTTAAAATGTTGATATTATTTTTTAACAGAAGTTCAAATAGAATAAGCTCAATGTTGAGCAGGAATCTGGGTTAAATGAAGTCAAAGTTATAATGTCTATATTTGATCTCAGAGCCAATATATTTATTGGCAAGTTTTCTATGAAAACTTAAATGGAAATTGGTATCTAAATATTTTAAATGTTTATTTATTTTTAGAGAAACAGAGAGAGTTTGAGCATGGGAGGGGCAGAGAGAGAGAGAGGGAGAGAGAGAACCCCAAGCAGGCTCCATTCTGTCAGCACAAGTCCAATCCAGGGCTCAATCCCAAGAACTGTGAGATCATTACCTGAGCCGAAATCAAGAGTCAGACACTTAACTGACTGAGCCACTCAGTGCCCAGGAAATTCATATTTTAAAGAGAAGTAGGGAACAACTCCAGCTTTTTGAAATCCAGAAGTCTGGTTTTTTCTCTTTATGTCCATTTAAACGCATTCTCATAGTGAATAACCTGCACTGTTTGATTGTTTCTATCATATTGCAATTTACATACACCACTTTCTTAAATTTAGACATTCATTCATAATCCACAAAGAACAACTAGACCTATCACTAGATGTCCCAAGACAATAGGAAAAGAAAAGACAATTTAAGGGCCGAAGTTCCGTAAATATCCCATTATTTATTGATTTCTTTTCTCCACCATTGCTCTACCTCTGTTCCTCTCTGGATTTCATCCTTATTTAACCTCTCATTATTGCCTCCTGTTGCTTCTCGGTAAAGCATTTCACAGATATATCCACTAAGCATTACATGAAATCCAAAGAAAAGACATTTCCTAACATCCTTGGTTGTCAGATGCATGCAAATTCAAAACCGTCATGAGATATCCATTAGATATCCATGAGATATCCACTACATATCCACTAGACTGAATAAAATAAAGATGGGCAATAGTCAGTGTTGTCAAGATGTGAACAACTAGGACTTTTATGTGTTTGCAGAGAATGTAAGATAATGCAACAGTTAGTTTGGCAATTCAAACATTAACTTTTGATATAACCCACGTGTTCATCTAGGTCTTTAAAAAAATCTTTTTTTTACATTTATTTATTTTTGAAAGACAGAGTGTGAGCAGAGGAGGGGCAGAGAGAGAAGGAGACACAGAATCTGAAACAGGCTCAAGGTTCTGAGCAAACATTCAGCACAGAGCCTGATGCAGGGCTGAAACCCATGCATGAACTGTGAGATCATGACCTGAACCTAAGTTGGACACTTAACCGACTGAGCCACCCAGGAGCCCCCATCCAGGTCTTTTAAGAAGAAGATGATATGACTGGGTTTAGAGATGCAAGAAATTTGTTTGTGAAATATCTTAGAACAATAAAGGGGTGGGACCCAGAGAAAGTGGGGATAGCCTTCAAACCATGAAACCATGATGCAGGTCTGACACCTATGAAGGAGAGGGGGAGGAAAGGATCAATACAGTCTTTCTTGTACAATTCCAAAACAGATGCAGTCAAGAGTACTCAAGTCAAACTCACCCACTGAAGACCTACATCTCACAGCATGGGCTCTGTATAGTTTCCCTGCTGTGATGATTCACTGGCTAGGAAGCAGACAAGGCTGTGAGTAGCATTGCTGCTGTGCTTGGTGGTGAATACAGAGGGCAGCTACTGAAGCTGCCACTGGGCTGCTCACAGGAGGAGAAATGAACAGCAGTATTAGGGCAGCCATGACCCACCCAGCAATTTCAATCATAGATACTTACCCAAAAGAGATGAAAACATATCCACAAAAAGATTTTGTGTAATTTAATAGCTTCCTCCTCTATTCTTCTCCAACACTGTATTGAGACTCTGTTATAGAACTTACCAGCTTGTGTTATTGCCAATTATTATGAATCCGGTTCCATTTCTTGAATGTGAGGTTCTTACAAGTGATGATTTTATATTTTTTACTCTCTGACTGCATTACCTGGTAGTTCTGAATACACACACACAACGACTTGTGCACAAGTATTCACAGAATCTTTATTCATATTAGCCAAAACCTGAAAATACATTCAAAAGAGCTGAATGAATAAACAAATACTGGCATATATATACAATGCAATACTAATCACCAATAAAACAAAATTAACTATGGGTATACCTAAAACAGCAGATCAGTGCTTGCTGCAGAGGCTAGAAGGAACTTTTTGGGATAATGATGTTCTATATTTTGATATGGTAGTGGCTACAGGGTAGATGCATTTTTCAACCTCAAAAGGTTGAAATTTAAAAGTTAAACTAGAATTTTATAAAATAAAATTTCTTGTACTTGTTTATCTGTGAATATGGAAAATTCAAGAGATTGGCTGTTCAAAAGTACAAAAGATAAACAAAATAGAAATGGATTATTTCTTCACATTTGGCCATACTGAATAGTATATGGCCATGATAAGTATTTCCGTCATAAGTGATATGATGAATAAATAATTATATATTTAGAGCAATATTTAAAGCCATCAAAACTCAATACTTTTTTGTTAAATTTTTTTAATGTTTATTTTTGAGAAAGAAAGAGACAGAACCCGAGCAGGGGAGGGATACAGGGAGAGGGAGACAGAATCTGAAGCAGGCTCCAGTCTCTGAGATGTCAACACAGAGTTCAATGTGGGGTTCAAACCCATGAACCATGAGTTTATGAGCTGAGCCAAAGTGAGATGCTTAATGACTGAGCCACCGAGGCACCCCAATACTCAACTCTTAAACATCATGAAAAGTAAGGAAAGGCCACAGAAATCTGATGTAAAACAAGTGAGAACAATTCACATATATATATTTTTGAAAATCCTAATGTGTGGAAGAAACAGACAAGCTGTTTTATTCATGAGTTCAAGGAGTGACACTTTTGCTATAGCCATTGAAAAAGGAATACCAAGAGGTACCTCATTTTCAGATGAGACAGAGAATAAGAGGGATATTGTGCAGGCGACTGGCTTTAAAAGTTCTTGAGAGCATCTTATTAACAAAGTCAGTACTATGGTCGAAAGTATAGTTATTTTCACAGAGAGAAAAACACAACCTCAAAGCCTTTGGCAGCAAATTTATCTCCAGTTAGCATCTTACCAATACTATGGAGGGACAAATGGAAAGCATAAAAAAAATATGGCTATACATAAAAAACAAACAACTTGACCTCCATATCCCAATGGATGTGGGTCAGGAGTACATTTCTGATCAAAATAAAAAATGAAAGTGCCTGATCTGAAGAGTGGTCTATATTAACAGGAAACTCTCCTTCACCCTCAGCCTAGCACAGTATAAAACCATGAGTACAAAAGAGGAATGGAAGTGAATGGAAAGATTATTTATAAATGTTTTCACTGAAACCATTATCTTGAAATGATTACCCAAACGATTCAGCAAAATTTATTCTTATACAATTGACTTAGATAGTCGAAGAAAACTAGATTATAAAACATTTAGCATAGTGGATCATAATGTATATTTATTTTTACCCTCAAAATTCTTAAACCTATGGCAAATATATAACATGGTTCATTAGCCTTCTAGTGAAAGACACATTGAATAAAAATGCATTTTTTTTCTTGAATTACTAAGTGTTTTTCTCTACTTCGTTCTATCAGAATCAGTCTGCTTTTGTATTCTCTTTCTGTAATTAGAAAATTGACAAATTGTATATGTTTTTGTGCATCCCCAAATGAAATAAAGGGACAATATATTTGTTTATTCAACATTTATTAAGTAACCACTATGTGTAAGGAAATGTGCTACTCATTGAAGATAAAACAATATATTATATAGACACTTTCTTTACCCTCATGGAGCTTAGGCAATTAGAGAAAGTAGAAAATAAATAAATAAATCATAGTCAGTGCTATTAAGGAATAGGAATGATCTGAGGACAAGAATGATAGACAGTAGTCAGAGAAGGTTTTCTAGGGGTGGGCCATTTAAGCAGAAACCAAAAAGAAGAGTAGGACCTATTCAGGTAATGAGCACTAGGATGAATTTTCCTGGCAGAGGTGAAAATAACCACAAAGTTCTGGAGAGAAAGGGCTCAGACCCTGTGACAAAGGTAAGGATTAGCTGGGCTGTCACCTGGAAAATGAGGAAGACAGTGTCATTAGGCAAGAGTTGGATCACATAGGGATTTTTTGATCTTGGTAAGAAGTTTCCATTTATTTCTAAGTGTGGTGGGAAATCAGTGGAAGACTTTTACAGGAAAAGTGATGTGGTTCTGTTGACATTTTGATAAAGTCATTTTTCCTGCCAAGTCAAAACTGGGTTGGAAGAGAGGAAAAAGCCAGGGGGAACACCTAATATTAGACTTCTGCAGTCATTTAGGAGAAAAATAACAGAGGCCTGGATTAAGGTGATAGTGGTGGAACTAGAGAAAAGAGAATGGATCCACATCTGTTTTGTAAAGGGTAGAAGCAGGTTTGCAAATAGATAAGTAGGGCATAGGACAAGAGAGAACTCAATGTGCTTGAGTCTGGCTTCAGCGGTAAAGTGGAGGATGGTACTGTGTACTGAATCAGAAATATCTGGGAGAAGCAAATGGGCTTAGTAGGATGAAGAATCAAAGTTTCCACTGTGGACATACAAAGTTCGAGGTGACTATAATACATCTAAAAAGAGAGGCCAAATAGACAGTAGAATGCATGTGATGCAGGTGAGGACTAGAGAAATACACATAGAAGTCATCAGAACAGGGGCGCCTGGGTGGCTTAGTCGGTTAAGCGTCCAACTTTCGCTTAGGTCATGATCTCGCGGTTCGTGGGTTGGAGCCCCGCGTCGGGCTCTGCGCTGACAGCCAGCTCAGAGCCTGGAGCCTGTTTCAGTCTGTGACTCCCTCTCTCTCTGACCCTCCCCTGCTCACGCTGTCTCTCTTTCTGTCTCTCTCCTAGAAATAAGTAAAAAAAAAAACATTAAAAAAAAAAGAAGTCATCAGAACAAACTGATGACTCAGACCTAATGAGGTCATCTATTGCAGAAGTGTAGAGTAGAAAGTGAACTCAGCACTACATATGGATGAATGCTAACATTCATAAGTTTGGTAAAGGAGAAACCAGCAGAAGGAACTGATAGAGAAAGGTCAGTTACAAAGAAAGAAAATTAGGAAAGAGGCATGTCCACTAAGGCATTCCTCTGAGTCAACAAAAGATAATATGTCAAGTAGGAAAATACGAAATTGAGGACAAAAAGTCATCCAGATATGGTACGTGCAAGTTACTGAAGTTGACGAGAGCAGGTCACTGAAGTGGTGGGACTAAAACTGTGAGAAGTGAATGAGAGGTAAAAAGGTAGAGATGTATGCAGATAGTTCTTCTGAGAAGTTTATTCAGACGAGGAGAGAGACTTAAAAAAATGCTTGTTTTGCGATGGGAAATATTACTACATGATTGAATACTAGTGGTAATAATCCAGAAGTGAGAGAAAATAATGTGAGAAAAGTGTCATCAAAGGAGTGAGGAACTTCCAGAAGAAGCTGAAGGAAACTTTCCTCCATTGTGACGAAAGTGAAAAAGGAGTACATGGGTGCTAGAATGGGTGAGTTGTAGTTCTAGAGGAAGGAAGATTAAAAACTCGTGTGTAATGATTTTTTTTTCCTGTTTTCTGCCCACTCCTCTCAAAATGTTTAAGTGTTAATATTTAACCCATCCCGACTTGGAGGGTTACCTAACGGAATAGATTAAACAAACCCCACATGTAGCACTAATCCTTCTCCAGTGGCCATTCGGCAAGAAAATTATCTCTGAATATAAACTAATCATTATTTTAGAGAAAATTAATATATATGGGTCACAATCTAATATGCTTAAAAACACATGAAGTTTTTCCAAAGAAAACTATAGACATATTAGAATACCACATGCTCCTTCCTCTCTATGCAACAGAAGCCTAGGGCACGTGAAAACACAAAGATATATTATAGTTATCTCTATCATATATCGTTTGAAGGAAGTACACATTTTTGTTATTATTTAGTTGAGTCCGCCGAGATGACGCAATGCTGCAAATATCTATGATGTGAGGAGTATGGATAAAAGGTCAGGGCACAACAAAAATCACATGTCTCATGTATAGGCATGCTACCAATCAAGGGCTGAGCCAATGCATTTTTCAAAAAGACTTTTATTTTTCAGTCACCCACTGCTGTGAAACAGAGGACCACCCCTCAAAACCTTGGAACCTTAGGGGTCAAGGAATAGTCTTGGAACGTGACGGAAATACCACAGGAGAAAACTAGAATGAACTTTTGAGATCATTTTATTTCATGGTTTTTATAATTTTTCTCAAAATATTTTTCCAGTGAAATATCATGTCAAACAGATGAGAATTGTGCTCAGACTCTGATGCTAGACCTCTCATACATACTTCTGGTAGCACCCAATATATCTCCAAAGAACCATAAGGCCCCAAGGAGACAGAAAGAGGGTAAGTGAGAGAGATAATAGATCTAGTTAGTGACAATGGCATTTGGATTTGAATCAGACTTTAACAACCCAGATTCTCCTGCTGACAGATCCATCATGGGAGTCAAGTCATTTTGAGAGACTCTAAATATTTACATTGGCTCTAGGACATTGACACCAAGAACAAAACCATTGTGTCTGGGACCTGGGACCACTCCAGCTCAGAGCATGTCTCCTGGAGACCACTTGATGGGTTCCTGTTGTGCTCTACTATTGAGATAATCTTCCAAGTTGTAGGAAACACAAACCAGCTCAGAATGCAGAGTGTGAGCCATGGATCAGACACCACACAAGCACTGTGCTTTGGCACCAGGCAGAGTGATATTAGTGGGACTTTTTTTTGTACTTTTCATGGAAAATGGTAAGTATAATGGAATGATAAGAAAATAATAGTTTTTATGTGGCATATAGATATTAAAATATGTTAAAAATTAAAATATTTAAATAATACACCACATGAGGAAAATAGTCTTTGTATATATTCATATTTGGAATATAAAACTTACTTTAAATCTATAGCAAGAGGAAAATTTACTGAATTTTTAACATTGTTCTTCCTGTCAAAAGACAATAATTGAAGGAATTGATCCTACTACTTGAGTCTGCCAAAAACAGTTCTAACAGAAGGATTACATTTTACTCAAGATTAATGTAGTTTTTGCATATTTTGTTACTATATGGTCTACAAGGTTTCCCTCCCTCCCTCTTACTCACTCCTATACACACACACACACATATATATATACACACAGACTCAAAAATATTTTCCATCAGTTTCAGTGTGGTTTGTTTTCTGTGCTGCTCCCTAGCGACAAGAAATATTAAAGGGGACCAAAAGTGACAGTATAAAGGCAAGAAACACAAAAGCAGTACAATTAATATTTTTGTAAAAAATCAGTCAAGGAACTCACAAAAATAGGACATAAAATGTAATAACATATACCTAAAACTTGGGGAGGACAGGAATAAAGAGTGGGGTCATGGGGTGCCTGGCTGACTCAGTCAGTAGAGCATGTGACTCTTGATCTCAGGGTCATTAAGATCAAGTCCTACTTTGGGGATAAAGATTACTTAGAAAGATGGGGCGCCTGGGTGGCTTAGTCGGTTGAGCGTCCGACTTTCGCTTAGGTCATGATCTCGCGGTTCGTGGGTTCGAGCCCCGCGTCGGGCTCTGTGCTGACTGCCAGCTCAGAGCCTGGAGCCTATTTCAGAGTCTGTGTCTCCCTCTCTCTCTGACCCTCCCCTACTCACCCTGTCTCTCTCTCTCTTAGAAATAAATAAAAATTTAAAAAAAAAATTAAAAAAAAAAAGATTACCTAGAAAGAGAAAAATAAAAGGACAAGTTCACACTTAAATAATCATCAACTTAATTTAGACTGCAATATGCAGAAAGGGTTTTATACAAACCAAATGGTAACCAGATATAAGAAACTATTAATAAACATACAAAGAATACAGAGAAAGAAATCCAAATATATCACTAAATAAAATCAGAAAACACAAAAGACAAGAAGGGATCAGAGAAAATCTTCAGAAACAACCACAAAACAAGTAATAAAATGGATGTAAGTACATATCAATAATTACTTTGAATGTAAATGGACTAAATGCTCCAAACAAAACATATAGGGTGACAGAATGGTTACAAAACCAAGACCCATCTATCTGCTAAAAGAGACTCATTTTAGGCCAAAGACAGATTCATAGTGAGAGGATGGAGAAACATCTATCATGCAAATGAATGTCAAAAGAAAGCCAGAGTAGCAATACTTATATTGAACAAAACAGACTTTACAACAAAGACTAACAAGAGATAAAGAAGGATACTATAACCTTAACGGAGACAATCTAACAAGAAGATATAACAATGTAAATATTTGTGTGTCCAACATAGGGATACCCAAATACACAAAACAGTTAATAACAAACAAAAAGGAATTAATTGATAATAATACAATAATAGTAGGGGACTTTAACATCCCACTTACATTGATGGACAGATCATCTAAACAGAAAATCAACAAGGAAACCATGTCTTTACATGATATACTGAAACAAATGGATTTAACACATATATTGAGACCATTCCATACTAAAAGGGCAGAATACAGATTCTTTTCAAGAGTAAAGGGAACATTCTCTAGAATAGATCACATATTAGCCCATAAAACCAGCCTCAACCAATTCAAGAAGACTGAAGTCATATCATCTATCTTTTCTGACCACAATACTTTGAAACTAGAAGTTAACCACAAGAAAAAACCTGGAAAGACTACAAATACATGGAGGTTAAATAACATGCTACTAAACAATGAATGGGTCAACAATGAAATAAAAGAAGAAATTAAAAAGTACATGGAAACAAATGAAAATGAAAACACAATGGTCCAAAACCTCTGAGATGCAGCAAAAGCAGTTCTAAGAGAGAAGTATATAGCAATACAGGCCTTCTTCAAGAAGCAAGAAAAATCTCAAATAAACAACTTCTCCTTACACCTAAAGTAACTAGAAAAGAACAACAAACAAAATCTAAAACTGGCAGAAGGAAGGAAATAATAAAGATTAGAGAAGAAATAAGTAATATAGAACCTAAAAATCAATAGAACAGATGAATGAAACAAGGAGCTGGTACTTGGGAAAAAATCAATAAAATTGATAAACCCAGAGCCAGAATCACCAAGAAAAAAAGAAAAAGGACTCAAATTAATAAAATCACAAATAGGAGAGGAGAAATTACAACCAACACCACAGAAATAACAACAATTATAAGAGATTATTATAAGAAACTATATGCCAACAAATTGGACAGCCTAGAAGAATAAATTCCTAGAAATATATAAACTACCAAAACCAAAACAGGAATAAACATAAAATTTGAATACATGGGTAACCAGCAAAGAAATTGAAGCAGTAATCAGAAAATTCCCAACAAATAAAAGTCCAGGACCAGATGGCTTCACAGGCAAATTCACAAACATTTAAAGAAGAGCTAATACCTTTTCTTCTCAAACTATTTCAAAAAAATAGAAAGGAAACTTCCAAATTCATTCTATGAGGCCAGCATTATCCTGATACCAAGATCAGATAAAGACCCACTGAAGGAGAACTACAGGCCCATATCCCTGATGAACATATATGCAAAAGTCCTCAATAGAATACTAGCAAACTGAATTCAATAATACATTTAAAAAAACATTCACCATGACCAAGTGGGATTTATTCCTGAGTTGTAAGTGTGGTTCAATATTCACAAATCAGTCAACATGATACATCACATAAATAAGAGGAAGGATAAGGACCATATGATCATTTTAATAGATGCAGGAAAAGCATTTGACAAAGTACAACATCCAGTCATGATAAAAACCCTCAATGAAGTAGGTTTAGAGGGAACATAACTCCTTGTAAAAAGGCCATATATGAAAAACCCACAGCTAATAGCATCCTCAATGGGGAAAAACTGAGAACTTTTCCTCTGTGATCAGGAATAAGACAGGGATGTTCACTCTCACCACTTTTATTCAACATAGTACTGGAAATCCTAGCCACAACAATCAAACAAAAAATAAATAAAAGGCACCCAAATCAGCAAGGAAGAAGTCGAACTTTTACTACTTGCAGATGAGATGATACTATATAGAGAAAACCTGAAAGACTTCACCCAAAAAAAACCCTGCTAAAACTGGTAAATTCAAAAAAGTCACAGGATACAAAATCAATGTACAGAAATCTTGTATTTCTATATTCCAATGATGAGAAATTAATGAATCAATCCTATTTACAAATGTACCAAAAATAATGGGATACCTAGGAATAAAGCTAACCAAAGAGGTAAAAGACCTATATTCTGGAAACTATAAAACACTGATGAAAGAAATTGAAGGCACAAGGAAATGTAGAGATATTCCATGCTCATAGGTCAGAAGAATATTGTTGAAATGTCTGTACCACCGAAATCAATCTACACATTTAATGCAATTCCTATCAAAATAGCAACAGCATTCTTCACAGAGCTAGAACACACATTTCTAAAATACGCATGGAACACAAAAGACTCCAAATAGTCAAAGCAATTTTGAAAAAGAAAACCAAAGCTGGAGGTATCAAAATTCTGGACTTCATGTTATATCTCAAAACCATAGTAATCAAAACAATATGGTACTGGCACAAAAGTAGACACACAGATTAATGGAATAGAATAGAAAGCCTCAGAAATGAACCCACAACTATACAGTCAATTAATCTTTGACAAAGCAAGAGAGGATATCTAATGAGGAAAAGACTGTCTCTTCAATAAATGATGTTGGGAAAACTGGACAGCAACATGCAAAAGAATTAAACTGGACTACTTTATTACACCATATGCAAAAATACAATAAAAATGGATGAAAGACCTAAATGTGAGCCCTGAAACCATAAAAATTCTAGAAGAGAACACAGGCAGTAATTTCTTGACATCAGCCATAGCAACTTCTTTCTAGATATGTTTTCTGAGACAAGGGAAACAAAAGCAACAATAAACTATGGGAACCACATCAAAATAAAAAGCTTCTGCACGGAGAAGGAAACCATCAACAAAACTAAAAGTCAACCTATGGAATAGGAAAAGATAGTTGCATATGACATATCTAATAATGGTTTAGTATCCAAATCACATAAAGAATTTATAAAACTAAACACCAAAAATTCAAATAATCCAATTAAAATTGGGCAGAATACATGAACAGACATGTCTCCAAAGAAAACATATAGCTGTCCAACAGACACATGAAAAGATGTTCAACATCACAATTTGCAAATCAAAACCACAGTGAGATATCATCTCATACCTCTCAAATGGCTAAATTCACCAATACCAGAAACAATAGGTGTTGACGAAGCATGTGGAGAAAGGGGAACTCTCCTGCATCGCTGGTGGGAATGCAAACTGGCGTAGAGAGTATTGAGATTCCTCAAAAAGTTAAAAATAGAAATATCCTACAATCTGGCATCACACCAAAAGAATATAAAAATACTAATTCAAGGGGTTACATGCACCCAATGTTTATAGCAGCAGTATCTACAATAGCCATATTATAGAAACAGCCCAGTGCCCAACAACCGATGAATGGATAAAGAAGATGTGGTATGTTTATACATATATATAATGGAATATTGCTCAGTCATAAAAAGCAATGAAATCTTGCCATTTGCAAGGACACCGATGATGCTAGAAAGTATAACGCTAAGTGAAATAAGTCAGAGAAAGGCAAATAGCATATGATTTCACTCATAGGTGGAATCTAAGGAACTAAACAAATGAGCAAAGGGAAGAAGAGAGAGAAAAGCAAACCAAGAAACAGATTTAACTACAGAAAAAAACTGATGATTACCAGAGGGGAAGTCAGTGGAGACATGGGTTAAATGGGAGATGGGGATTAAGGAGTGTACTTGCTGTGGTGAGCACGAGGTGATGTATGGAAGTGTCAAATTGCTATATTGTAAACATGATACTAATATTACACTGGATGTTAACTAACTGGAATTTATATAAAAACTTAAGAAATGAGACATCAATCATAGAGAAACCAAAACTAATATTGAAAACAAGAAAATTTCTCCCAGTCAGTTTCAGGTGTATTTCTGCTGTCCTTCTCACTTCTGAAATCAGAGCACATTGCTTTTTCAAAAATTAGTAGATTTTTAAATTTGTTTTCATGGAAAGTCTGTGATAAATTTTTGGATTTTTTCTCTTGTCAAAGTTTAGAAATACTTGAATTAATAATTCAAATCAAGGAAAGATTTGGTGACATAAGCTTTAAGTTGTTGTGAGGTTTTTCATAAAATTAACATTTTATGAAATTTAATTAAAATTAAAATGAAATTTAATTAAAATTAAAAACAAAGTTTAGTGCAAGTTTCTATTAGCATATTAAAGTTACCAACATTATGAAAGATTTTATAATATATAATTCAATCAACCATTACACAATAAAGAAATTATTCTGCAATCCTCAGATAAAATCCTCAGGTAAAAACTAACTTTAAATAAATAAACACACAAGGAGGTATTATAATTAATTATGCCCTAGGAAAATGCAGAAATCTTTTGTAATATAAAGCAAACCTTGTGGGTAGCTCAGTTGGTTAAGCGCCTGACTTTGACTCAGGTCATGATCTCACAGTTTGTGAGTTCAAGCCCCATGTGGGTTGAAGACCAGCATTCTATTCAGGTCTGCACTTGATTAGATGAGGCCCAGCTACATCTTGGAGGGCAATGCTCTTTACTCAAAGTCCACCATTAAATGTAAATCTCATTCAAAAACACCATCACAGATGAGCACTGGGTGTGGTATGTAAGTGATAAATCACTAAATTCTATAAATTCCATACCAGAAATAATACACTGCATATTAACTAATTAGAATTTTAATAAAAATTTGGAGAGAGGTGCCTGGATGGCTCAGTCGGTTGAGCATCTGACTCTCGATATCAGCTCAGGTCATGGTCTCATGGTCATGGGAGACCATCCACTCAGTGTGGAACCTGCTTAAGATTCTCTCTGTTGCTCTGCCCCTCTCCCCTACACACACACTCTCTCTTCCTCTCTCTCCCTCCCTCTCAAATAAATAAATAAACATTTAAAGTAAATAAAATAAAAAATTTGGAGATCAACAACAACAAAACAAAACAAGGGCATGAAAAACAAAACAAAACAAAACCACCAACACAGAAACATCCAGAGTAATGTTTGATCAAATATCTGGGTAATCCATGGCCCAGCTAAATTCACACAAAGAATTAACTCTTATAGCATCTTATCTTAAATCAAGACAGAAGAAGTTATACCATGTGAAGTAGACCACCCAGCACCTTTTATACATTAATGCACAGTTGAAGTTTAAAATATGTTTCTCTTTTTATGGAGCAAACTAGACCAAACATGGAATGGTTGGTCTTGGTGAAAAGAGAAAGTTAGGCCTCTTTTTACCACATCAGTAACCCATTTTTCCTATCATGCTTATGACTTCATGGAATTACAATTTGAAAATGTGTATGAATTAAATATTCACTAGTTTTATAATAAGTGACAATAACTATCTAATGATGTAGAGGCAGAAATCCTTTAATGTTCTGAACATTTCTGGAATATTTAGAGTCAATATATATTTTAATGAAAGGTAATTAGTAGCATTAATGAACTTGAATAAATAAAAAATAAATAGTACTCTTTAGACTTTGTATTTAAGAATTGTGATTGGAATTTATTTCTATTAAGATATTTTCAGGTGTTTTAGGGGCACCTGGCTAGCTCAGTCAGTGGAGCATGTGACTCTTGATCTCGGGGTTGTGGGTTCAAGTCCCATGATGAGTGTAGAGATTACTTAAAAATAAAGTAAAACTTTTAAAAGAAGATATTTTCAGTTGTTTTAAAAGATCAGTTACCTTTTTCAGAAATTATCCCATTTATTTTCAATGAGTCTATAAGATTCTCTGATATAGAATGAGACCCATCTGGATTTTTCCCTAATAATGATAGTTAATCCACATATATAACTAACTATGTGCCAGGTACTGACATAAGACCTTCATATATCAGAACTCTCTGAATCCTCATAGCAATTCTTTTTTTAAAGTTTTTATTCAAATTCCAGTTAGTTAATATACAATGTAATATTAGTTTCAGGTGTACAATATAGTGATTCAACACTTCCATATATCATCCGGTGCTCAATGTAATATTAGTTTCAGGTGTACAATATAGTGATTCAACACTTCCATATATCATCCGGTGCTCATCACAACAAGGGAACTCCATAAAATTAAGACATGAAGACGTTAAGTGTCTTTCCCAATGTCAAACAGTAGGGGGTGGAGCTAAGATTTGAACCAGGCAGATTAGCTCCATATTCTATCTCTTACCTACAGTGTTACACTATCTTCCATTTTTACTGGTAAGAACATATAAAAAAATTAAAACAACAAAATATGTAAGTAAATTGGGCTTTTGGTTTGATTTGTTTGGGTTTGATTTGGAGGGAGAGGGTGGGTGAGGATTGCAAACAGTAGTATCTGTAGTGAATAACCAGCGTAAACCCAAGCTGGGGGGCAGATCATATTCAGCATTGTCTGGCGAATTGGGGAGCAATGGGGCCGACCAAAAAAATAAAAATGATGGAATTCACTTGGTAGTCAAGATCTAACAGACCTGAGAGCTCACCACAGGTCAGAGCAGTGAGCTGTAAAAACCAGTGTGGCACAGAGATGGGTGCACATGGTCTTGGACTGGACAGTTTACACAGCCAGGGTGATCATGATCAGGGAAGATGGTCTGAATACAGACTTGTTACAGAGTAAACCAAATATATTACAGTTCAGATCTTTGATTCCAAGGCATTTTGAATTGTAATTAAAAATTAAATTAAACTAAACCAAAATCTTTGACAATTGAGCTCTTGGGTGGGGGAAATACAACGAAGTCTAATCAATCACCTCACAATGATTTTAGCACATCCAGATATTTTTTAGTTTGGCAGAAAGAAACAAAGATTGCAGACACTTGACATTGAATTATCCATTGGTGAGTGTAATTCCTGCTTTCAGGGCCCTTGGAGGTGTCCTGGTTCCCTTCCTTTTAAATACCAATTTTTTTAAACTCTGTTTTTTATTTTGGCAGCCACCCCAAATCTCTTTTTAGTTCTGGTTATCAAGAGTCAGTTTGGTTACTTGCCATCAAAATCCAACAATCAATACAATATTATTCTCCACTTAGCCAAGAGACTTATCTCTCATTCTCTACCAAAATCTCACCACCATCTGCTGCCAAAAGCTAGCCTTTCTCTGACTTCCATTGAACTTTTTCAGTTTGGAACCCACCTAGGAATAAATGTGATATGACAGCATTTTGTAAATAAAGATGCGCATGCCAATATTATTTTGTCATGTATACTTATCCAGTATTTTAGTACTCTTTCCCCAATTACACTCCCACCCACCCAACTCTATCATATAGCATGGTGCCGGATGTAATGGTAAGCTCAACATATACATATTGAGCTTAATCATCACTATCAAATTCAAATTATAATTGTTTATAATTTATTCTATATAAATATTGTCATCATAACAAAAATCTTATTTTGTAGTACACTGCAGATATCTTCATCAGAGGACTAGATGTTTGTCTTTTGGCAAGGTAAGTGGACTTTCAACCTAGATACGATGTTGTAGTATGAATTGCAATCTTATCCTAAAATGTATAGATTTTCTCTAGAGCTAAACCCTCCTAAACAAAAATTTTGACCACTGGCTACCTTCCACATTTGCAGGTCAGATCCCTGCCACTAAATGCTGAGATACAGTAGCTCTTCAGTTATTTTGAGACTATTTGTCTTGCCACCCAGCCTAAGATCAGCAAATAAAGAGTTCCAAGCAGAAGCCACAACCTCGAGGTAACAGAATCCCGGGCAAGTTAGTCATTTTCTTTACATTTCAGTTTCCTTGATTATAAGGTGAAAATGGATAATTATTCTAATCTGCAGTCTTGTATTAAGGACTAAATGGGATAAAGTTACTAAAGTGTTTATTGCTCATGGTGCTGCAACATCAATAAATTTGAGAGTCAGATTGAGGCAAAACAAACTCAGGGGTGTTACTTATAGAAATACCTTTTGTACTTTGCTCAAAAGATCTTCTAGTCATTTCTGCACATAGTTTGTACAAACCTGGTTATCCATTTTCCACCCTACAACAGAATAAGAGTAGCAAATTAAAACAGTGGTAGGGAGAAGTGCCAAGCAACCATTATTGTTGCTGGCACACAGTGATCATTTGTATTTATCTGTTATCTGTTATTGTTGCTTGTGTCAGAAGCCAATAAGCTGAAGGCAGGATACATTTAGAGTTACCTTGCTGAAACTGAGGAAGCATGTATAAGAAACTAGTTCAGAAAAAATATCCACAAACCCAGAAAGCAGATATCAGGCAAATATAACCCTGGACATCCATACAGACGTGTGGTCCTCAGAATATGATACACAATAGAAGTGAGCTGAGTATAACATCAAAAGTGGTGGATCACAGATTAGATTCAAATCATAGGTCTACCCCTTATAAGTTGTGTCTGTTACCTATTGTCTATGTAACCTCAGCAGCCACAGCTAAAAAGGAGATTAACAATAATTATTTTGCAAGGTTGTTTTAAAGACCAAATTTTGTAGGTATATGTATATATGTCTTTATAAATTTGTGCAATACATCTTGTACAAAGAGCCAAGGAGATAGATTATACAACTTAGAATGATTTGTCATTTAAACATTTTTTCATTTGAAAATTGTCTTTTTTTTAAGTTCTGCATTTATAAAAAAAAAAAAAAGCCTCAATTCTTTGGAAATGTTATTTAGGTAGAATTCCTCATTCTTTGACAATGACAGATAAATATAGCACTGATACCTGTGAATTAAAAATGCATACATCATTTGTAAAGTTTATTTATTTATTTTGAAAGAGAAACAGAGAGAGGAGCAGGGGAGGGGCAGAGAGTGAGAGAGAGAGAGAATCCCAAGCAGGGCTCCGTGCTGTCAGTGCAGAACTTGACTTGGGCTCAGACCCACAAACTGTAAGATCATGACCTGAGCTGAAACCAAGAGTTGGATGCTTAACTGACTGAGCCACCCAGGTGCCCTTGTGTACATAATTTTTTAAAAAGCATCATAAACATAATTTAAAGGCAATTAAAAAGTAGGAAAACATATTCACAACATATAGGAGAAGGAATTAGTAACTTTAATGTGTAAAGATCTCCTAAAAATTAATGAGAAAAAGTTGGACCAACATGAACAATTTAAAAAAGAGAAACTGGAACTAGACTATATATATTGATTTAAATGCTAAGTAAAAATGGTGAGATAATATTTGCACCTATGACCTTGACAAGTATTTTTTTAAGTTATTGTAATGCCCAATATTGATTAGAATGTGGGGCAACAGGCATCTTTACACACTAGGAGGAATAGAGATTGGCAATCAGCCTGGGAGGCAAGTTGGCAATTTATATTAAAAGGCTTAAACTGCTATTTACTCTTTCATCCAGAAATACTAGTGAATGTATGCAAGGAGGAACAGGAAAGAACATTCACCTCTTTGAGAGATCGGAATATCCTAAAGTCTTTGTTCAACTAACAGAGAAATAGTTCAGCAAATCATAATTTATGGTTCATGCACATAAAGGAGTATATCTTAACTTACACAATCCTATGAAGTGCATGTGTTGCCATAACAACATAATCATAATATAACGTTAAGGGAAAAGGTACAAATGACATACTGTATTTTGTGCACTGCAGTAATAGTGTATACTTTTAAAAACTGTATACAGAAGTAAAAGTTTCAATAAAAATGATGTGATAATAATTACTTAGAATGATTATGGGAGATTCTCAGTTCCTTTTTTGCATTTTTATAATTTTCTTTTTAAATTTTACCCTTACCGTGCATTGCTTTTGCAATAAGATAATTGAAACAAATATGTATTAATTTTTATAGAACTTGAATATAAATACTATTTATTAGGAAGTATATAAGGAATATCTTCAATAATCATACATTTGCATAAGATTTTCTTTGTAACACTTTTCCATGCATTTTTGCCTTAAGACTCTGTGACATACCTATTATCATCCCAGTTTTGGGTATGAAGGAACTTTACTTGAACAAAGGCATCCTACTGACAAGTGACACAGCTCTGTCTTAAATGCAGTTCTTCTGAGTTTAAGGCCATCGCTCCTTCTATGTCATCAAGAACAGCCCCTCACTTAATCCCTGCCTGGCAGTAAAAGAAGCCAACTGCACACTAAAATATAGAATCTTTAGTGCTTCTGTTCTAGATGTCTGTAGGAGCAAGCCAGCATATCATTATTTTTCATTTCATTGAGTTTTTTTAATAACAAATTCTGACTACAAAGTCTTTACAGAGTGGAGAGTTCAAATTAAAATGTCAGTTTTGATTCAGTGAAGATGCTTTACTTTCAAAATATTTAAGGAAAATATTTTCATTAATACCAAGATGACTGGATGTCAGAGTATATAAATGTCATATAAGTTCTGCCATTTAGTAAAAAGATTTCAAGCCCTATTGGACAACTCCAGGAATGTGTATGCAGGAAAACATTCCTATAATGCAGGAAAACACTCATTACAAGTATACATATGCATATGTATATTCACATCAATATTTTATTTTTATTTATTTTTTTTACAAATAGTTCATTGTCAAATTAGTTTCCACATAACACCCAGTGCTCATCCCCACGAGTGCCCTCCTCCATGCCCATTCCCCCTCCCGCCTACATCCATCAGTTCTCAGTTTTTGTCAGCATTCAAGAGTCTCTCATGGTTTGCCTCTCTCCCTTTCCCCCATGATTTCCCCCCTTCTTCTCCCCCTTGGTCCTCCGTCAAGTTCCTCCTAATCCTCCTCTATGTGCAAACATATGATATTTGTCCTTCTCTGCCTGACTTATTTCGCTCAGCATAACACCCTCAAGGTCCATCCATGTTGCTACACATGGCCAGATTTCATTGTTTCTCATTGCCATGTAGTATTCCATGGTATAGATAAACCACATCTTCTTGATCCATTCGTCCGTGGATGGACACTTAGGCTCTTTCCATGTTTTGGCTATCGTTGAGAGTGCTGCTATGAACATTGGGGTACATGTGCTCCTATGCCTCAGCATTTCTATATCCCTTGGGTAAATTCCTAGCAGTGCTATTGCTGGGTCATAGGGGAGTTCTATTGTTAATTTTTTGAGGAACCTCCACACTGTTTTCCAGAGGGGCTGTACAGTTTACATTCCCACCAGCAGTGCAAGAGGGTGCCCGTTTCTCCACATCCTCGCCAGCATCTCGTGTTCTCTGATTTGCTCATTTTAGCCACTCTGACTGGTGTGAGGTGGTATGTCAGTGTCATTTTGATTTGTATTTCCCTGATGAGTAGGGATGCTGAGCATCGTTTCATATGTTTGTTGACCATCTGGATGTCCTCTTTGGAGAAGTGTCTGTTCATATCTTCTGCCCATTTCTTTACCGGGTTGTTTGTTTTTTGGGTCAGGGGTCCAAGCCCACCTCAAGGGTAATGGCTGCAGGTGCGCAACCTCTCCCAGCCAGCCAGGAGCCAGCACAAAGAAGCAAATCAGAACGCAGTCCCTCCTGGGCGACTTGGAACGTGGAGGGTCCTGACACGCAGGTATTTTGTGCGCAAAGATTTTCTACCCCCGAGCGGAGGTTTTACCCCGCCGAGCGAGCGGAGGTTTTTCTGTTTCGAACTCTCTTTTTCCCCTCTCACTCCCCACAGAGGGGGTGGCCCGTCTCTCCAGTCTCCAATCCAGGCTCAATTTTTACTTCCCCAGTTCGCACTCACGTTAGAAGTCTTTCTCAGTGGAGTCTGCATCCTTTCTCTCCCAATTTCTTGGGTGTGGTACGGTTTCCTATGGCTTCAGATCTTTTCTGTGTGATGCCTGGGCGCGAGGGCAGGTAAGGAGCTCCCTACTTCTCCGCCATCTTGCCCCTCCCTCTCTCAATATTTTAAATGTATACAAAAGTTCAAGATCCTTATACTACATTTTGTTAGTGTCTATGACAATCAATTGTTGACAAGCAGTCTCCAATAATTATGAACAGTGATAGCATCCATTAGATTTCTGGATACTAATATAGCTCTCATTGATGAATTGTTTTGTATTTTGCAAAGCCTCAATTCTTTCCATATATACATAGGGATTTTTAAAAAATAAAGTTTATTTATTTATTTTGAGAGAGAGTGCGCTCAAGCAAGGGAGGGAAGAGAGAGAGAATCACAAGCAGGCTCCATGCTGTGAGCGAGGAGTCTGACATGGAGCTCAGTCTCATGAACTATGAAATCATGACCTGAGCCAAAATCAAGAGACAGGCACTTAACCGGGGCGCCTTGTTGGCTCAGTTGGTTGAGTGCTCCACTCTTGGTTTCAACTCAGGTCACAATCTCAGGGTCTTTGGGTTCAAGGCCTGCATGGGTCTCTGCACTGATAGTGTGGAGCCTGCTAGGTATTCTTTGCCTCTCTCTCTCTGCTCCTCTCCTGCTCGCTCACTTGGTCTCTCTCTGTCTCAAAATTAAATAAATAAGCTTAAGAAAAAAAAGAGAGAGAGATGCTTGACTGACTACGCCACCCAGGTGCCCCTCCATATACATGTTAACTCCTTGTATATCAGTGAAGACTTTTGAGATTCACTTTACTCTGGTTTAACATTCTCCAGACAAACAAAACAAAACTTTTATATAGATCTCTCATTACAGACACACACAAATCTTACAATTTATCATACCCAAACATCCTACTCCCCAGTGATCAAGTTCTTCACAAATAACCTATTAAATAGAGCCAGACCTCATGCATAACTTTAATTTTAATTTAATTCATCCATAGTTAGGTACAGATCTCTTCAACCAAGGATCACTACTGGCTTAAGAGAAGAGACTTTTGCACGAATCCCACTTCACCTCTCCTTCTTTCTCTCCTCCAGAACGAAGAATCATCCACTCAACCTCCTTCTCTCCCTTGGCCTTTACTCTTCTCTGAAATATCCAGAGAGGATAAGAAGGAAAGAGTTTCTTTATTCCTTCCTGTTCTAAGAACTCCTAAATCCTCTTCTCCAGGTCATAGAAAGCTAAATCAGAACCAGAAGATGTAAGCTGATACTGCTGTCCTAGCCTGGCACTATTTTCTCTCCTCTCTTCTATCTTCCCTCTTAGCCTTTATCTTTATTTTCCTGCCTCACACAGACACCACCAACTCTCGATGAGATTCCCCCAACAGGACCTTCCGCTAACAGACTTTTAAAAGTCTTCCACTGATACACTCTGAATCATCACAATCTTTGTTGCTTGTTTTGTTTTCATTATTGAATCACTGAAAGATCCTTCTTCAGCCACACACATGCCTTAGCAAGGGTATTATATATGTTCTGCTTATAAATGATCTTATTGCTCATGTACAGTAATTCAAAAAACACAATTACAAAATACTTAAAAACAAGCAGTCTGCTGAATGTAACCAGATTTGGTTCAACGTTAATGAATCTACAGAATGAGGATTTGGGGAAAGGGGACATTTTTAAAAATTGGGAATTGCAACCAAAATACGCGATAAAACCCCTACTAACACGTAATGATGAAGAGTCTTCATAAGACTACATTATTTTTTTACTTACCTAGAGATCCTTAACTAGCTACTCTAGGGTCCTCATATGCAAAACAAAAATGAAGGGATTATCTTAAGTGGTCCCCATGTTGTTAAATGTTCTCCCCACTCCCACCCCAGCCCCAGCTTCTTCATGAAGCAGGTCTCCATCTTCCCACCTTGAAAGAGGATGTGCAGGGGCACCTGGGTGGCTTAGTCGGTTAAGCGTCCGACTTTCGCTTGGGTCATGATCTCGCGGTTCGTGGGTTCGAGCCCCGCGTCAGGCTCTATGCTGACTGCCAGCTCAGAGCCTGGAGCCTGTTTCAGAGTCTGTGATTCCCTCTCTTTCTGACCCTTCCCTGCTCATGCTGTCTCTCTCTCTCCTAGAAATAAAAACATTAAAAAAAAATTTAAAAAAAAAAAAAGAAAGAAAGAGGATGTGCATTATTCCACAGACATCAGTCTTCTAGCACCACCCCTCACATTTCCTTGATTTACCAGGTCTTCAGATGTGTTCTAGGAAGACCAGATCATACACCATTAAGCTGGATATCTATGCTAAGCATATAAGACAATGACTGACAGAGGAAAAAATGTTTTTTAATTACACACTCAATATATTTGTATTTCAAAAGGTGCAATACTTTTATTCATTTATCAGTGAAAGAAGTTAGAAATTAACTTCAAAAAAATCAGCAAATCAAAAACAAAACAAAACAAAACAAAAAAAGCACCCATGACCCTGATATCATGACCAGAGCAGAAATCAAAAGTCAGATGCTCAACTGACTGAGCCACCCAGTCACCCCTGCCTTTCCTTTTTAAACTGTATCACTTTTTAAGCAACTAGTAGATGAGAGGAAATGTCTCTTTGCAGAAGTACTCCAGCAAGTAAATGAAGAGAGGATAGAATATCATTATTTTGTAATTTATATTAAATAAATGGTTCTAGGGGCGCCTCGGTGGCTTAGTCGGTTAAGCGTCCGACTTTCGCTTAGGTCATGATCTCACGGTTCGTGGGTTCGAGCCCTGCGTCAGGCTCTGTGCTGACTGCCAGCTCAGAGCCTGGAGCCTGTTTCAGTCTGTGACTCCCTCTCTCTCTGACCCTCCCCTGCTCACGCTCTCTCTCTCTCTCGAAATAAATTTTAAAAAAATTAAAAATAAATAAATAAATAAATAAATGGTTCTAGGCATTGATCATCAGTGGTTGCTAACATCTCAATAAGAGAGATACATGGATGTTATATGCTTCTAATGGAAGAACACGTCACTACCTACAAAATGGTCTTGTAAAAACAAAAATAAAAACTGGAATCGAAATCTTATCAAAGCTCTAGATTCAAATATCTGTAGATGATTATAAAATATGTTGCAATTATACCACAGGAATGTAATCAGTATAATGCAGGGGGAGGGAAACTGTTGGACAATATAGTTTCTTGAACAAAAACTAAACCAAAAGAGAGAAATGGAGTGGGAACACACAGATTTGAAGGAGACATATCAACCAATCATAGCATGTGAACCTTGTCAAAACCCTCATTCAAACAATCTGGAAAAAACTGTACACAAACACACTCACGTTTATGAAAGAATAAAAAATTAGAATGCAGCTGGGTACATCGTGATTATCAAAAAAATTGTTTTTTAAGTGCTATAATGGTATTGCGGCACTTTTACAATCTTACTTAGAGATACACTGAAATTATAGATGAAGCTTTATAACATCCAAGATTTGCTTCAAAATAATATAGGAGGTGAGAAAGGTGATAGCGATACAAGTGAAATACAACTGGCCACGAGTTTACAGTTGTTGAAATTGGGTGGTGGGTTCATGGGTGTCCACTGTAGTGTTCTGCTTACTTTTATATATGTATCTTAAATTTTCCATAATAATACAATGGGATATTACTCAGCTATAAAAAAGAATGAGATCTTGCCATATGCAACAACATAGATGGACCTAGAAGGTATAATGCTAAGTGAGATAAGTCAAACAGAGAAAGACAAATATAGTCGTACGATTTCACTCATATGTCGAATTTAAGAAATAAAACAAAGAAAGAAAGAAACAAACCAAAAAATGGGCTCTTAAAAACAGAAAACAAACTGCTGTTTGCCAGAGGGGAATTGATGGTGTGGGGGATAAAATAGATAAAAAGGATGAAGAAGAGCCCACTTATATGATGAGCACTGTATAAAATTGTTGAATCACTATAATTATATCCCTGAAACCAATATAATACTGCATGTTAATTATACTTCAATTTTTAAAATTCCATAACAAAAGTAAAAAAATACATAGATTCTAAGTTTAATTGGCATGGGGCTTAGCTGTGAAAGAAAGAGAAAGACTGAGAGGAAGGAGGAGGATCAGGAAGAGAAAAGGAAAGAAAAAAAGAAGGATGGGAGAGAGGGAGGGAGAGAGGAAGAGCCACCTGGGTGTGTGATTCTAACGTGTGCACAGCCTGTGCTAATAGCCATTTGTGTACCCTCCAGCCATTCCATTACTTCCAGTTACTCAGCCATACCTGTGTTTCTCATTGGTTCTATCAGAAGCCACTGGGATCCATGGCAAACAGGCTGACTCCGGGGCCTCATCCCAGAGGGACTTTGGGGAGATTAAGGTGGGGTTTGGGAATATGTGATTCTGCTATAAACTCACAGTGAAAATGAGCCCAGAAGGGGACTTACTGTTTCCTGTATACAGCTCTCACTCTATCAGCCATATTTTTGTGTATGTTATCCCTTCCTTCTTCCACCTGAAATGTTGTCCCCATATCTTCATCCAATCATACCTACTCAATAACTAAGTTCAAAAATCACCTTCAGCTAAAGGGATTCTTCCTCCTGTGAAATCAAATTTTTTGCCTTTCACAAGTTTATATATATTTATATATACTATTTCAGCTCCTTTACTCAACAATAGCCACTTTAAGTCAAAAGGTCTTTTATACCTATTTTTTTTTTAATAGTTTATTGTCAAGTTGGTTTCCATATAACACCCAGTGATCATTTTTATACCTATCTTTGTAATTTCACAGAATTTAGACATAGTTAAAAGAGTTTAATAAACCTACGCTAAATTGATGAAGCAATGAAAACATAACAACTGATTGTGTCCAGAATACGTACTCAGTAAGCTCTCTTAAGGACTGGTTAACTTCCCCATTCCCCCTTCAATATGCAAAGAAGTACTTCTCTAGGAAAGGCAGTACTGGGAGGAAGGCAACTCAAGATAAATGACTCTCAGCATTTCTCAAAAATCAACCAAATAAGCTATGAAATCGTAACACTATCTAAATCAAAATGCCATGCTTACCAGTTTTACAAACTAAAGAAATCGGTTTAAAGAAAACTTTTCCAAAGTACTATTGTACATATAGCAACTTGTGTCCAAAAAGTGTTGAATACCCTAAGAGGCCATGTTTTATAAAAATGTAAATTAATATGCCTTTATGTATAAATATTCTTCAATTTTATGAGTCTTCTAAAGAAAAAAGGTATGTTTTTATAAAGACCTCTACTTCAAATTCCTGAAGCAAAGGAAAAAGAAACTCAAACTTTGGGAAGTTTATCATTATAAATTAATGTATGGTGCTCATTGAGTGGCTGCTGTGCTCAGTCATTTATCTGATTCTCTCACTCTGTCTTCTGTGAGTTAGGATTATCCACACTTTGTCAAGGAGAACAGTGAGACCTCGTAAGGTAGCTGCCCAGGGTCACTCAACTGGCAGAAAGGGGATTCAAACCCCTATGTGCTTGATTCTTTCTTGCTACAGATCTTTGTTTCCTTGGATATTTACTGTGTTGTGAGAGGAAAACCACACATGGCTAGGGAAACAGAGTAGGGAAGAGGAGGGAGGGTGGATTACAGGATGAGAAACAAGATGGAGGCTTTGCCATCAAACAGCTCTAGGTTCACATCTTACTACCTTCCCTGTCTTGAAGCTCTCTGATCTTCAGTTTCGTCTCTTGTAATAATGTGGACCATTTGGAGCAGTTATGGGGACTATGTAAAGTGATTGCATGAGGATCTGAGCTCAGTAAATAAAAGGTATTGGCAAAAAGAACTGGTATGGCCAACTTTGGTCTCATCTTGAACAGGGTGTCCTTGTCAATTTCTCATTACTGGGTCATCAGCTAATTTAGTGAACCAAACTGACTGATTTTCCACACTACACAGATTCTGCTAAATCTCATGGATACTACCTAATTTGCTGTTTTTCTTCAGCGAGTTTTCTTGTCAAACATCTTAAAGCATAATATATATAAACAAGAATGTAATATTCAAAATGCTGCAGATCTATTGAACCCCAAACCCATCAGTTAAGCTGCTTTCAGCTACCTTACCTCCCATGATCTGTCATATAAGCAGAAGGCTCCACTCTGTGCACAAATCTTGCCCACAAGGATGAGACTCTGAAAGGGTCAATACAGTACACCTATTACAATTAGCCTCTCCAGTAGCCTTTCTGCAGCTTGTTTTGCTTTATCCAGGGATAATTTATGATCATTATTTTTTCCTAAAGCAGTCCTTCCTAAAAGGCTCAGAACTGCCAGAAGGGAATGGGCTGGGGAGAATGCTGGGATATGTAGGATGACATTTTTCCCTGTTTCTCCCTCCCTAATTAGATTGGTTTTTTTCTGAATCAGTGAGTAGGTGTTGACCTCTTAGGATGTCCAAGTTAGAAAAAAACTTATTTTCTGGAATCCATTTATACCATCCATCCAGAAGGTAAATAGGGGATCTTATGGAGTGGGTCTGAGTCCCTGGTTAAATTCTGAGGTGACCCAATACTTAGAGATGCAAATTCTTCTGCCTTCGAACTGGTGTGAAGGTCAAGCGATTGAGACAATTGTGAAGGATACCCAGAGAGATTGAACACCACTGATGAATTCTCTTTTTATTGACCAATTATAGTCATAGATGTTACTTATAGAAAAATGTTTATAATCTCAAGATTGCTTGTGAGAAGCATAAATTACTAACTGATATGAACAACTCATAATTTGTGTACAATCTTGGGTCCTCAAAACAAGGAAGGCTAGCACCTTCTCATACCTGCATTGAAGAAGAAAGTAATAAAATTAAGTGGTCTATAACTGAGAAGTAACTTTATAAATATTTTGACAGAATGATCCAGATACCCATACTAATGAGTATACATAGTTTTTCTGGCAATAGCGTGGTTCTCATACCTCTACAGTGGCTAACAATCTCTTGCTCTCTGGGGGAACATTTCACACACTAATTTATTCTCCCTTTATTCACAGAGAGCTAAAATTGAAGAGCCTGCCCTTTTAATGTAGTACAAACATTTCTTAAAACTTAAGATCATTTATATTTTTCTAAGAGATATGTTCAGATGTTTATACTTTTAATAATATAGCCATTTTTAACACAAATAGGAAAATCTAAGACATAAATACAATATTAAAAGCATAATCTTGTTGTGGAGCCAGCACTAAAAAAGGATTTTTATTGTTAAAATCTTCCTGAAAGCACTCGGCATTTATGAGATTACGCTGTTGTGAAGTCTGTTTTATCTATCCCTGAAATTATTTTGTCAGTCTTTTTAACTAGCTAAGTATTTTTTACAGTTAGAATTAAAAACCCAAACCTATCATTAGTATTCTTATAAATCCTTAGTAGAAAATCTGTTTACCAAGGAGAAGAAACAGAACATTTCTTCTTAGGCAGAGGATGCCCCAAACCAGAAACAAAGCATAAATAATGTAAATTACCCATTTTCCAAAAATTTTATTTTCTCTATTAGAATGATACAGAAGACAAATTATAGCCAAATATGCAAGGAAAACTTGGACCTGCTTCCAACACAAGGGATTAAGCTTTCTTCAGTGCTCCGGAACCATTCTACACTGGTTGCTGAGTAGCATTAGCATAATCCTGAATTATTAAGAAAATTAGAGGTCAGATTTACTTTACAGGAGAATTCGACCTATCTGAATCAGTACTGAGAGGGCCACAGCATTCCAGATGTGAGCCTGGTGGCAGGTGTAAAGTGCACCACATGGAGAGAATGTGCACAGTAAGGAAAAAGACAAATTACCCCGAGCTATTACTGTCATTAGTACCATCAGCCTGGGAAGCCCTCCCACAGCATTTTCAGAGCAGTGTGTGGAGAGGGCCTGGGGCTTATCACATCTCGCAGGGGGTCGTCTTCAGCCGGGCATAGTCACATAGCTTGACATTTCAGTTAAAAAAAAAAAAAAAAAAAAGTCTGGGCCCTCATTCTCCATGCAGGCTTCTGTCTCGCAGCTCTACAACCGGTAGCTAAAATAAAGGGAGCCAGCCCACTGAAGGCTGCAATCATTTATCTGATGGCAGAATTGCTAGCCTTTCTAGATGTGCACACTGTTCTTTCACATAATCAGTTTTAAGCCAGGGACAATAAGCCTCGGCTACGACAGTGTACCAGAAGCTCCTTTGGGGGTTGTTTCATTAACCTTTTGAATATTTTGCCATAATTAAAAGGTTACGAATCTACGCCACAAGAAATGTGATGAAATAATAGAACATACACAATAATGTTAGATGGACTATTGCATTTAGACTGTACAATGGTAACCAATGAGAAGGGCTTAAGGGACCAATTGATGTAACAAAGCCTTTTTCCCCAAGATTTTTTTTTATTCTGGAAGTGCACATGGATAATACTTATTATGAGATATTAAGCAAAAGAGTAGAAAAACAATTTATATGTTATAAATATAATATATATACACATAATAATCATAAGTAGGTAAGAATCTGTACTTCTGGCAAGTTATATGCAAAAAAGAAATGGGTCGTGCAAGGGTGGCATGATTTTTTAAACTGTCTTTTAATTATTTGTTAAATCCCTTTAATGTTGCATATTCTCATCAGTTAAAAGAAGCCATAGGAGTATATGTACACAAACATTGTCATGAAAGAAATAGGAACAACAGAAAGGAAAACAGATATAAGAATATAAAGCATCCTCTACCCTACCTAAAATCAAGAAAAAGCGTAAAGACTCAGCATTTATTTCAACAGGGAACAAAGAAAAAGATGCACAGAACCAAGTAAATTTATTCAAGAGAATAATACTTTTCTCATACCCTTCTTAATAATAATAATAATAGTACGTGTAAGGTTTATTACATAGTCGGCACACATCAAACTAACCCAACAAGTCTTTCTTTAATTCAACACATGAAAAAGCGGTTCAGAAAAGTTAAGTAACATGCCCAAGGTCAAACAGCAAGTATTCATATCCAAGACTCCCTGACTCCATGTCCTTAACTAATAAATTACAGCGTGCTTGCTCTCTCCCCGCCCCCATCCTATGTCTGCCTCTTTGTCTCTGTCTGTCTCTCTCTCATCATTTTATTAAATTCCAGTCATCATTCTGAAATAGTTCTATCTTCTGTTTCTTCCTTGCCCTTAGCCCTTAATAAAGCAGTGCAGTTCTCTGACTTTGGCAGGCCTGATATTCACTCATATTTTAATGTACATACAGAAAATAAATATTTGAGTGTCTGCTCTGCAGTGTGCTGCTGGTTCTGGGGATACAAAGCCAAAAAAATAGACTCTGGGCACCCACAGGCAAGTGGGGGGTACAAGCATGCAAGCAGGCAAATGCAGTCTGTTACGGGAACACACAGCTGGGGCACATGACCTCGGTTTCTTGAGGACCTGGCATTTGAACCGAGAAACTGAAGGTTGAGTTGGGATTAGGCAGATGAACGGTGCATTGTAGGAAATAACCCCCGTAGAGGGCTAAGGGGGAAGAATAAAAAAAAAAAAAAAAAAAAAAGACAAAAAAAGACCAAACAAACATGGTACATTCCAGAAACAGAAAGGGACCCATACAGCTGGACTTGGAGTGCAATCGTAGCCACAAACATATTGCTGTACCTATAAGAGTCTTGTTTTTTGAAGACCTGATGGTTTGCTTTTCAAGGAAAAGATTACTTACCGATGTCTGAAAGCAACACTTAAAACGTTTAAGGTTTTCCTTGATTGCATGTCAACAATAAAAATGGCTTTGTGAATAAACACATCAAATGTAAGCATTGTTTCCCAAATTACAAATAAAATTAATTTAAATATAATCTTGTCTCTATCCACAAATTCTGAAACATTGGGCAACTTCTCTTGACTGGAGTTCACTTTCCTCTTGTGCAAAATGGGATACACTTATCTTACATGTTTGTAGATGAGAAAGAGAAACAATATAAGCATAGCACTTAGTCTGGTTCCATAGAAGACAACCACTAAATGGTAGCAATAGTAGAGTTTAGAGAGCCAAATGCTCCTAAGTCTCCTTTTAGTGACAAGAAGAAGGAAGTGCCATTTTCTCATTGGCCTCACACTTGGTTCCCAATCTTGACTGGTTGTTCACATATATGATTATTTCACTAATAGCAAACTTCAACTGGGTTAATGGTTCGAAAGCTTTTCTGTCTTTCCCTTATTCCGTATCCATTCATGTTTGATATAAGAATATGTGCTATGGATCAGTGGCTATGGGTCATAACAGAAGCTTTGATCCATTCAGGATGCAGTCTCTGGGGACAATTAGGACATTCCTAAAGTAAGGAGAAGGTGTTGCAAAAGATATCCTTTACTGCCTCCTTCATCTAGCCACCCATCTGGCTTATGTGTAACTTACTATAGGACTAATTAGTTCAAAGTCAAGAGGGTTAGGGACTCTTGTAGAATGCCTAACTTCATGAATTTATCCTTGGTTTTTCCTTCCTTCCTTCCTTCCTTCCTTCCTTCCTTCCTTCCTTCCTCTCTCTCTCTCTCTCTCTCTCTTTTTTGCAATAGTTAATTGCATTATGTCTTATAAAACCAAGACTTTCACTTAACACTACAACTTTCCAAAACATGTTACTTAACATATTCTTGCTAAGCAATAGTGAATGATTTCAGGCTGCTATTATGATTTAGTGGGTGGTGGGGAAGAAACTTATTCTCATTAAAACTCAAGTAGATTGATCATTATTCATTTTCAAGAAAAATGTTTTTTTCTCTCTAGACATAAACCAATTTTCTGAAAACAAATGTAGTTTGAGTTATTGTGGCATTTTTCCTAAAGGCAATCAGGACTTTGTCTTTAAAAAGGATAACTAGTGTCAGGTGATGTCAAATTAGTCTAGTTATAAGAGGCAAATTAGAAACTACATAGGGTGAACACAAATGCTAATTTTTTCATTAAAAAAATTAAAGATTAAATCAGGAAAAATTTCGTTCCACAAAGAATAGAATAACTAAGACCTGTACAGTTATGGGGGTGCCTTCACTTATTGCTTTACATACTTTAACATAATCCCAAATTTACAGCTCAGGGGGAAAAATGGAATCCTTATCATTCTGAGAGAAAAATAACATTAAAAAATCATCATAGATAAACATTTTTAAAACTAAGTATTTCAACTATTCTTACTCAAGTCTTTTGCTATATTGACATGCACTTTTCCATACTCTACCTTGGCATTTGCCTATCAGATGAGTGTTTCCTTTCTATTTCTTTTGTGCTGGCCTTCAAATCAAGTAAGCCTTATTTTCTTCTTCCTTGATTCATGGCTACCTTTACCAAAGATTTTATATTTTATCCTCTTGTGTATATTCCAAAGTATTGGATAGGGGATAATTGATCTTGTAAAATTATTTTGAACTACAAATAATAACTAACCTAATGTGTTTGCATGTGTTACCAGATAGAGTCTTTATTTATCCCCAATGGGGTTGTAAGTACACGCAAACCTACAGTTGTATATGCTGTATTATTTTGCAGAGAGCAAAATAAAACTAAGAGAAACTATAAATTATTGGTAAGAATCCATTTCTGGAAGGAGAGTTATCACAAAATTTATCACTGATTTTCTCTTGCCATGATGCCATGGAGATGCAAAACTGTAAAGCATCTGATTCCCCAGTGTTTCCGAATTGGCAAAGCATCAGCTGGATGATGGATCATAATACAAAATGCAGGAGGATTTTGCTTCTGCTACCTGAATTTCTGATTTTTTTTCTGTACCTCCTGCCACTTTCAAACATGTTGCCTTTTTTTGGAGTCTTTTTAGCTGATTTTTTAATAGTATGGTAATATAGAGCCCACGGAATATCACCTTCTGATGAAACACATATTTTAGCCTAATGTCAATAAAACTAAGCAAATTGTTAACCTCTCAAACAGTTTTACAACATGCCAATAGACCTTTTTCCTCTTAGACTTTTGCCTAGTTTCTTATGATTGCTGGATAATTACCTCTCTATACTCGCTTTCTTTCGACAGCTTAGTTGTAGCCTCTGGGATTTTAACATCTAATTGGTTTGTCTGCTTAGACTGTGGATTCTTGAGTCTTTCTGAATTCAGGCAAGTCAGGCGGTCAGAGAGGTTAAAAACATTTTGTAATTCTTTCCTCCAGAGCCTTTCTAAAAGGGTTAACAGAGGTACCAGACTCTGGTACTTGATCTTCAGTCATTCTTCACAAAGTGGTAACGGGACTCAGTGAATACTTTGGCTATCAGAGTAGAGCTCTATGGAATGACTGCACTCAATAAATGTCCAATAACAATGGTGAGGAGTTAGATGAACTATATTTAAAGTATTTTCCCCCCTAATTCCCCTCCTAAATCTGTTCCATCTTTGCCTCTTTATGGTATCCAATGATCTCAATTCAGCCAAGTTCAAAGGCATTTTCTCTGTCCTTATCTTCCTTGATCTTTCTGATGTATGGGGCACAGCTTTTCATACCTGCCCCTTTGAAGACTTCTGGCTTCAGTTCCTGAGACATTTCTATTGTCTTTTATTTTTCTGATCTCTTCACCTATTTCTCACATTTATATATCTTTTTTTTCTTATACCTTCCCAGCCACTTTTCTTCCAACAGATCTTTGATAATTACTATATTCTTTGTATCCTCTTATTTTTTTATTCTACACAGATTCCTTTGTTTTCACTAAGTTATATAGGTGAATAACTTACAGATATCCTCTAACATTGATCCATTTCTTTCTGTACAGGGCCAGATACATCAAGGGTATATCAAAACTCAAATATGCAATTTCAGTATAGAATCAATTCAGTACATACATATATCATTTTCACTTTTTCAAGTGCCCATCACTTCTTCAAAAGTTACTTCTTCAGAGAAGTCTTACTTGATCACTCTTCCCTAGGCCCTTTTTCGGCTTTATTTTTCCTCATAGCATTTATTACTACTCTCATCAGCCTTTATTTGTATCTCATTTGAATGCACCACAAAAATATAGGCTTCATGAGGACAAGAAGTATTTGCTCTGTTCACTGCTGTATAGCCAGCACATAGAACACTACATGGCATATAATAAGCAGCAGATAAATACTTGTGTGGGTTAATGAATAAGTGAGCAAGGAAGTAAACACATGCATGATTTATTCAGAAACTGTCATTCAGACTCATAACCTTAGAGTTATCCTTGATTTCCTACTTTCTCAAAGCTCTAGTCTGTATTCTGTTGTATGAGGGTAAGGCTGAGCTGATATAATAAATGGGCCCAATAATAATTAAGTGGCTTAAAGAAGATAAACATTTCTTTTTCAATTACAGTTTGAGATGAATGCTTCAGGTAAGCGGGCAGCGTCATTCACCAAAGTTATTTAGAACATTAGTTATTTCCATCATGCTGTTCCACTGTACCCGTATGGCACTTTCATCATTTGCCCAATTAAACCTGGGCTTTCTTGGGTTCCAACTAGTTGGAAGGCAAAAGAGAATGTAAAGGAAGCACATCCCCAAGGCTAGAATAACCTACAGTATTTCTGCCTAGATTCCGTTGGCAAGGGTGTGGTCATGTGCAACCTTCCCCCACCCCACCCCCGCCACCTGGAACCAGTAAGGGAACTTGGGATATGTGGCCATTCCATGTGTTTATGAAGAAAAGGAAAACAAATGCTGATAGACAACTGCCAGTCTCCTCCACATCCATCAATTTCTCTCAAACCAATGCTTTCCTTTCTCTTCACGCTGTTTATAAAAAGGTCCATGCCCTGCCTGAACCACTATGATCCCTGAGTGCTTTTTTTCTAGTCTCCACTCTTTCATCTCACGAGCCTATCTCCTTCTAACAATCAAATGACTTTTCCAAATTATACTATTTTTATTTTTTTATTTTTTTCAAATTATAACTATTTTTAATTCCTTGTCTCAGAATTCTGTGGCCATGAATTCCTACCTATGTCAAGTCTGAATTACTTATTATGGATTTCACTGCTCATCATCCTCCACAACTTCACAAGATAAAGGATAAAAAGTTAAAGGGGTCTAGAGCATGCTACATACACGAGACCACCTTCATAGTTCTCTCTTTCCTAGATTTTTTTTTTTTTTTAGAAAAGGGACTTAAATTTTCAGTTATATAACATCACAAGTAGTTTTTTTCTTCAAGACCCTGGGTATAAATGACTTTCAGATCAGTATTTGATGATGGAACTTGAATGTCACAAAATAAAACTATGACCTGGACTTGGGTTAAAAGCAAATCTGCATCACTAGAGCATTAATATAAACAATTAAATTCCCTCAAACAATAGTTTCTCTATAAGCCTTGTGTAAAAGCTCATTTTTAAGGCAGAAGTACTCACTTCTGGGGACCTCTGAAGGGGTGTCCCTGAAACTTTTTCGGAGATCTATGAGGTCAAAACTCTTTTCATCATAACACTAAGACATCATTTACCTTTTTACATTCATTCTCTCACCAGTGACCATAGACTTTTCCAGAGGCTACATGATGTGTGATATTGCCACAGATTGAATGCCAAAGCAGATACGAGAACTATGTTCTCTTCTATTAAAGCCAAATACTTAAAAGATTTGCAAAATTAGAAAACTATGCCACTCTTTTTACTACATTTTTTTGCTTTGTGACCTATACTTATTTTTTGTTAAAAAGTTATTTATGGAAATGGATTATTTTAAGTGAATATTAAATATTTCAAAATCCTTATTCTAACTTATGTAGTAAATATTAATAGATATAGCTTATATAAACAAAAGCTTTTGGAGATCCCCAGTAATTTTGAAGAGTGTATTGGGGTCATGAAATCAAAAAGTTTGAGAGTCACTGCTTTAAGGAGATAAATTACAGTTTTGCTAACTAACTGTATCCACCCATGTCAACACTGAGCATCTCCCGTTAATTCCTGGAAGCAAGGAGAGTGGCATCAGTGAAAATGTCTATAAAATAGTTTCCATTCTCTGATCTAATATGGTCTTCATTGAAGTCATCAGGGACAGAGTATTGCTTCTTTGATGTTCTGCTCTTAAACACATGAAGGAAAGAAGAGGGAATTGAGAATTGTGCTGAGAAACAGGTACAGAGGTCATTAGGAAAACAGGCTCTGTGGACTCTCATGCATAACTAATGACTATAAAGTGCTTTACAGATAGAAAAGTGTTATGTCATGGCAGAAACAACCACAATGCATCTTTTGCTCAAGGAGAAACTGCCTCCTTTCTTGATATTCCTTATAAAGGAGATTTAAAATATTCTTAGTTTGCATAGTGATTCTGGAAGATTTCAACTTGAATAACCAAAACAGTGTTCACGATAAATAACATTCATCATTTACACCGTTGGACCATCACTCAATTCTGTAACGTTACAGACTCTATTCTAATGCTAGCCACTTAGCTTTGCTCTAGAGAAAACTCTATACCATGGCCAAAGGCTGCCACAATACACATTACAAAGGCATACGTTTACTCACAAGAATGATCTCACAGAGTCAGTCACCACTACAAAATGAAAACAAATAAACAAAGCATCACCCAAATTCCAGTAAATAATTCAATGAAGACAATTTCCTATATGTTGAGTAAGCAGTATATAACCAGCTTCGGTCCCAGGTCTCTCAGTGGTAAAGAGGCTATTGGATTTGCCTGGCAGGCAAATCTTTCAGAACTGTCAGTTAACTAAGAGTTACTCCAAAAATTCTAAAATGTTGGGGGTGGGGAGTATTTTCAGTCCTTAAAAAAAATAATATATTTCTTTTTAAAGTCAATTCTAATCCTAACATTTCATATGCTTATTTGCACCTGCCACATTAATAACATCTGGGCTTAGATGTGATCAAAACTACTTTTTAGGTCATCTTCACCCTAGCATACTTGCTATAAAGACACTGCTGCGTGAAAAATCTCCAAGCCCTGTTTTGCACATGACACGTAAGGACATTTTCCGTTAACATTAATGAGACCGATGAATCCATTGATGGGATAATAGAACTAAAGGTGAGGTTTTATTGGTGATATACCATCCTTCATCCCAGTGTTTAACTTCTTATAAATAGGTAGAAATTTGGCCATGCATAAAATGCAAGAGTGACTAGTGTCTCTGAAGTTGGGAAGAGTTCAAGGATACATCATAGTTTTAAAAGTATGAAATGTACTTTGATACAAATACAGAATTCTAAGTAGTGAACTCTAAAAATATTCCCATGTAGTACTCCAAAAAGTGAATGATTTCAGAATTGACTAGGCATTTTCATCTCCAGAAACTAATAATCTATGTTTCCACATTTAATCATTTTAGACATCAGCATTCATTGTTAGTGGAAGCAAGTTACTATATTTTACAAATAAAGTCAACCATCTTGTTTTATGAATTAAATCCTAAATGTTATTTTGGTTGACAGCCTATGTCAATTTCATGTATTTCTTCTTGAGAACTATCCTACAACGAAAATTTCTGACTACTTATATAAAACTTTAAATAACTGTCGGGTGTATTTTGTGAGCTTAAAATGAGATATTTCACTACTTGGTCCATAAATATTTTCCCTTTATTGCCTAAAATACACTGTTTCAAAAAAATATATGCTTTATTCACAAATCTATCTCATTTTTTGTTGTTGTTTCCTGCTAGTCCTCTCCCAAAACCAAATACACTTCTTCCTTTGCTAAAGCTATTTTTAAAGTTAACCTCTTGTACATAACAAAAAAAAAAAGTTAATAGTCATTCTAAAAAGTAATTATTGAAAATTTTAAGACAAAAAGCGATTTTACCTAGCTGTGGGCATTTTTTTTTTAAATGAAGGAAAAGAAGACTTATTTAGAATATACAGGTAATTTACGTTATCAAAATGACTGCAGGATAGAACCTGAATACGTAACACTTTGCCAATCACACCTTTACTGTACGCTGAACACTAGTTTACTGATAGATATTGCATAACCATGAGAAGATAGATACAGCACTTAGAAGAAATATTAATTAAAAAACGAGTAGGAAAAAGGAAAGTCTTTCATAGCACTTAAAAGTTCATTCCCACCATATTTTACTTTATCATATTCAGTGGCCTGTCTAGTATTATCTCCATATACCTGCTAAGTTTAACAAGTTTCAAACAACACATTGTATTTGTGACAGGTCAAAATAAACAGCAACTCTTACCCATGAGAACAAGACAAGTCAGTGCTTGAGTACAGTTAAGAATTATTTTCTGGAGAAAGAAGTTTCTTTTAATCTCCCTACTGAAATTCCTTGATTTTGTGAAACTTGAGTTTTGTCTTTCTTCATCTAACACACAGTTGTGATTGAGACCAGGCAAGGGAAAGCATGCTATGGATTTGTGGTGCCTCCAAAGCTGGAAGATGATGGTGTTTGTATGACCACCACATTAAGCACATGACCAAATGATTCTCATCCACATTTATGGTTAGTTTTCAAACAGAGGCAGTATTATCTTCCACACCAATTACATACACATACACAGAATGTTGTTTGCAAACTACAAGAATAGTAAATAACAAGATGTAACTAGAAACCCTGCCTTCTTTTTGAAACAAGAGAAACATCCCATAGGGAAGGATCAAAATTATAATTCACCTAACCTCAATTAATCTAAAATGGCGAGCCACAAATCCTTGATTATAAACCCCCAAGCTTGGCTGTCTGTCCTTCCAAAGTTGGCATTTGCCAGCAAGCTCTGTCCCAAAGGTCCCCCTGCTCCCAAGTGGATGGCAGTGCCCGTTTCTTTGTGGTGCAAGCCAGCTGAGGATCAAGGAAGACTTCCATGGTCTGCCCAGTGAAGTGGCCTTGAAAACACCGGGAAGTCACGTCCCTTCTTTGTGCTCCTGGGGAAAGAAAGGGTGCTCCACCCTCCACCGCTCAGGGACACCCTGTCCAAGATGGTGCCGCATCTTTCTCGGTACACTGAGGTGGGGTGGGGGGTGTAGAGACAGCTTATTACTGAACTAAATGTTTTTATTGATCGCCCTTGAGTCAGAGCTCACTGACCCCGCAAACCATAAATGGCTATAGCGCAGAGCTGTCATTTCCAGGCAGCAAGAAGAGATACCGGATTAGTCCAAGGCACCTCGCCCTAGGCTTCCTCCCATAGTCCCTCCGCCCGCCTCGCCTCTCCGGGTTCGGAATGAAGACAGGGGCCGGGGAGGGTTTCCCGTCGGCCGTCGCTGCGGGGGCGCCGGGCTGCATACAAGGGGAGCAAGCTGCGCTGAGTTGCCGAACGCGCGCTGGCGAGCGGGGCCAGAGCGGACAGCCTGGAGCTGGCGACACCTCCCGCCCGGAGTCGGCGGCCAGAACGCGAAGCGGCCAGGGCGCGGGTCCCCGGAAACAAATGAGTGTTTTGCAGTATTCCCATTAAACAATAAAGCGAGCCGTAAAGCCTCAGGTGCTGTGTTTGTTGTGCCGTCTGTGCCGAGCAGTGGCTCCGGCAAGGGCGAGCGCGGCGCAGTGGGCCGGGGGAGCGCCTCTTCGGCTGATTCCAGGGAAAGATAAGGAGCCGCCGAGCCACCAGCTCTGTCTAGACTCGCGACCTCACAAGTCAAGCGCCTTGTTTGGATTAGCCCTCCAGATCTGCCAACCTGATCAACTCCTGAGAGAGAAGGGCCCAGCAACACCCTTTTTTCCTCTCCCGGACCACGATTGTCCCTACTTTAAGGGATCAAGGGCTGACGTGCCTGCGGAGTCGTGGGGCTGGTTAGACCAGTGTCGGGTCCCCGCTTCTTAGCGCCCAGCCACCCCACGGGAAATGCACCAGAGAGAAACACCACCGGGAAGACTGGCAAAAATAAGTAGCTACCTCAATCGAATCCACAAATAACACCACCCTGAAATAAACGCAAACTTTCAATCAATGGAATGGAAAGGGGACCCCAGGCAAGGGGAGGATTGAGTGGAGTCTCCCACAGGACTGTCGTAAAGTGGCTTTCCCCTACCTGGCAGAAAGCAATCTCACCCCGCGTTTTTTTCCTCCAAATCTAGGCGTCCCCTTTGGGGTTGGGGTGGGGGTTCTTTTTAGATCGCTTTGGTTATTATTGCCGAGCGCTTTTCCAAAGGATAATTAACAGAAACATTTGAAAAATAAATTTTTAAAAATAAAAAAGAGTCAAGTAGTCTTAAGTGCGGCTCTGGGAAGAGGCTGGCTTCTCCAAGGCATAGAAACTGGCTTCTCAGAGCTAACAGCTTATGAGCCATAAAAATTAAAGGATGTGATGGAAACAATGCTCACAGCAAACACTCGCAGCGTTCCCTCCCGCCCCTCCCCCTCCTTCGCTCCCTGTGAACCAACTTCTCTGTCTACACTTCAGAAGTCTCCGGGAGGTGTGGAGAGATCCTCCATCACGACTTGGGACATTGTAAGCTGTGAAGTTTATGTTTGTGGCGCCTGGGCTCAAACAGCCATTCAGTGGCTTGCTCAGTTATCAAGAAAACAACAATCAGAAAAGATCAGTAAACAGAATCGGCTGCCAGCGCCCTGAATTAACTACTTGCGTTTTAGTTTAAAAACATTGACCCACACTGTACACGCTAATTCTTTTTATTTTAAGTAGTTAGCAAGAATTCAAGATTTGGGGCCATTTTTTAAAGTAATATTCTTTACATAAATGTACACAGAGAAAAAAACCCTTTCCCCTTTTCTCCCTGAACCTCCAAAGAAAATGTGACTTGCCTTGTTGTGACTAATCTTTAGTTGTTGATTAGCAGAAAGGATGTAAATAGTCTTTAATGAACAAAAGTCAAGCATAATTTGGATTATAAATTTCCCTTACAAAAATTGACTAAACTTTACAAATAAGAAAATAAGTACTTTCTGCTTAGTGTACTTGTAGTAGGGGTGGGAGTAAAAACCCAGATTGGTTGAGTTCCATCCACACTTAGCTCTTCTCATGGTTTGGACAAAATTTTAACTTTTTCCCCCTTATTTCCTTAAGAAAATGGAAAAGAGCAAGTAAATCTACATGGGGCTTACCAGAGATATTTCAATGAAAACGATCTTATGGCTTAAAACTTCAAGGTGCTAGGGAAATGCCAAGTACTTCTAGGTACCTTAAAAGCACATTGTCTTTTGGCTAGTAGTCAAAAGAATAAGATAGACCAAAAAAAGAGGTCAATGCCATGAGTCTAAGAAGCTGATTAGGGTGAACAGCAGCAGAGCATCACAAAGTCATATATTTAATCTTGCATTCCAAAAAAAAAAAAAAAAAAAAAGACCTTGTGAATTGGGAAGTGGGTACACACACCCACGAAGAATGTCAAATAACCAGAAATGTTATTTCAACGAAGAAAGAAGCCTCTTTGAATATGGTTTTAACTGAGAAAGGACCTTTTTGAGTGGTAAGGAAAACCAGGTCCATTTAATAAAAAGGAAAGAGAGACAATAAACTCACATAGAAGATGTTATTGCTCTGAAACAATGGGGGGAGGGAATCTTCTCCGAGGATAGATGTTGATAGGGATTGCCGGATTTAAGAAGGGCATCCTGGATGTTTTTAGTCGCATTAAGTTTTAGCTTGCAGAAGCTGGAGGAAATGAGTCATAATATCCAGAAGGAAGAATTCAGAGTCATAAGGGGAGGGAGGATCAAAGATAATAGCAAACACGAAGAATTTCATTAGAAGAGCACAGCTCAGAGCTAGGTCTCCAGAGGTGTACAGGGAAGAGGAGAGTATGTGAAAGAGATGGTTTGCAAACAAGGAGACATTTCAGCTACACATTTTAGAGCACATGCTGAGGAGTCTAGAAGGGAACACACCTTTCATATGAATAATACAAGAACTAGAATGCTATCGACCCATCAATCCATTCTCAGCCATCAAGCAACAAATATCTTGAATCTAGTGAAACCAAATTGTTCATCACTCCCCTCCCAAGTTACTATACTTAAATTCAAGTCGTGGACCTCAGATAGTCTGATATATATTATATATATATGTAAAGCATCACCTCCTTCCCCACCTCCCCACCCCTAATCTAGGGAATAAATGTCAGGATGGGAGAGCATCACAAAGATGTGTGCCTCATTTAAGTCCCTCCATTGCATTCACATCCTAAATAAAGTTGTTTTGGTTTCCCCCTCCCCATTTAACCTCTACAGAGTCCACCAGAGGCTATGACTGGAAAAAGGACTTTAATAGTCTCCAAAGCAGGACTTGGGAGATGAGTAACTTTGCAAACACCAATATTCAGGTTGGACCTGCTATCAGCCATCCCAAATATGATGGGGAGGAAAAAGGAAAACTGAAAAGGCAGGCAAATAGTAATAATGAGCGGGAAGGTAAAAGAGCCAAGTCCGATGCCAGAGATGAGAGAGAGAGAGGGCGCGCAAACGCCAGGCAGATCTTTCCAGGAGATGATCTGTGTGAGATAAGACATAACTCCTGTTTTTCTCAGCAGAAGACCACAAGCCATTATTACCGCCGGCCAAATTATTACCCCTCTGTGAAGAATTAGACACAACAATCAAAGTAATCAACGGGCATGTCTAATGCACTGTAACATTTTCAATGCAAAGTTTGTTTTCTCTCTGCCCCCCACGTTAGAGCCTGTAATTAACCCGTTATGTAGAACGATGCCAAACAAAAGCCTAATTGAGGCTCGTTTCCCGACACGTAGCAGGTTTGGAGAGGGTGAAAGGGGCTTGAGAGCCCGGGAGCCGCGGGGCTCACCCGGCCTCCAGCCGGGCCTCCGAGCTCCTCCCGGTCAGGGGTCCGAAGGGGCACGCGCCACAAGACACACGATTAGGGTACGTTAGTTCTCGTATTTATTAAGAATTGCCAGATATTTAAAACGCCATGACACTCGCGCATACAAACGCATCCATTTTCTGAAGAGTCAAAGTATCATCCTGGGGTGGAGGAAGGAAAGGGGGACAGGGTGCAGCCCCAAATCCTAACCCGCCATCAAAGAAGCACCAAGAAGCCTGATTTCGGGCAGGACCCTTTGTCCATCCCCGGGTTCTCTGGCTCCCACACGGGAAGCCCTGCTACGTGCCGGGGCCCGGGGCCCGGGGAGGCGGGGAGCGTGTCCGAGCGCCGCGGGGGCCTGCACAGCACGCGCCCCGGCCCAGCCCGCAGCAGGCGGCTCCCCATCGCAGCCTCCGCCGCGGCCCGTCCGCGGGTCGGGGCACTGGAGTTGGGGGAGAACGGGGGAAGGGGGAGGGGGTGAGGACACAAGTTGGGGGTGGGGTAGAGAGACAAGAAAGGACACACTCTGACTGGTCTGGGAATTGCTGAGAAAATTCTCTCCCCTCTCGGCCTGCTCTTCCTGCGCAGAGAAAGCAGCATTTCTCAATCGGCTGACAGCCGCAACCGGTAAATAATGGTCATACCTCACTGACAAGGCAGAAAGGCGCTCTTTTAGCAAGAGCCTCTACTTGAAATATGGGTCATTTCAACAATCCTAAGCAGGAGACTTTGGTATAAAGCACTTACTCCAAGAAAACAAAATAGACTCAGAATCAAAACCCATTTTAAGCAGGACCTTCTTCCTTTTTGGGGCGGGGCGGGGCGGGGCGGGGTGGGTCGGGTCAGAAAAGGGAAGGAGAGGTGGCGAATGGGTCGGAGGACATCATCTCATTTTCAGAAAAGCAGTAACGGTATCAGAGCTGAGAACTAAAGGCTTCCAACCAATTTTGATTTGACTAGTAAAATGCAAACTGGCAAGTTCGACCTTAACTATTTGCAGTAAAACATCACACCTATTGTACGTCAGTCTACCCCGTTCACATGCAGTCCTTAATTTCAGACATTTTAATGGCTTACTTGTAAACATATAAAAGAGGGACCCTGGATCATTGCATTTATTTATTTATCTATGCCAAACGTTTATTAGTGAAATAGTCCTGAAGATATAATTCTACATATGGCGCTTTGATTTCACATAATATTTAAGAAAAAAGACAAAACACATAGAATTAGACATATAATTCAAAGACCACGGTATAACCTTTATCTTTTTTTTTTACTTCAGCAAACAAAAAATGTCAAATGACATGAAAAGTGGCAAGTCTTTCGACAATAAATAATAAATTACTTTATAATTTTTGCAATGCAAGAGCAAACAAAAAAAAGTTTCCTTTTTTTCCTCTTTATTTCCAGAGAGAGAGAAAACAGTCATTTTAACCAATAACTATACACATCTTTGGGGGAAAAGTTCTTGGACAGACACAAGTCAAACACAATCCCGAGACGCTTGTGGCAAAATAGAGGTAACCTTGTTGCAATGCTTTATAAGTTGGTTTTTAAATTTGAATTCAAAAACCTTTAAAGTCGCTTCAGACTTCTTGATAGAGGATGGATCTCAAAAAAAAAAAAAAATAAAGAAAGAAAGAGAGAAAGAAAAGAAAAAGAAGAAGAAGGGGGAGGGGCAAAAGTAAAAAAGAAACCAGCTACAGGACATGCTAAGAGACCCAGGATTTCAATTAACCCCTTGTTAAAGTCAACTAAAAACATCGCAAACCAACGCAGCTCCACCTTCCTGAAAGGACTCTTTCAGCCAAGGAGGCCAGTTTTCTCTTCCTGCTCATTTGCTGGAGCTCCTGTTTGGCAAGGCAATGACCAATATAGAAACAGCACCATTCAGAATAGGATGGACTAGAAAATCTCTATTTCTGCTTTTTCTCTAGATGTGCAGTGAAATGAAAATGCTTTTTTTTGAGATCCTTGAATATAAATCCTCTACGTTTTAAAAACGTCTTTTTTTTTTTTTTTCAGTACTCCTAAGGTCATTGGATAGCGTATGTTGGGTTTGGGTTTTGTTTGTTGTTTAATTCTAGTAAAATCCCATGATTGTCTTCACAGTGTTGCTACCATATCACCTTGTCATTAAAACAGACTTCGTGCATTTCATGGAGCATTCATTCCTCGATTCAGTTTTCATTGACTGGGTCGTTAAATACTTTTGTTTCGGAGTTCAACATTATACTTTCCCACTTTCTCCAACAGGGAAAAAAAAAATACATCTGAATGAATGTTCCTCATGCCTCAATAGGACTGGCTACCATGCTGTTAGGTGTATCTGGGAGCTGAGAGGACATCGACGCCACTTCACTGCCAGTGGAATTAGAGCCCGGTCCTCCTTCTGAAAAATTCACCTGCACAGAAGGTGGAGAAATGAATAAAGGAGGCTGCGATTGTATTCCTAAAAGGATTATAAGCTTGTCCTATGTGTCTATGCATGAACAAGTGTGTGTGTGTATAGATGGAAACGTAGATAAAGATATCCACATAGATAATTGAATTTCAACAGTCTTAAAGAAAGCCCTCAAAGAAAAGAACTTGAGAAGAAATCCTCTGGCTTTCCCATCTTTCAAGAGATCTCTGTTTTAACTGAAACTGAATTCCCAACATTATGTTGCGTTAAATTATTTAAGAACAAATGTGTTTCCCACTGTAAAATGGCATCGCAACTCTACCATGCATGCTCGAAATAAAATTATCCTGCTGGCTACATGTTGCCCCGGGAGCAGGCGACTTCTCGGTCTCTAGGCATCAAAGCCTCTCTTCTGGAGTTGGAAAATCCATAACACACGCTCAGATCACTCAGATCGTGTGACAGGAGATTCAGAGGAGGCTCCACCGAACAATGATTAACTCCTCAGAGGGTTCACAGCGTGGGCTTTCTTCCTTGTTGTTGGTCCTGATGCCTTTTGGCCTTTCTCTGTCTTTCTCTTTCTCTCTCTCTTTAAATCAGGCTCTTCCTTCTGAGAGGAGCCCCATACATTATAACGTCATCGCATTATAAATATCTGGCTCCTTCTTTTAAACCGAAAGTATTGTGTTGCTGTTGGAAACCTTCTCCACTCTGTCCCCAACCCCCGCCCTCCTGCCTTGGCTTCCCTCCCACTGTTCTCATCTAACACGAAAGTTTTAGAAGGTACAAACACTTGGCTGCCCTGAACGCCCCTCTTACCTGCCTTCTATGATCGGGTTTTGCTTAAATAACACGTAAGATGAATCTCACTTTAAAATAAGTTCTTTTTCCTAATTCCAGAGTCTACCTTCCTTTCTAACCTATTGAACTTTCCCACGGTGAGGTTAAGGGGCTCCTCCAATTTATCTAGCCTCTAGACTGGCCCACTTACAGATGTAAAGCTGGGCCAAGTCCTTGCAACCACTGCCTCTGGCCTATGACCTAACTGTTGCCACAGAGAAAGAAAATGCTCTCCAGGTAAATGTGAGGGTGAAAAGCTAACCCCGACACAAGTTTTATTTTCAAAGAAAGGAACAAAGTTTTTAGAATTGATCTTGTTTTATAGAACAAGATTCTATAGGACTGTTGACTCTTATAAGCAAAAGAAAATTATGTGTATGTGTGTGTACATATATATATATACACACACACACACATATATACCATATCACAAAGTACATATATTTAATAATCTTATTTATCTTGCTCCTCAAGCTTTTTGTAGGCATAGGATGAGTTCATTTTCTCTTTTCTGGATGTGTAAAACATATTAATGTGAAAACAGGTTCTCATGTGCTGTCTCTTTGACTGGGAGAACTCATACTTCTTTTGCTATATATCCCCCAGAGTATGTGGTTGTGTATAACGTCTGAACTCATACACTTAAAATGTTAAAGCAGTTCTACATTTTAGATTAAGATGGTCCTAGAAAGGAATGTGAGTAACAAAGTATCAATCATATCCTTAAATAACTGAACTCTTTACTGATATATTTGAAAACCGTACCCAGCCAAGTGCCCGCTGCTCATTGATAATAACATTGGTAACGTCTTACATCTGTTATTATTACAAACAGCTAGATTTGGGTCTTTAAATATACCATTCCCTAGGATCTGAGGCGAGAATAAATTTACTACTTGCTGATCAAAAAGTCAAGGTGATCTCTAAAGTCCCTTCCAGCTCCAAAAGTCTGAGATGTATGATTTTGCAACTCTGCACGCCTTCCCACACATGTCTAGTTTGTTTGATACCTTCAAGTTATCCCTCAAAGAAGGCCCGGCTGATAGGAAATTCAACCTATATGGTCATGTTATGAACTCACAGAAAAGACTCACAAGAGGTTTGTTTTCCTTGAGTGCTTAGCTCCTCTCACCAAGCCTCCTTCCTCTCTCCCCAACCCTGGGGCCAGGGAGGCACCCTCCCCCCCTGAATCCTTCCTTGTGTGACAGTTAAGCCAGAATCTTCTTTTTGTTGGAGATTCAACCTCCTGACTCCGAGAGCTGAGACTTACCAGTTGCTGAAAAGCAGGCTGATCTATGTCACTCTGCAAGGCGAAGTCACTCAGTACTTTCCAAGGCGGCTGGTAACTTTGCACCTCCACTGGGTTTGCCTGTAAGCCACCATCATGTCTCTCTGGACTGGCAGCCACCATGGGAGTTCCTGTCATCCCCTGGATATTCTGTGAATAGGCCCCCCCAACCCCAACATGTTAATGACCAAACTCCCTCCCTCCATTGTCTGCACAGGCTAAGCAAATAAACCCTGGCATTATCTTATCTATATAGTGGCTATTATTGACTCGGTTAATCTGCTGCATGTATGGATATTAGCCAGAGTGCAGTTTTGTTTTATTGTATTTTGTTTTTCTGTGGGCAGGACTAGGAGGTCGGCTTGGACCTTATTAAGCGGAGTTCTATTCTGACTTTCTCCTTTCCCTGTACATTCACAGCATATCCCAATTCCCCCATCTGCTTTCACAGGCCATAGCAACACAGAAGCAGAAAGCTGAGGCAAAAGAGGCCCCCCCCCCCCCCGCCGCCGGCAGCCACCAGACATGGTGGTTTTCTGGGCAGTTTCAGTTAGATTTTCGGTTACATTTTCTACAGGCCCTTCTCTTCTTCACAGCACCAACCCCCACCCCCAAGGGTTTAGGTCTGGCGGCTATTGTGCCACTAGGCACTCACCAGCACTCACCAACGTGAAAAGTGCCCCAGCCCAGGCTTGGCTGGCCTGCCAAGTTTAATGACAGCAGGGGTTTTATGGCATTTAAAAATAGGGCTGAAGCGGTAAAAAGAAAAAAAAAAAAAAGTAGCTCTTTAGTTTAACTCAATCAGGAGGCCTGCCAAGTGGCTGCTGGCATGGGCCTGGGATGACAGTAGATAATAGTATCTCTGGAAGCCTGGGCTAGACCTAGAGCAGAGGGTGTCCTGTTTCTGCAGGTCACCTTGGGGAACCTCGCTGACCTGACGGTGCTGGGACATGCCCAGAGGGTTGCCTGGGTGACCTGCCCACCAAATCTCTGCATTAGACAGAGAACCAAGGAATTGTCCCTCTGTCTGGTGCCTGAGGAACCGACAACCTGGAAGTTGATAAAGTGGAGCCAGGCCTTGCTGCCTCCTGCCCATGAAGGGGTGACTGCATCCTTCTGGTGCCAGCCTAGGGGCATGGTTGAAGGACACAAGCCCACCCTGTGGGCCAGCACTGGGCAGGTGGCCTGGTGCTGGCTGCTTCTCTCCTGGGCGTGGGTAGAGGTAAGGGGCTGCAGGCTCCTCCCCTGGAACAGGATGACACCCACTCTCAGGCCAACCTGGGAAGCCACCAAGCACCTCACACTCTTGCTCTGCTCTCCCCCACTGCCCCCAAGTCCCCTACCCGGCTCCAGGGCCACTCACAGTTTTGTCATTGGGCTGCTGCTGCTGGAGCTGCTTCATCATGATGCTCCGCTTCTTGTCCTTGCACCGCTTGTTTTGAAACCAGACCCGGATCACGCGGGGGCTGAGGCCTGTCATCTCCACCAGTTGCTCCTTCATGAGCGCGTCTGGCCGGGGGTTGGCGGCATAGCAGGTCCGCAAGGTGTGCAGCTGCTTCTCGTTCAGCACAGTCCGAACACGGGTGGTCTTCTCCGGCTGCTTGTGGACGTGGGGCCGCAGGGCCGGCTGCCGGGCAGAGATGGGCTCGGCTGCGAGGCAAGGGGCACGGTGAGGTGAGTGCCAGCTGCTCGCCCTCCCGTGCAGCACCCAGACAATGGCCCCTGCAGCCTCCACAGACAAAGCAGTGGAGGCAGAGGTGGGGACCAGGGAAGCAAAAGGGAGAATAAAATCTGGCTTTCTAGTCTGAGAGGTCAATGCTGAGTAATTCAGGCCCAGAACACAGCCTCCACCCTTGATCTAGCTGACACAGCCTTAGGAAAGGGGTGCACGTCTCAGGGGTAGTATCTTTCAGCATTAATTCTCTTTCCTCCTCGCCCTTCCTTACACCCAGACTGGGTCCAGGTTAAGGAGAACCCCCACCTCTAGACTCTTGGGCAAAGGGCACAGAAGGTACTAGGAAAGGAAACACAGTACACCCCGGCATCAGCCAGAGACACTACACCAGCCAAGAGGTATCTAATGCAAAGGCCGAAGGGAATTCTGCCAGAAAGCCTTGAACTTCCTTCCAGAGAGGGCAATCGTGTCAAGGGGCTAAAGAAATTCAGTATTTCAGCCATCACTGCAGTCCTTGATCTTTCTGACTACTAATCTACCTGGCCGTTCCTGAGATGGGCTCACTCCATGCAAAGGAAAACCGAAACTGTAGAGCTGTCTACGCTCTAAGTAAATGACAGCTGGGAGGTGTTCTGTCCCCTGACTTCCTCTCAATATTTCCACTTCTGCTCTGTTTCCCCACAAGCAGAGCACAGGTTGCACAGGATAGAAACCTCCACTCTGGCTCTGCCCGTGTGGAAGCTGGTCACACATCCCCCAGAACAGGAGTCTTAGAGCCTCCGAAAAAGCAGAGTGGAAGATCCGGGTTTCCTCGACATCAGTGTTCAGTGAGAATTGATATACTTTAAAAATGCACCAGGTAGATCTACTCATGAGGGGAAGAAAGGTTGGGAAACATCAGCTGCCTTCTTAGGGAAGTCCTCTTCCTGGCCAATCTTGCTCTGTTTCAACTCTCCTTCTTGGGGAAGGACTCTCTGAAATGTACGGCACAAATCCTGCACCTTCCAGGACCCCTAGGGTCAGGTCAAAACCTACTGGGTCAATTTAGTGTTACAGCGACAGGCCTGAAGATGAAATTCTCACCAAATCACATAGAACGAAAGGTTTAAAGAGGCAGGCTCCCTTTAAAAGTCAATTACTGCAGATTAGCTTGTTGACAGTTTTAAATCACAGCTCTGTGCAGTGGCCTGAAGTTATGAAGACTGTTATCTTTTCCCCTCCATTCTTTCACAAAAGTCTAAAAATAAATTTTAAAAACGTTTCAGAGTGTGGGCCAGTTGCAAGGAAAAAGGATCTGAGGGGCTGACTTAAGGCCCCCTCCGCTTCCTTCATTGGGTTAAAGGAGGAAGCTCCGGGGGCCCAGAGCTCCACCCCTTTAATTAGGCAGCGGCAGGAAGAATACCTGGCGGGAAGCTGAAGCCCATTTTCAGTAAGCCGAAGTTTGGAGGCCAAGGTGAACTGGAAGTCCTGTCTGGACGTGTGTGTACACGTATGCGCAAGCGGTGTACATTTATGTGTACCCATATATAGACACACAGCCGCGTAGGTGTGCTGGCAGGGGGGCAGGGGTGAGTCAGGGGAGGCAGTGAATGCACTGAACCTCGCGCGCAAGAGCGAAGCGCAGTGCCAGCTGTTCCCAGAACGCTTCCTTAAGCTGCCTGCCGCTGCGCGGCGACTGCCCTGTGGCTGCCAGGGCTGCTGCGGTCGGGAGCCGTCCCGCCGGCCGGGGCGGCGCTGGCCTAGCCTGGCACCAGCCTCCCCCAGCTGGCCTCCCTCCGGGCACGGAGTACCTGCCATTTGCAGCGGCCGCGCCGGGTGCAGCGGGCTGAGCGGATCGCCAGCGCCCAGGCTGGCCCTCTCCACCACGTCGTGGTCCGCACGGCAGAAGAGCCCGTCCTCCCGAAGCGCGAACTCGTCGCCGGGGATGAGCTGACGGCTGCAAGCCACGCAGCGGAAACACTCGATGTGGTACACCTTGGAGCGGGCGCGCATCACGAAGTCGTTCTTGCTGAAGCCGATGCTGCACTTGGCGCATTTGATCCCGTACAACCTGCGCGCGGGGGGAGGCGGGGGGAGCGGGGTGAGAAACACAGAGGGGGGTCACTTCAAGCGGGCATGGCCCGGGCCCCAAACTGCGCAAGAGCCCAGCCACAATGCCCTGGGACACTGAAGTCAGCATCCGCTGACCAGCTGAGAATGGGAGGCTAGAAATGATTAGGTTTCTCTCTTCTCCTCTCCCCTCCTTTCCTTTCCTATGAACCTCGAAGTCTCTGTCCGTCCGTACCTACCAGTTCAGAACAGCCGCAAAATAAAAATGTTCGATGTGTTGAAACCTGGGCCTCTGTAACCCTTACAGTTGTCGGCAGAAAGGAGTCCCGGGCAGCTCTAGAGCCACTGGCCCCACACTTTCGCCTTCCTACCCCCCCAATTTCTGCTGCCAGAAATGTCTCTCAAACTGCTACAAAGAGTCCTTCCAAGAGAAAAAGAGGTTAGGGGATGAGACTGTCAGCGCATTCGTTTGTAAATATACACCAATGCACAAGCAGAGTAGCAAAATGAAACCTCTGAGGGTTTCCAGATCCCCTTCTGCACAATAAGCACGTCGTAGTCTGCCTAACTTTTTTCCTCCGGCAACACTGTTAACAGAAAGTTTTCCTCTCCGTTCTTTCTTTTATTATCTTTGAAATCTGCCCCTGCTCCCTCAATCTTTTTCAAGTTATTGAAGCATCTACTTCTATTTCAGTTTGCCTGAGAACCACGACCAGCCAGAAAAATGAAAAGACCCACTTCTAAGGTCTTTCTCGCTGCTGACCTTTCCCTACAAGGGACAATCCTTGTCGGTTCCACCTAGGGGGCACTACCCTGGCCCCCTCTCCATGTATCAGTAATAACAGAAGTGGGGGCATTCCTACAAACAGAATGGGCTGGTGGAAAAAATACATTGGGGGGGGGCGGGCACCTCGCTCCCCCAAGGGAAGCAAGGCATTAAGAAACCTTGTCCCCCATTCTACTTTTAAAAGGACAGTTCAAAGGGACACATGCACAAACACACACACACACAACTGAAAGAGAGAGAGAGTGAGAGAGAGGAGGGAAAAGGTAAAAGCAGTGGGCTCCTTTTATAAATGTGTATGCAGAGTTAGGTACAGGAAGGTCTGTATGCAAAAGACCCTAGCTCCATAGGAGGAAAGATAGTCCTAGAGGTGCAAAGTGAGCTCTCCCTCTCCAGAATCCTGAGCTCACACACTAATCAAGTAAACAATGAAAACGTCTCATTTGTCTGAGGTTAGAAGGTAGATTCAAAAGTTTTTCCTCCCTCCGCCTACTCTATGTGAGATCTTCCATTTCATAGGATGAGGACTTTACCTTGCCTGTGACCAAACAATTTGGAAAATCCCTCCCCTTTCCTCTAGTTCCCCACTTCCCCTATTTCCTCCCACTCTCTCCCTGCAAAGTATTAACACCTCCCCCAATTGCTCAGTTTTACTTATCAAGATTATACTATTTCATGATTTTACAATAAGAAAAAGTATTAGACATTAAGTGGACAGGTAAAATTGTGACTGCATGCTTAAATCTTGACTAAACTTTAATAGAAGTTCTCAGCTCCAGAAATTCTGTAACTTACAAAAGCCAATTACTTATTAATAGCCACTGGAGAGTTTTTAATACATATATATACTTCGATATTATTTAACATATAGTGAAGATGTTAACTCTTCTGTTTGTTATTAAAGCAATAAAATTTTCTTTAGGAATTCTACTTGCTTCCTAAGGCAGAAAATGAAATTTCTGACATATAGATACCCAGGTTAGAGAAAATTTGAGATTTGTGAACATGAAGTTTATGCACAGAATAAACTGAAAGAGAGAGAGAGAGAAAAAAAAAGAAAACTCATAAAGTTCCCTGTGTCGTTTTTTTACTAGTCTTGCCAGTATGGGCAATTCACTCATTTTATCAGTTACCAGATTTTAATGTGAGAAAGGAAGCTGTTCAATTATCTAAATATACCAATTGTTCGTAGACAGATGATGGGCAATTTGATCTGCTCTGTCTAATTCATCAGCTCAGATAAGATAAGAAAGAAAAGATAGTCAGATGTCACCAAAGGGTTAATATTTAAAAAGATTAAATTTCCGGTCTTTTTGCTGGGAATATTTGGGTTGGTTTTGAAATTTTCCAAGAAGGGACTCCTGCCCTAAAAGTAAAAGGGGCAATATTTCTATTTGCACTTTCAAAGTGCACTTCTAAAATCCTTAGTTCAAACTTTCATTTTGCGTATTGCATTGACATTTCCACAGAAATTGTGAGTTACTAATGAAATACCCAACTATGAAAATAAATGAATAGGGGAAAAAATCCGCATGATACAATAAAAACCGACCTTTAAGAAAGAAAGCTTAGAAACCCCAAGTTATCCATCTTTAAATTGGTTTGTTTGTTTTGGAAGGGGGGGAGGGTAAAAGAAGAAAATAATTTGAGCATCGCAAATTCCAAGAGCAATTAAACGAGCTTCACGAACACACAATTTATAAAAGCCATCATTTAGTTGTGGGGGTCCCCCCCAAACAGTGGAATAAACAGAACAGTTTAATTTATGTAACACATTTAAAGGGCAACTTTTGCACACTGGACCCCACTAAGGCAAACTTCGCAAAAAGACAAAGCCACATCAAATAATAAAAAAGGAGTAGGGAGAAACAGAGAAATCTCAAAAATTAAGGAAGCAATATAAATGGCGTACCTGATATAATCTCTTTTACAGTAGGTTTTCCCATCTCTAACAAAGCAGGTACAGCTCTCGTCCAAATACTGATTACACTCCGCACATTTCAAACATGCCGCATGCCATTCCAAATCCGGAGAAACCCTCAGAATATACTGATCGTGAATCTGATTGCCGCAACCAACACATAGGGAAATCAGACGTTTTTCTGAAATGAAAATAAATACATGATTGACTAACCGTTTACTTCCTACAGAGATAAACACACTTTTAGTGTCGTTCTCTTAAAGGGCGTACTCTGGGAGTTTCCCCCCCCCTTTCTTTCTTCTTCTTCTTTTTTTTTTTTTCTTTTTAAGAGTATTGCACTTTGGGATGGTAATTGAAGTGTGCCATCAAAACCTTGACTCATTTTTTAAAAAAGGAGGTGGAATATATGTAAAATGCAGATTTGAACAGTCTACATTTGTAAGCCTAGCACGCAATCAAACCCGTTCATTTTGTATTTCTTTTTCCTCCCTCCCTCTCTGCCATAATCATCGGGAAAGATTATGGATAAGTCAAGTCAAAGAAAAGGTTTTGACTAGAAGCGTTAAGTGAACGCTTATATTTTTCAGGAAGCACGCTCTTAAATAGCACATAGGACTGGATATTGTTAGCAAGAGCAGGCATCAATACAGTTGTCACTCGTTCTCTTTTGCAAGTCTAATGCTAATTCACATCTCCGGGTATTGTATGTACGGGCAGACCTTTGCAACAGAATAACCTTCTCGGAGAGCTCCACATTCCCGAGGAGGAAACCACCGCTTAGCACCAGAAGGCTAGGGTTTTGGAGGTCACACAGGCGAATTCAAACACAAGGTACGATCAGTCTCCCGAAGATCAGAACCGACAGCAAGCATGCAGGCGTGGCGGCAACAAGGGAAAAAAAAAAAAAAGCCACCTTTTCTCTCTCTCCCGGCAATGACTCCAACTCTGAAGAGCTCTTGGCACCCGAGCCTGAGAGAGACCCGCGCACAAGAACAGCACACCGAGCCCCACAAGGTAAAATAGCCTCTTACTTTTTGGTGGATCTCCCATGTCTCCCATATCTGTAAGAGGGAGTAATGTCCACAGTGAAATGGTGGTTGTACAGTTGGTGAACAGCCCTCAGAGAGGATGCTGGAGCTGTGGCTAAGTGGGAAAGAGTGGCCCCTGGGGTTGCCAAGGCTGAGAGAGCCGCTGCCCGGCTGCGCCGCGCCCTCGCGGATCTGGGAGTCCAATTTAAGCCGGCGGAGTTGGCGGAGCAGAGGCGCTGCGGCGGCGGCGGACTCGGCGCGGCTCGGGCACCTCTCTTCCTTATCTCTTACTCAAACTTCTCTGCTCCAACTCAGCTCCATCGCCATTGGTCTGACGCAGCGCGCGGGGACGTCAGGCGAGCGCCGCGCCCATTGGCTGCGGGGCGCGCGGCGCAGCTGTTCTGATTATCATATTTCAGCCTCGCCGCCGCCGTGCGCCACTGACCGCTCGGCGAGCCCGCGGGAGAGGATTAGGGCTCCCGAGGCAACTTGCTGCGGGCTCAGGCCGCTCTCGCCCGAAGCTCGGGCTGCCCGGCGGCTCTGGCTTCTGGCTTGCCTCTCCTCCTCCTGCCCCCTTCCCCTGCTCCTTCCCGGCCGCGCCGCCAGCGCCCTCGCCTTCTGTCGCGCCGCTCCTCGGCCCTGCGCTCCTGGGGTCCCCGCGATCCGGCTGGCCGTGCTGCGCGCGGGGCACTTTTCTGCCGCCGGTGGCGAGTGGCTGGTGGGTAGGTCTTCCTGATGACGAGGTCCTTCCAGAACTCTAGGAAAAGGGGCGACTTGGAACAGGCCGTTGGGCTCGGTTTGGGCTGGCGCTGTGGCGCGCAGCTCCGGGCCCGGCTTGGCTGCTGGGGAGGGGGAGTTCCCGAACCGGCTGCGCCTGGCGCGCTGGGAGCTGCCTAGTGGGAGAAGAACCGGCAATCGGAGGACTAGACCCACAGGAGGTGTTCTCTGCTGCTACCCCAAACCCCGTTACCCACCGACCTCAGGTCTCCAAAAGGCTGGGGCGGGAGGGAACGAGCGCTTGTTGTTGCCTTAGCGGAGAATCAGGTTGGGAGCACGCAGGTAAAATCAAGTTGATTCCGCGGACTCCTGTCTCTTCGTCCGACCCTTGAGTTCTACTTTTGCAGTTTTAACGCTCGCGTTTGGAAGCGCACTAACCCGAAGCCCAAGAGAGAAATGACCTTCCAGTAGTTGAAAGTTTGTAAAGCGGTTATATCCTGGCCAGTTCCTCTCTCTGCTGCTCTCCGGCCCTTTGTTTTTAAGCAGACGTGTGCAGTTTGCTGCTGGTGTTTCTGTCATTATAAGGACACAGGTCTCCATGTCTCTAGTCTAGAGATTAAAAAAAAAATGTGTTAGTCTAAGGGCGCGAGTAGGGAGAGATCTGATACTGAAGAGCGGTGAAATGCCTATTTCACTTCACCGGGTTTGTTTATCTAATACTTTTCTCTCGGGGAAACAACCTGGAGAGAGAAGAATGTTGGCCAAGTCGCCGGCGACCTTTTTGAATAATTTCTGACACGTTCCCGTCACCCTTTACAGTCTCCCAAAAGCAAAGTCACAGGACAGACCACGAAGAACACCCACACGTCTCCCAGAGCTTCTAAATAGCGTTTCCTTCTCTAATGGGACTGCCAGTTTTCTCCTAAAAGGTCCATAAACCCAAACAGTAGAAGGCTTAATTTCGGTGTCTTGCTGCCGCGGCGAGAAAACCCAGTGTGAGAGCAAACTCCTTTCTTTGTACTTTTCGCCAGATTTAACCCTTGATAAGAGCGGTGAGCTCTCAACTGGCCTCTATGGCTCGGTTCGCACGGTTATGCTTTTCTAGAGCGCAAAGGGAAGCGAAGATGTTTGAGTTTCCTCCTGACCGAACCGGGCTTTACCAAGAACACGTATCTGTTTCGTTTTGTTTTCTCTCAAAGAAGAGTTTTAACTGGATCTCATGCCTTCTATTTTTTTTTTTTAAGTTTTATAAGTTAGCGTATGTGTGTGAAATTGAAAGTTGGAATAGACATAGGTTGATAAATTTATCAGGTTTTTGTTTAAAAATGTGTTTTGTTTAAAGTTTCTAATCTCTTGTATTATATGCATGGAGCCTTTTGTCAGGCTGCTTTTGCAAACTGATGCTGGTAATCAAAACACAAGCAAGTCTTCCTGATATAAGGGCATGTTTCCCTTATAGATAACCAAGTTGACTCTAGTTAAAAAAAAAAAAAAAAGAAAGAAAAAAACAGATACCACTATAATGCCAGAAAGGAAATAGTGGGTTTTAACCAATCATATTCCATCATGCTACCTTTGTAACATGGAATTAAACAACAGAAGCTACCAGAAGCCTGATGAGATCCACAAAGCGCCTTCACTATCCATCCTCCTTCAAATCAGTCACACACAGTGTGATATTTTAGCTTCCGAAACTAATAACCGATCCCAAAGAATTATTACCAATGATGGTAGCAATTCCAAATAGAAAAGCTGGCATGGAGGAAAACCTTTACTACTGGGCAATTTTGTCGTAATGGTGAAAACACGTTTTCTTTTTCTTTTCTTTCTTTTTTTTTTTCAGCCCACACGGTTAGTATAAACAAGTATTTTCTTAATAAGTTCCTAAGCCGATAGAGGTGAGAATCAAGCAGAAGATACTCCTGTTAAGGGAGAAATTTGAAGAAACCCACTGATAGGTGGTTCCGTGATGGGTGTGCTCTAGAGTTCTATGTTTATTGCTAATACATTTTGCGTTAAAATCGAAGTTAGGGGAGCAGCCATTATTTTTTCACTTCACGTTGAAGCTCATATCGGACCACAGATTATTCTCCTGTTGCCTTAGCTGGTTACTGTCTGTGCATTTAATGTATCAAATATATCTGTAAAAAATATTTGTAATGTTTTTATGGAATATAACAAAATTATGATTAGCAATATTTTCCCCCCCCCCGTACTTGATCTCAGGAGCGACCTCTTGTGTTCAAAGGGGAGATTAGACCCTCTCCTGACAAAAACGGACTTATTTTGACCTTTGCATCTTCTGTTAGGTCAAAAATATATCTTTGAAAACAGCAATTGTTTGAATCCCCTGCTGTGAGCTCCTCCACTGATGAGAGAAGCAGTGACATATTGGTAGTGACAAAGTATACTGCCCGTTAGTCCCCCATTACCCCGATATACTTCACAGTGTCTTTGAGTATAAAAGATATTCTGAGATTTAGTAAGTTTCTCTTGAATCTGTGGCATCCGCCCACTTGCACTTGTATGCACCTTCCAAAATACGACTGTTAAACCTAAAACTGGTGGACTCTTGAGCCCATGGGTCTGAGTGCTGTTGCTTTCTTTCTCTGCTTTAAAATTTAAACATTCCGTATCAAACTTAATGCCAGATATAGAGTCCTGAGCAAATATGTTCTCAGGCTCCTTTTCAAAAATCTAAACCGGTTTTAATTGCAATTGAGAAATGGCATTACACATTTTGAATGTATTTATTTCTCAAGAAACTCTGGCAGATATAAGTGAATTTTAAGTCCATTCTTCAGGAAATTATGTGCGGAAAGGGAAAAAGCTTTTTCCTTCCCATTGGGAAGAAAAGGGAGTTTTGATCAGCTTTCTCTGAACTATGGATTTGTTTGGAAACTTATTCTGAGGGGGGTGAAGCTCTCTTTAGCCCACATCAGAATCAGGTTTGGAAGAGTAGAATAACAGTTTGACTGCCAGTTTTTATAAGTAAGGTATTCAGATAGAAAATACATATATGACTGAAGGATTTATCTTTTCTGAGATCCCCAAAACCTGTAATTTGAGGGTCAAAATGAAACATGAGCCTATTTTATTCACCTCAGGAAATAGTTATAGAATATATACATATATATGAGTGTATATATGTGTGTGTGTTTATATATATGTGTGTGTATATATATATACACACACACACCATTCCCCTTTTCATTTTTACTTTTTCTGTGTAATCTTAATCATGTGGAATAAGGCTAGATAAACCATCAGTATCTTAAATTATATCCAGGGGTCAGATAGAATTATGTGCTAAAGGGAACGATGGTTAACCATTTATATTCCACACTAGAATTAGGGTGTGGGTGCTTTGGGCCAATTTGCCCCTCTTCCAGTTGTTTTAGGTGGCAGCTTGGCGAGGATGAAATCCAAAGAATCTGCACTCTAATTTCAGAGGAAAAGAGAAGAGATCTTTCTGTACCATTGGGTTTGAAATGATTGTCTCTCTTTCCTTTAATTGTTCATTAAAAGCAAATACCAAGCAATGATAATAATAAAGGCAGTTGTTAACAACAACAAACCTTCAGTTGTGATTTTCATTTTATTGACGAGGACTCCTGCTGCTAATGTGGTTTTGAGAGTGTCAATTGCTTTATTAACCAGTTAAAACAATCTGGGTGAATGAGCCAGAATCTTCTGCAGGCAGAACTTCCTAGCCTGCGTTTCTGGGTGCAGGTAGCTGTTTCTGTCACCAGTGTTCCCGATATTCGCAGACTGCAGCTCAGGAGGCAGCGTTCTCGTGCGGTCTGCTGCTCGATTCCCAGCCTGGATAGAATTCCACGCTCCCGGCAGCAGCGGGGAAGCCACAAACCTCAGATCAGGCTTGAGAATGTCAGGTTCCGCTGTTCATTGCAGAGAGGAGTTCCACCAATTGAGGACAGAAATTTACACCATTTAATATTATGCTCGCACAAAAGTGGCTGGTAGTGTGAGGTGAAATCTTTTTCTTACCTTTTCTGGGGAGAAGGTATTTTGTTTTTGTTTTTGGAAATGTTAAGTGGTAGAACAGGTCATTTTTAACTGGACCTGAGTTCTGTGGAGAGCCCAGGTTGGAGCCAGTGAGTGCAATCTGCTGACTGAGAGCTTCTGGCCCAAGGACTCCCTGAAACCTACATCTGGCAAAGCTCTCATTAAATGTATCAGATTCTCGCAGGGGTAGTTGGAGTCTGGAGAGAAGAAGCTTTATCTCCCAAGCCGTGGATGTTTCCTCCAAGCTGCCTTATCTGCACTGAATCTAGCAAAACACCCACGGGCCCACTCCAGCTTTCAGGAAACCGGGAGCAAGTTAATTCAGTCTAGTTGATCAAATGACATTCTTTCTCAAAGAAATGACACCCTTACCCCCACTGCAATTTTGTCCTACGGGCAGCTCTGAGTTTAGCGCCAAAGGATTGATTTCCACCGCCCGCTGGAGGTTTACTGGGAACGAGTGGAGGAGGGGAGGCCAAGATACCTTGGAGGAGGTCAAGAGGAGGAGGAGGAGGAGCAGCAGCAGAAAATTACCAGCGAAGCGGGGGAGGGAATAGGAAGCCCGGAAATCTATCACGATGCTTCAAATAACCTTCCCTTACTCTCAGAATTCAGCGCTCAAAAATCAGCCTAACATTGCAAGGTGTCCTGGGCTGGAGTCCTCGGATGGGTTGCGGAGGTGATGTCAGGAGTTCTAGCTACTTCCGATGAATTTAACTGATGGCTAAAGTGTGTGGAGCTGTTTAGTGTAGCTGACAGATGCGTGGGTCGGGGCTGTTTTTAAGGAGAGAGGCAATCGTCGGTGGCACCTACAAGTAGATTTCTGTGAGTGGAAGAAAGGTGGGTTCCGGGCTGGAGAAGAACCTTCAAATCTTAGTAAATGATTGATCAGTTCGAGAGGTAAGATTTTAGCGACAGTTTTGAAGGTTGCTGTCTGCTTCAACTCCGCAGAGGCGAATGAGAGGATGGAGCTCGGGTCTTGTGTGCGTTTAGCACTATCTGCGCCTCCGGATCCACTTTGTTAAGAAAACTCATCCATTCTTTGAGACTTCACGTTGAGAGGCGGATTTGTCCTGCTCCTCTACCTGCTAAATACCGAGAAAAGGGGCTCTGGAGAAGACCCCTTGTAGAAAGAATGTCATTTGATCAACTCAACTGAGTTAATGACTTGCTCCGGAAAAGGTCAAGAACGCCTTTCCTTCCCGCTGGCGCAGCTGCGGGGCGCCCTGGTCAACCTCTTTACCCCAGGTGGCCTCTCAGCCACGTCCCAGGATCTCCTGTCCTCTGCTTCTTTTCAGCTCAGAGTCTTGTGATCAAGTTTCTGGTATTTCCAGAAACCTCCATGCTTCTGTGTTCAAGCACATTGTCTCTAGATAGTTAGCCTAGCCGGGTCCTGGGATAAGAGAAGTGAGAAACAAAGAGACACCCCCATACCCACCACCCACCACTGCCCCTCCGTATTCCCTGGGCCTTTGCTTCCAGGAATTCGACTTTGCCAGCCTTCTAACCGGACCCCCATTCCCACCCCCACAGAGTTCTGCACTCAAGGGCATTTTTCGCTTCCGTCTTCCTATTGACAAAAGAGGGAAAATCTAACTGAATCTACACCCCCTGCCCTCACTCCTGCTAGACTTGAGGGGGAAAATCAAAGACTCCCAGACCTCCCTCCTTCCTAGGTTGGCAAAAGCAGCTCCTGGAGAGGCCACTCCGTTCCTTAGTGTGAATCTCCTTGCCACCCACGTTTGGGATCAGAGCCCAGGTTGGGTTGGCCTTGGTCGCCTTTTGGTGGGCCCAGCTGGGGACGAGAAAACAAAGGTGAATCCAGTCACCGGTAGCTCTGATCACTAATAGAGGTGGAGTGCCTGCCTGCCTGCCACCTGGGCTGTCTGTTGGGGGGACCTTCCAACCTCCTAAACAGAAGTGGAGAAAAAAAGTTCCACCTCCCGGCTGTGGCCTCAGAGATGCAACCCTCTGTGAAGGTTAAACTTTTGGGCTTGGTTGTTTCCTTCTCTGCTGGTGCTTCAACACCCCGGGTTTCCCCAAAATGAATACATTTGTGGAAATGAGAAAACCAAGGTACCATTTTAATTCCTTCAAACTCTGTCAAATCACCTCTTTATGCCATCTGCCAGAAGTTCAACTTTCTCTGAGTGCCTACATTCCAGAAAATTGTAAGGATAACACTTCCCCTCTGTATTCATTTTGATGGCAGCGTCGGGGAAAGGACAGTATAGTTTCTAGGGCACAACATTTAAGAGAATAATTCAGTTCTTAACTAATTAATATCATCCTCAAAATACACACACCGTGAAGTATTAGTTGCCATTCGTCCCCCCCCCCAAGTTTATTCTATTCACTGTGTTGCAAACGTTGAATTGGAAAACAAGAGAGAATCCCCCGCGGCGGTGTAGATTCACTTCTGTGCTCAACTGTCAGGCGGGGAATCCACAGGGGCTGATTAGCTGAGAGACGGGCTCCTTTGTTGATTTAAGAGTTCACCAGCCAAGATATAACAGTTACCTTGATGCTTCTTCTCAATTGTCTATTGTTGACTTATATCTGCAGTTCCATACACTGTACAAAATTCTATCCAAAAAAATTTTTTTTAATTAAGTAGAAGTATAATAATGGTAATAAACGCCTATTTTAAGTGGCTTTGTTTATGAATTGTATATACCTTATACACTTCTATATGAAATATATCAAAAGTGTATATAGCACATCCTTTATGTATAATACTTACAATTATATGCTAATGCAACATCATTTTTATATTATAAGTTAATGCCATAAAGGAAAGTTTGAAATGCTAGTTCTAATACGCATAACACCCTCTGTTCAAGGAAATAATTAGTAGGCTTAAAACTGATATTAGGAGGTGTATCTATAGAGAACAAAATCTGAAACTCTGAGAACTGAAATCCCACCAATATTGTGGTACATAACAAGGTTGCTCCAGATTAATAACAGAAGACAATAAGTCTCCTGTTTTGCACAATCACCTTTTATTTTAGTTGTGCACTTAAAATTTGTATTTTACTGTTTAACTGTTCTGAAGTCTCTGATTACCTCATAACAGCAAAAAATCAAATCTGAAGAGGTCCGAATAATGCTGAAGGAATTACTATAATTAATCTTTTTGATTTGATGATATTGTGTTCACCTTTATTTAAATGTAAATATTAATATATTAAAGTTAATATAACTGTATGACTAGATAATATCACCATGTCATAATTTAGAAGAAATTAATGTGAAGGAAAAGAGCAAGTATAAACTTCTTTACTTTGCATAATGGCTGTTTAGGATCTATTATCAAAATGTAATAATGAGACTCATATGTGTAACAAATATGTTACTGTTCAGTCTCCTATCAGAAAGTTCAATCTAGTTATAAAAACACTGAACTATTATTATAGGATGTATGCTCTTACTTGAATGTAGCTAACTAAATTGATGTTTTGCCATATTTTAAGAACCCTTTCCCTACTCCCTAGATACACGTAACAGCCTAGAAAGATCATTGCATGTTGAACTATAATGCTAAATCAGAAATTTTATTATTACTCATAACTAGCATCCTGCTGACTTTCACTTAAATATCAGGACCCAAATTACTTTATATCTCACTTCAGAAATGTGGTCCAATGTGCTATTTTATCGTCTTGGCCTAGTCTTAGAATTTATTATACACACTCTTTCTTTATGAGCCAGGCAAACCATTGGTGATAGTGATGAGAAGCACTGTATATAGTTTCACTGGTTTTGGAGTTTTGTATGGTGTATGAAAAAATTGAAATCGTATCTTATAGGTCTTGATGGTGTATGCCTTCCAATGCGGAGATGTTGATTTAGCTGTCCCGAATGTCACATGATGTGCCTCTCCATAATCCTGTACCCAAGCCATTGCAGAATTGCTGACGTGACTTTGGTATGCTGTGCCAGGGCAAATATATTATTTTGAATTATGCCAGCAGTGAGGAAGACACATGAGTACAGCTCTCAAAGTGGAAGACAAGGTGAGTGGATGGAAAATCACTCTTTTTGAATAAGGTGGCAGAGAATGAATTGAGCATACATGACTTTGTCAGCCATCAAAAGAGAGGATGAAAATAGGCGTTAGACTAAGATAGGAAAAGTATTCAATTTTGAGAAGGTAAAGAGAAAGCTTATTGAGGGAAGAGAAGAGTGAGGTAAATGTCAAGCAAAACAAAGGAAAGGAACAGGCTTCAGTGACCCAGTCTGTCCTAGACTGTGCATTGAAGGGCAGAATCCGGATCTTTATTAGTAGTAGATGGAGGCTGGGAAAGTAGGTGAAGACTGAGAAAAAGTAGACTTTATATAGTTACTTTAATCTGGCATTTAAAGCTTTATAACTCCGATTTAAAAGGTTTCTTTCTTTTTTTGTGAAAAGTAGACTGGTAGTTTCTAAAAGTTGCACTCCATCTTTAAACGTATACTACAATGCTGACACAAGTGAGCTCACTGTTGGTAAACTAACAGCACAGAAAAGGCAGACCAAAAGTGCTAGAAATACCATAAAATTGATTCTTATCTTTACATCTATATCTATATGTATATCTATATCTGTCTCTATATCATCTATATCTGTATCTATGTAGATATATTGATAGATAGATGATAGATAGATAGACTCATTTAACAACAGGATTCTGGACTCAGAAAAGAGAAAAGACTAGATCTGAGAAGGACTTTTAAAAAATTGCTTCAAAGTTTTCTGGAGTTTTGTTAGCCATTGCTTTTTCTACCGATTGGATTATACAGAAAGTGTAATTCATATATTTGGAACTGCTCACTTAAACCACAATAAAGAGAAGAATGAAATGTGAAAACACCACCTTATGTTCCAATTCATGCCAGCAACTTGAAGGGCTGCCGGCAACATTGCTGTTAGGTTAGCATTTCTGACCTGGCTTCACGTTCTGGTAGACGGTTTCTTCTGATGTGAGAAGAATGTAAGCTCAAACCACCAGGGAGCATTCTTCACGCCCATGCACTTGAGAGAGTTTGGGTGTCCAAAATGTTGAAAAGGTCAGATATAGTTGTTCTCATAGAATCTATTCTGGAGGTCACAGGGTCAGAATGTCTGCACATGTGCACAAACCACCAGGCCCATAAAAGCCTGATAGGAGGCAGCAGTGCCCCATAAAAGGTCACACCCAGCCAGAATCCAGCAACATTTGAAAGGCGTCTGCTATAGAGAAGAAATATGAGACTGACAGCATTGGTAGCAGCAGTACCAGAGAGAGATGGATGGGGATTAATCATGGTAAAATACTGAGCAAAAGAGACAGCAAATTCTGCCAAGCATGAATACTTCTCCACTCACGTGTTTCACAAAGCACACTCTTCAAAGTACAAGCCGATTGGCCAAGGTCAGGTTGATCTTTGCTAGGCTAAAAGCAGCAGCTGCTGAGTGTATATCCTGGCCAATGGGGAACACCTAAAGATTTTTAATGTTAAAAGAAATTATTTGCGGTTCAATAGTAGAAAAACTCCTGATAACACATGGTAATCAAAGTTGCATTCTCTCTCTGTGCTCATGCCATGAACTTTGGGGTACTACTGATTTATAAGGATTATTGGTTGCTATTAACCTGGGGGTCTCCAGGATTTTTCTTGTTAAATATTCCCCTTGTGTTTCTAGATTTAGCATCTTGCCTTATTTCATAATCTCTCCTTACTGAGATGCGTTCTGTACAAGCAAAACACGTTACGTGACAGCCTTTGGAAGAATGAATAAGTAGCCCTAAGCAGTTTACAGGGCTCTAAGCATGGGGACCACGACCGAAATAGCATCCCTTGGTTCCATCAAGCCTCACTTACTAACTCTGGTAGAGACTTACTTCTTTGACACTCATAAAGGCTCTTTAGTCTTCAGGTATTTTTGCTTAGTTTTGTTTGTTGGTTTTTAACTTAAATACCGAAGCTTTCTTTAGGTGATTTTTTTTTTACCATTTCTTTATCTTTTTTGTACCATTATGAAAGCTTTTATAATAAGCATGCTGACAATAAGGAAGAAAAAAGAAAGACGTTGAAAAGGAAACAAAAATGATAGACCTAAAAACAAGTGGTATACATTGAAATACCACTCAACACTGAAATGAACTATTGTAATGTGCTATTGCCTGGATATAGCCCAAAATAAATATGCTGAGTGAAAGAAGTAAGACCAACAAATGAACACTGTGTGATTCCTCTTATATAAAATTCTAGGAAATACAGATTAACGTGTAGTGACAGATCCATTAGGGCTTGAGGGCGGGGGTTGGTGACAGAGAGAAGCAGCAGGAAGGATTGCCCAGGGGCTTCAGAAGAATTTTGGAAGTGATATATCTTTTGCAGTTCCATTATTTTAACTGAAGTGATAGTTTCACAAATATCTATCAACCCATCTACAAAATCATACACTTTCAATATGTACGGTTTATCATATGTCAATTATACTTTCATAAAGCTATTAAAAATAGATCTCAAGGAAGAGACTGAGTATTACATTGTCTTGATCTTTATTATTATTGTTATGATTATTATCATTGCTATATACTTTTTACAGTGAGATTATAGGGCAGAGGGCAAATGCACAGCATTGTATGTGATGAAATCAGGTGTTTAAAGAGAAAGAAGAAGAAACATGCCTCAACCATTAGCCTCCTTGGTGTTTTGTCAGTAATTGCTCAAGAATACCAATATGAATTTTCTGTGACCTAATTCTATATTCTTAGGCACTTTTCTGTCCTCTTCTATATCAGGGTTAGGGATCCCAGCATACACTTTGAAGAAGGATTCTCAAATATGCTGATTTCCCCAAAGTGAAATTAATCCTGTAATTTCCAGCACTTTGGGAGTAATTTTTTATATCACTTTCTACTTTTAGGGGCCCCTGGGTACTTTGTTTAAGTATAGGTCTTTTCTTTTCTTTCTTTTCTTTCTTTTTTTAGGTATAGGCTTTTTACTATCCCCAGAAACTCTTAAGTTTTTAAGGAGAGAGTCCATTTCTGTGCCATTCTTATAAACCATTGGCTTTCTGCAAATCTTTGATGAACTATCAAATGATCTCCCAGATTGTTGGAATCCTGCTGCCTTTGGCTGAATTTCCTCAGATGTCAGTAGCTGGCTGGTTCACCAGAGAAAAAATCCTGAACACTCTGTTCTGTCTTCCAGTGGGTCCTAGAGGCAACCTTATTTATGTCTGAGCTCTTTATACCTTTTGGGCATTGCCTTCAATACCTGGCTGCAGCCTAAGGCTTCCCAGACAGGTTAGCTACCTTCCTCTTTCGTTCCCTTGTGGATGGGTCTCCAGAATATTCCTAGGTCATCCCTTCTTCCTTGTAAACTTAAACTGCCATGAGCTGACCTTCACATCTGATCCTCAAATAGTCATGTTCGTTCTGTCTAATCATTTGGCAACACACAGGCTTTGCTGTGAGGCAGAGAGAAGGGTAAAGGGAAATGACTTAAACATGATGGTGCTTAAATATACTATTTATTTCTCTGCGTGTTTTGGATTTGGGGCTTAAACATCTCCGATCAAGGAAAGGATCAGGCAGTTTCTTTGCCTGTGGCTCATATTTGTGGGTCTTTCCACAGGACAGGGCATGAATCCAGTAGGTGAACAAATAGCTGTTAAAGACAGGAAAGGATATGAGGCATTTGGGGGCAGAAGAAATGGAGCAAGATCAAGATTATTAGTGTTTATTAGAAACCTTTCTTTGTACTCTGGTCAGAAGCTTGCTTTTTAATATGCTTCTGAACTTCTGTAGGCATTATGCTTAGACAATTATCTCCTACCAGAAAAGTTCTAAAGCAGAATAAAAGGACACTGAAAGACTGATGTTAGGAAATGTGTTTTTCCTTTGTTTTTCTCTTTGTGGAAGAGGCTGCTATTTGCTCACCAAATTTCCATGCCCCTTCTTTCCTGCTAAAAGAATTCTATTTCTGTTTGCTTGCTTATTAGATATTTCCAGGTAAAACTCTCTATTTCTTAGCCTCTCTTGTAGAAAGGAGTGGCCAATAAGGCCCAAGTTTATGTGTGAGTCTTCTGGGAAAACTACTTTTAAAAGGGTAACAAACTAGCATGTACCTCCCTTGCTCTTATTTTTTCTTCTTTTTCAAAAAAAAGTTTGTTTATTTTGAGAGATACAGAGACAGAGAAAGAGAATGAGCCAGAGAGAGGCAGGGGGAAAGGGAGAGAGAAAATTCTGAGCAGGCTACACACTGTCAGCACAGAGCCCAATGTGGGGCGTGATCTTGTGACTGTGAGATCATGACCTGAGCCGAAATCAAGTGTCAAAAGCCCAAATGACTGAGCCACCCAGGCACCCCTTTTTTTCTCTCTTCTTCTTTATTAGAAACTGGCATTGTGGCCTGAGTTCCAGCAGCCATTTTGTGTCGTTGGGATAATCTTGAGGAGGGAGCTACGCACAATGCGTAGATGGAAGAGTTGTCGGGACCTCTGATTATTGTCTAGAGCCATCATATGATTTCTGAACTGTTTTATTATAGATTGCTGCCTAACAAATTACCACATGTTTATCAGTTTAAAACAACACCTATCTATTACCTCACAGTTTGCTTGGGTCATGAATCTATAGGTCTGAGTCCTTTGTTGAGGGTCTTACAAGGTTCCAGTCACGGTGTCAGCCAGCCAGCATTTTCATCAAGAGTGTTGCCTGGGGAAAGAATCTGCTTCCAAGATCATTCAGGATATTGGCATAGTTTATTTCATTGTAGTTATAGGGCTCATGTCCCCATCTTCATGCCATCTGTTGGGTCAGGGACCACTCTCAGCATCTAGTTCAGGAGTTTTCCATATGGCCATCTCCACAGTTCACAATATGGCTGTTAGCTTCTTCAAGGCCAGTAGAAGAATCTCTCTCTTCAGAAAGAGCCCATTCCCTCTTTTAAAGGCTTTTGCTTGATGATGTCAGGTGGCTCAGGATAATCTCCCCTTTTAAAAAAATATTCATTTACTTGGGAGAGGAGGGTGGGGGAAATCTCAAGTAGACTCTGCACTGTCAGCTTGGAGCCCGACGTGGGCCCTGATCCCACGAACCGTGAGATCATGACCTGAGCCGAGATCAACAGTTGTATGCTTAACAACTGACCCACTCAGTCACCCCTAATCTCCCTTTTGATTAATTTAAAAAAACAACTGGTTTTGGTTCTCAATTACATCTGCAAAGTCCTTTCATCTTTCGCACATACTGTATTCTAATCGTAAGAGTGACGTCCCATCATATTTACAGGTCCTATCCACATTCAAAAGGTAAGTGTATCAGGAGGTGAGAAGTGTGGAGGCCATCTTAGAGTTCTGTTTACCACCATGCTCTACACATGGGTTTCCTTTACATTCAGTGAAACAACCCCTCATTTCTTTGGCCAGATAGATAGGGATATCTCTCTTGCCTCCAACCAATACAATTTCTAACTGTTAACAAGATCTGGAGACATAAGAGAAAATATACAAAAAGAATAATTAGGTAAAAATAAAAGTGATTTCAGGGGTGCTAGGTGGCTCAGTGGGTTAAGTATCCAACTCTTGATTTCAGCTCAGGTCATGATCTCATGGTTTGTGAGTTCAAGCCCTGCATTGAGTTCTGCGCTCACAGTGCAGAGTCTGCTTAAGACTGTCTTTCTCTTCCTCTCTCTCTGCCCCTCCTCACCACTCTCTCTCTCTCTCTCTCTTTCAAAATAAATAAACTTAAAATAAAAGAAATTTCAAAATTAATACAAAAACATGTTAATTAAATATGTAAGTTAAAAAGAGTAAAAAGTGAAAGCCCTCTTCTCTCTATATATATACATAAAATAAAACATATAATTATATATTTATAAATATACATATCTATAATTATTAAAAATTGAGCCTGAGTAGCTCAGTTAAGCATCTGACTCTTGATTTCAGCTCAGGTCATAGTCTCATGGTCATGGGATTGAGCCCTGAGTCGAACTCTGCGCTAGCATGAAGCCTGCTTGGGATTCTCTCTCTCACTCTCTCACTCTTCCTCTGTCTCTGACCCTCCCCAGCTTGGGCACACAGGTGTGCATGCTCTCTCTCTCTCTCTCTCTCTTCCTCTCTCTCTGTCCCTCAAAATAAATAAATAAGCATTTTAAAAAAAAAAAAAATTGAATCACACAAGGCAGCCCGTGTGGTTCAGTCAGGGTAAGCATCTGACCTCGGCTCGGGTCATGATTTCATGGTTTGTGTGTTCAAGCACCACCTTATACTCTGTGTTAACAGCTCAGAGTCTCGAGCCTGCTTCAGATTCTTTGTCTCCCTCTCCCTTTGCCCCTCCTCTGCTTGTGCTCTGTCTGTCTGTCTGTCTCTGTCTCTCTTTTTCAAAATTAAATTAATAAAATTAATAAAACATAAACAAAAAAATCACATCACATGATATTGTTATGAAATGTTCAAGTACGTTAATACCTTCCCAACAATAGACCATTAGGAATTTACCTGGAGTCAAACAGGCTGAGTTTATTGTTCATTGCAGCAAGGGAGACTGCACACCATGGAGAACTGTGGAATTCGTTAGTAAAATGGTATTAGAAGGTAAATCTTTTCTAGAAGGAAGGCATTCCGGAAGGAAAATAGAATATCTCTAGAGATTTATTTCTAGAGAAAAGTAGCTGCTGACATTAAGGAACTTGGTCTGACACTTACAAATGGCCCTCAGTACTGCTAGTTGTTAGGAGCTTACTTAGCCCTCCCAGCTAAGATGCAGTTTTCTCCTGTTTGACCCACCAAAACAGTATCACCGACTGTCATCATGAAGTGAGGGTTCTCTGTGACTGTAAAGAAAAAGACCACTGGATAGTTTTGTCTAAGCATGGGGTGCTGTGCCAACCACAGAAATGTCAAACGTCTCCTGGTTAATTTAAATGATTGATGCTTCCTTACAGCTTTATTTTTTTCTAGTATTCCCTCCGTCTAGAAAAGATTTGTTAAGATACCTAATCATAGAATTATCCCTATTTAAAGCAAACCTCCATTTCCTCGACTCCTCCCCCAAAATCACCAAACCAAGACACAAATACTTTAAATTCTTTCCAACACACAATGTTGTGTCATATTGCATTGAATTGGGGATAGATCACCCATAATCTATCCATGACACATATAATTATATATGTAGGAACATAATGTAGTTAATAATTCTAGACTTTATTTCAAGACATTTCAGTGTTGTTTGAAATGGCCTATGTTGATGGGATGCATACATACATACATGTATGAGATACAGGTTTTACATGTGTATCATATATATGTATACTTAAGAGAAAGTATTATTCTAAAGATATCCATTGATCTGCTTATAATACATAATATCTAATAGCTAATATCTACTTTGTTAAAAGAAAGCATTATTAACTATCATATCCTGAATCAGTATATTAGTGAGAACTTGTAGGATTTATCCCGATTGGTCTTTGTTTCAAAATTGTATAAAATAAACAACCAGCTGCCGCTGCTAATATCAACAACATTTTCTAAAAATATGTTGCGTATGTTGTGTCCTTCTAAATATTTATCTTTTTTAATAATCTCAATAAGCTATATTTTGGGAAGCTTTTTGGGTGGGCAAATAAATACTTCTAACTGAGACAAAATGAAGAACAGTTCAACTCTCTTCTAGCATTTACAGAAAGTCTCTTATTATCTATTCATCAAAATGTCCTTGGCCCAAAATAGGTTTAGTCTATGGTGAGTTTCTCCCTAAAGTTGGAGGAAGTGAGATTCTACCCACTGGTTGAATAACCATTTATTAGAGAAGGAGGCCCTTTCCGAATTCCTTCTGAAGTTCCAGCTAGAGAATTGTGCATTTCTCAGATTTCTAGTCTTTCAAGTAAGTGTTACAAGCCTTGTCTACAAAATAATTACAGAGTTATCTGAAAGGAAATGTGGGTTGCTTGTCTAAATTAGTTAGGATAACTTGTAATTTCTTGGGGGGAAAGTCAGAAAATGAAAGTTATCTTTGAGTGTTTGGATTGAATTTCAGTATTCAAAGGATGAAATCTTCCACAAATCTTTCCACTTAATGTTGTTGAAAAAGGTGTAATGTAAGCACAATACTGCACCTTCTTTCCTCTCTGTAACTCCTGGAAAGATGCCATAGAACATGCATTTACATCAAGTTCTTGCTTGAGGTGAGTAAGCAATTACCATCGACCAGCTTAGCAGCCAAAAGGGCACCAAATTCATTTTTCAGTTTCTTGGTCCTTGTTCTTGCCGGGTGTTTTATACACTTGTCTCCTGCAATCTGTAAACTGAAATGTTGCTTCATATCCAGGTCACCTGGTGAATCAGAAGGAAAGGGAACGGGCATTGCTGCCCCTTGAGAAGGCACCATGATGAAGCAAGTGATTCTTAGCACTTTCTACATCTTTCGATACCATTGCCAGGTTGCTTGAGAAGATATCCTGCCAAACTCTGAACTCTGTGAGAGTCATTGGGATGCCCATGCCGGTTCGGACTGAGTTCACGTGCCCAACCAGGTGATCTGGACTATCACACAGTAGGGCACATTCTCTTAGCCTTGGTTTATCCGTTCTTTGTTTGTTCCCTACTTCTGTTTGGCCCTTAAGGTACCCACATTGTTCTCAGTTGATGCTTCTGGTGGATTGAGGCAGGCCCACATCAGCTGAAGTTTGGTTGGTTGTCAAGCACCAACCCAGAAAAAGCATTTCGAAGATACTTGCTTCAGATTTCCTAAAGACATGCATAGAAGGCCTACTGATAGAGAGAGTAAAGTGGAAGTCTTAGTTGCAAGAGATAAGGAGACAAATAAATCTAATTTTCCTATTCTACCACCTTCAATGCATACGTCTATGCCTCAACATTAAAGACTATATTTTCACATCACAAGGTTGATGTGAAAGAAATAAGATAATTGATATGAAAATAGTTCATAAATACCAAGCAGATTGATTTTATAGGCACTGTAGTGACAGCAGTAGTGATAGCATTATCATCATCATCATTATTATTACTATAGTTATAGTAATAATGTGTTACAGAAAATGTGTTTACACATAGTTATTATCACTGGTGGCAGTGATAGTACCATTAGGAAGGATATAGTAGATCTGTTTCTTTTCAGATGGCAAAAGGCTTATGAATGGGAAGGAAGTGGGGCACCTGAGTGGCTCAGTCGGTTAAGCGGCCAACTTCGGCTCAGGTCATGATCTCACAGTTCGTGGGTTCGAGCCCCGCGTTGGGCTCTGTGCTGACAGCTAGCTCAGAGCCTGGAGCCTGCTTCAGATCCTGTGTCTGCTTCTCTTTCTGCCCTTCCCCTGCTCACATTCTGTCTATCTCTCAAAAATAAATAAACATTAAAAAATTTTTAAAAAAAGAATGGGAAGGAAGTACACTAAGAATTAATTGCTAGTTAATAATCTGCTGATGGTTATATGTTTTCTAGCCAGGTAGAAATATGTAGCTTTATTTTTTTCTTAGCAATGCCAGGCAAGTTTTATATATAGACATACATACATATATGTACATATATATGTATATATGTGTGTATATGTGCACATATATGTATCTATATATATATATGTCTAAATGTATGTATGTAATATGCCAATAGATACTAATATGAGCCCGTATTCATAAATGCTATGCATAGATTTTGTAAGCACTATCCATGATGTAATGTGTTATATAATATCACAACCTTATAACTTAGATTGCAGACATATTATAATACAGTACACATCAATTTAAAGAGAAGCTAATACCTCATACCAAAGACAGACTAATTATCATATATATTGATTAGAGTCCCATCTTAGTTCTCTTAAAAAGTATAAATTATTTATTATAAAATTGTATAAAAATGTTAAACTGGCCTTGGAAATGCAAGCGTTCACACATATGTATGTACTTCAAGCACATTATGTTTTACTAACAAGTACCCTTAAGTCTAATGAAGGCAGCTCAGTGCAGTTCATACAAGTGTTTAATTCATACAACATGAGCATAATAAATCTTTTCTGTTCTTAATATGCTTTAGAAAAAGGAACCTATTTTATAGCGAAAAGCAAGTGCTAAAATTATAACCTTCGTATGCATATTTAATTAGTTTTGTATTTTTATAATCCTTTGATTTGAGGCATTTTTAAAATATGCATTATCTAGAGAGTGAAGCCTGCTCTTGTATCTTTGTTTCAGTGAGAATATAGAACTGACACTATTGTGTCTCTGTATCTAAGACTCTTTGTGGTATTTCCAGGAGCAGTAATGTGTATTGCGCCATCCCCAGTCCTCTGTTCTTTGTGACATTCATCCATGAGTAAAGTGAGAAGAGGTCAAACTTATAGCAAAATGGTAATCACAACCAATTTTAATTTATGTGAAAAATCTCAAGCCCACTCGGTGGGGAACTTTAGCTTTATTTCCCACAATCTTTCATCATCTGCCTATAGCAGAAATTATTCTGTAGGGTTTGATGATTTGCAAGATGGAGAAAGAACTTCAAGATTTGCATCAAGTACAGTTATTTAACCAATTTGAGGGCACTGGTGGAGCGTTTTAAAAATTATTCATTTTATTGCTTTCCCTAATTTATCTAATTCAGTGAAGTGTGAAAGTACGTGATTTACATACAGAGGAAAGTTCCTTCTATTAGCAACTTTAACCCAGCTCTTACTTGGTCATAATTAAGTTGATCTATGTATACACACAGTATAAAGGAGCCAGATGTAAAGTGATAAATGCATTTTGGATATCAGTCATTTGGATATTTATTTTCCATATTAGCAAATTTCCAGAAGATTGACTAAGTATTTTTGATCAGTCCAGATATTTGGCATTTCACTGATATAGTTTCTAAAAACAGCCATGGTAATAGGTTTTATAGACTATAAATAAAACAAATGTGCTCCTAATGGGCACATATACTTTTAAAATTAAATTCTTCTTACCATTTATTTATTCCTGTAATGATCTGTACATCTAATTGACCTTCAATACTGCAGTGAATTATATTACCTTATGAAAAATGTCTCTATTCTTCTGTCTGCCATTGCTAATTAGTTTTAAAAGTGTCTGGAACACCTTTTTCTCTCTTTGAAGGTATTTTTGTAACATTTTTTGTAAATGTTACTTTGTGTATGCAAATATGAATAGCCACTATACATGTGTGTTGTTGTTGTTGTCTTAATGGGTGAGGATTTTGTTTCTCTTTAGTGGGGACAGATGTTATAATTCAGTTAGAAAAATGAACAACTTAAAATTGTAATTACTGATAGACTATTGTCCTGGCAAACTTTCTTATGCTTGGGATTCCTTCAGAGCATCTCAAGGACAATTTAAGACCCCATTAATTAAACTTTTAAATGAATAGTTATGAAACAGATACTTTGTATTGAATTGGACAGTGTATCTGGCAGCAAAGAGATGGCATACTCAAAGGGTTTAATGAGAGTTATTAATGAAGAGACTATTTAGGGAGGTGTGGTGAGGGTTAGAGGAAACAACAGGGTAGTAAAACATCTGGGACTAGCAACAGTGGGGAGTTATCATCATCCCTGTGCCTTGGATCCTGGAAGCTTTGAAAGGCCGGATGCCAATGGCCAAAATGGCAGTGATTGGGTGGTCATGTAAGGATAAATATGCTGGCCTCTGTCTTCCAGGCTTCCCATTGCCAGCCACTACCTTCCTTTCGTTGATCTCAGCTAGAAGCCAAAAGTGAGCCTTTTGTGGCACAGATCAAGATGGAGAAAGACAGAAAATGCATCTAGGAAGCCGGAGAGAAACAATTAGCCCAGACCCTACATTAGTTTCTTTGCTTTTTAAAATTTCTATTGTAACAAAATACCACAAATTTAGTGGCTTAATAAAACACAAATGTATTATCTTCCAATTCTGAAAGTCAAAAGTCCTAAATTTAAGGTGTCTACAGGGCTGCATTCCTTCCTGAGGCTCTAGGGGGAAGTTAGTTCCCTTGCCTTTTCCAGTTCTAGAGTCTGTGTGCGTTCCTAGAGACCCCGATCCCTTCCTCTAATCACTCCAGCCTCTGCTCCCGTCATCTCAGCAATTTCTCTCCCCCTGACCCTCTTGCCTTCCTCTCCTAAGGACCCTTATGGTTACCTTGAGCCCACCAGAGTAATCCAGGATAATCTCTTCATTTCAAAATCCTTAACTTAATCCTATCAGCAAAATCCCTTTTACAAAGTAAAGTAAGGTATTCCCAGGATAGGATTAGGATATGGACATGGACATCTTTGGGGAGCCCTCTTTCTGTCTGTAGACCACAGACCGCAAAAGCTATTAATGTGAAAGAAATTAATGTCTCCGCTATAGGGAGATCAAAACTAGGAAATGTGTTTATGCATTTTATAACTAATAACGAATTACTTTTTATAACTTGAAAAGTAATTCTTTTTTGAAGAATGCAAAAAATGTCAAGCTACTATTCTGTTTAATGTTAACATGGTTGTATATATTTAGGGTTTTATGTTTTGAATATCTTCTCAATTTTCAACTTCTCAAGTTACCTTCTCTGTATCTCATGGCATGAATACTTTGACATTTTTAATTTAAAAAAATTGACATGGAAAAATAATAATCAGTGAGACTTATTGAGTTATGATTTTCTAGCTATTTTCATATATTACTCCCATGGCATCCCTGTAAGAAAGATACTTTTATCAAGTATATTTTAGAGATGATGAAACAGATACATAGATGAAGTAATATGTCTCTGGTAATATAACTAATAAGAGGATATGTTGGATATTATTTTCCATTTGCTTCCCTAGATCAGTTTTCCACTCTGCTTTGCTCTGGGAGGTTGAACTATACACACTACATCATCCAGGCTCTCTTTTTCTCTGACTTCTGATTGGCTTCAACGAAAGGGAAAGCTCAGCAACCTTGATGGCGCAAGAAGAGAAAAATGGTGTTACTTTTCATTACTCTACACTCCCTCTCCCTTCCTGCCCTGCTGCATAGAGGGTCTGCTTTCCTAAGTAGCTGTTGTTTCTGTTGGGTATTCTTTTTACTCTAACCAAATTCTGGGAATACCATTTCTTGAGTACTTGGGAGTTCTCAAGAAACTTTCATTTTTGCTGGTCCTGGGGTTCTTCACCATCTGTTATTATTTTCTTTCAACTTCCCCACACCTCTGTAAATAATCCCATTATTTTCATTTAAACCCCTCTGAATGGGCCATCTTTTTCTCTCCTTTTGTAAATAGGCTGCAGTTTGATTACAAGGATATTTGAATTTTTTTAATTTATTTAATTTATTTTTTTTCCTGAGAGAGAGAGACAGCATGAACAGGGAACAGGGGAGGGTCAGAGAGAGAGGGAGACACAGAATCCGAAGCAGGCTCCAGGCTCTGAGTTACCTGTCAGCACAGAACCCAACACAGGGCTTGAACCCACGAACCGTGAGATCATGACCTGAGCCGAAGTTCGACGCTTAACTGACTGAGCCACCCAGGCGGCCCAAGGATATTTGAATTAAAAGCAGAGTTCTTAATCATTTCAATATATTGACTTTAACAAAAACACATCTCCCAAGCAAATAGATTTACAGCTTGAAATGAATTAGTTGCATTTAGTCAACTGTTTATATATTTGTTTGTAATTGCTAATTTTTTTTTAAAAAGTGACAAATTCACTAAATTAAGCCAGTTTAGTAATTTTCAGATGTGACATAGCATACCTTATGTTGGGTATAATGAATATACTCTGTAATAAATCTATCTGTAAATATAAAGCCAATTCACCCTTGTTATTATTCTGCCATCAGTGAGCATTGTTTTTAGCATCTTATTTGTCATGCTCAGATTTTATGCTTTGCAGTGAGTTTGAGTTCAATTCATTAAAATAGGAAACTCATCAAATTCTCCTTCAGAGAAAGAAACTCTTACCCTGCAATATACAATACATTTCTGTTCTTTTACAGATTTCTTTTCACTACTTCCTAAGTGATGGTGATGTCTGTTTCCTTGACAACTAGGTAGGGTGAGTGCTGCAATGATACTGAGTGCATGTCAGATGTATTCATAAAGTGAGTTGTAGTTGTTCAGAGGAAATACATCAGAACAACCTTGTATTCTTTTGTGAACAAAGATGCTAATGAAGGAGGTGCTCATTGACAGTGATTTCCATGGAGCAGAAGGGAAAGGTACACATGATACTCACCACCGACCTATCACATTTTTGCATTTGTTTATAAGTACTGTTCACTTTTTTTCTCCAGTTATTCTTAAGTCACACATACCGACCAACTGGTTTATAACTTGAAAGCTAAACAGACACCTCATCTATTTTTCTTATGACTGTGGGCTACAGTTAAAGGATAGCATTCTGGTCTCTGGTGGTCTTTTCACCTAGAATATGTGGTTCAAAATGTGTTATGACAGTATAATAGTCATTCTGGGGTCTACCAGGAGATGTATAGGAAGTATTTCTTAGCAATTGTTCCTGCAAGTCTAAATTACAGTATCTATATTGGTAAACCTGTAAAGTAAGAGGATCCTAAAATGACTTTTGACTCATTTAAAAAAGGTATTAGATTATTTTCAGAGTCACCTGGATATTAAATGTATATCGATATGTTTGAATCATTTGAAAATTGCTAATTCAAATGTAGTACATATGGAATCTCTATGAAGGAGAATATGATTAATCAACACATTCCTTGTCCTGATCAGACAGATCATAGTTTGCTGTACTTGAGTAATGATCTTCCTGAAACTAAAACTTGGGATACATTTATCAAAAATTATACTATATATATACTATACACATATACTAAATATGTCTAGGATTATAGACATTAAAGCGTTACAACTTCAGTTCTCTTCAGAATTAAGATATTTTCCAAAAAATTAAGGATGTTTTAAAATTTATATATCTATAATTCTATTGGGTAAAAATGAGAGTCAGTTCAGAGAGCTTATACATGTCCATCAACTGAACACATTGATGATATAACTAAATACTCATGAAAGAATTGGAATTTTTTTTCACAGACCATGAAGTTATGCCTGTTTTAGACATTAACAGAAGTTTATATCTGATCCACCTACTGTTAATAAAGGTCATCAATCGAGTGCCCGAGGAAGCAGACTTTAAAATGGAAGATTAGTATGCAAGAACTTTGTTCTTAGGAAAGGATGGAAGCAGGGTTTGGAAGCAGGGAAAGTTGGGTGGTGATGCAAATGTAACTAAGGCTTCAGCCAGCCTTGGGGGCTGCTTGGAGCTGGGCCCTTCTAGGCTGTCCCAAGATAAGGTGAAGAGGCCTAGCCCTTATAACTCCATGGTTACCAGTCATTGGATATGGGCTGCTGTGAGAGGCAACATGGCTCTCTTAAGCTTGTGGTAATTCTTAAGGAGATGAGAACAGATAGAAGAGCCTTCAGTCATCTTCGTAGCAGGTGAAAAATCATTTCTTCCATTTTGAAGATGGATTTGAGAAGGACATCACAGCTTCCCTGACAGTCCAACCCCCAACCCTTGAGTGACTTGTTTCCACATGTAACTCATTCAAGACTCTGGTGGGACTCTTTTTCTTAGGAGGACAGATAAGAGAAAGTTGATCTGCAGCTGCAGCAGGTCTCCAGGCTCCAGTGGATACTTAGGCTCTCCCTCCTTTATTGTCTATTCTAGATTGCCTTATCCTTAGTTAGCAACTCTGCTGCTTTGGATGGCTTATCTGGTGGGATGACCAAGCCCTTATCCCTAAAGGGTCCACGTTCCTGGTTATCATGGTCTTTTGAGGCTGTTGTACGTAGCCATGAGACGTCCCACTTAACAGCCTGAATGTCACACCTATTCATTCTCCCTTATCTGTATTGTGTAATGGAAGCTCTACCCGCTCTTGATGAGGTGAGTCAGTTATTCCTGCCTGGATGGCAATTTCTCTTCTTGCCTCCTGGTACCTTGGAATGAGGAACCTGGAGTGTCTAGGCAATAGCTGTAGTTTAAAGTTTATTGTGACCTTTGTGTGTCCCTTGGTGACAGAGTTGCAGATTTAGGAAGCACAAGTTCTTCAAGTGGGCCACTGAAAACAGTGGTAAGCAGGGCCACTGCTTACTTCTATTATGTGGTTCTCAGACTTATGCATTCTATCTGTTGGGTTTGTTGCATTCTATAATAGTCATTTGTTCACTGTGTATACTGTGTCCTGCAGAATAATACTATTATCCTTGCTGGGTAATGTCTTCAAGCTGTCACCTTAGCTGTGCTTTTGATAAGTCATTACATACTCAATGAGGCCATAAGCCACTGCATGTGTAATATGTGACAGGACCAAGGGACTTCATGATCATGGACTATCATACATCCTATGTTGTGAAGTGGACCCAAATATCTGATGAAAAGTTATAACAGATGGTGTGTTAGTGTAGCAGACATTCTGTAAGCCCTTGAAGGATGGTATTAGTTAAAACTATGGACAATAAAGCCACACTCACACTTGGAATACATGTCAGTTACCGACAAGGTATATCGATGCTCCTTAACATGGTAGAAAGGATCAAATATAATAGCCTTTCCACCAAATGACTAATTATTTTCTTCAAGTGATAGTGTCATGAGGTGCTCATCATTGGTCTCTGTTGCTAACAGGTTGGAATTCTGCTACAACAGTAGCAGTATGAGCTTTGGTGAGGAGAACCCATGATCTATAGCCCATGCTTAGCCTCCGTCTCTGCCACCATGGCTACTATATTTATGTGCCAATTGTGTCAGCACTGTGATAGTTAATGATGAATTTAGATTAGATAGAACTAGCTGAATTATTCTGTCTGTCTGGTTGTTTAGCGTCTTTTCCATGGTAGGTATTCTCAGAGTCAACATTTGTGGGAGAAGAGAACGAAGCAGGACTAAGCTAAATAAGAAGTTGGGCTATGGTACAGTCCCAGTGAAGCTTCAGGTGACCCCATGAAAGGCTTGAAGTTTTACTGGCTCTTCAGAGTTGTTCTAAGTTAGGAAAAGAGTTACCTGGCTGTGGGCTACCCTGCGAAGGAGGGTATAAATTTGAGCCAGGTGACTCTCTTCAGCTCATTTCTCTAGCATGATTATATGATGGGGGTTGGGGAACTGACCACAATGAACTTGAGACTTTAGGAGAATCTCTTTCCACTAATATTAATCTTCTAACTCAAGCTCCAAATCAACCCGGGTTAGTACACCAATAATTTTTAGATTTATGAGAATAAAGCCTCATTCACTGAGGATTGAGATCTGACTAGACAGGCCAGAGATCTATGCTTTCAGATAGATTACCTTGGGTATCAGGTCCATCTAAAAATTTCCTAGCCAGTGGTAAAAGAACACATCATCAGTTTCCTGCAAGTGGAGACTGCCATTTGCTGGGAGCTCTCCCTGGTGCTGCTTAAAAACTTGATGAAAGACTGCCTCCTTTGTTTAATCTTCTTCTGGATACTGCTTATCTGATCTGTCTCTACTACATTTTGCTTAAAAGTGATCTATTTTGCCTCCTCACAGTCCCACCATATCTCTTGGAAACCCCTGTTCCAATTGTGATCTCATTGATTCTAAACATATGCCAAGCCCTAGTCATCACCCAGACCTGCTGTCCTATGACCAGTCATCAACTCACCCTATATTGTTTTGTCCAGTATACAGAAACATCTCTTGAAATGCTAAAGTTATATGCATGACTCTTTTGAAAAAGATTAAAATTCATTTGATTAAAATGTAAAGTTAGTCAGTAAGGAGATTCAGGATACCAAAGTGGAAAGATCAAAATGCTTGTTAAGCTCTATTAAACAGCTGTTCAGTATTTTACATAGAAGGAACAAAAGGTATATAGCAAACTATGTGAGTCAAAATTAAGATATATGAGGAGATACTCTCTTCCTTCATATGTCTACTTTTTTTTTTTTTAATGCCAATCATTACCAATATGGATTTAGCTACCTAGCTTGCCAAATGAATGCCCATTATGCCTGTGTATCCAGATTGGAATACATTTTCAGTATGAAAAGAACTGTTTTTCTGAAAACTGTCTTCAAATTTGCTAAACTTCACTGCAGAAATGTTTAAACAATTTATTCGAACTCACAAGGATTTTGAAATCCAGATATGCTGTAAGGGCATACCAAAGAGAGGAAGTATGAGGTTAGGAGGAGAGGTAAGAAAGCAGTAGAGCATATTTGGGACATAGTAAGTAGAGAGTATGGTTGGAACATCAGGTGTTCAGCACACTGGTAGGAAAGAAGGAAAGGAACATACAGACACTGATAAGACTAGTAGAAACCATCATGCCTAAAACAGTTTAAATCAAGTAAACTGAGTAACAAGGGGGAGAGATTCAGCATTAGCAGTAGCAACGGGGGAAGAAGAGAATAGAAGCACAAAGACTAGAATAAGACTTAAAATGGCCAACGTATACAATTTTGAAGGTATAAACTAGGATTTTGTTAGTAGAAATAAAAAGAAGAGGATAATTGGGAAAGAAATTAAGGTATTATATCTAATAGCATTTAGCAATTAATTTTAAGTTGGAGTGGAATTTTATGGGAGATTTTTATAAGTCAAAGAACGCTAAAATTTTTAGCTTGGATGACTGGACACGATATGAGTGTCCACTAATTTAAATAGAAGTATTATGAAGAATTTGCTTTAGAAGTTATGATATTTTAAGTGGTTGCGAAGCATCAGGTGGGAAAGTGAACCAAGCAGGTGCAAAGATAAGTCTAGCTTTGAAGAGCGAAGAAGAGTAGAGAGACTGATACTGGATTGTGAACTACATAGAAATAACAGTCAAATTAAATTAAATGGAAATAAAATACTTTGATCTACTAGTCTGTTGAATTCATCTGGAACATGGGATCATGTGTCTGTAGTTTGAAGGAATTTCCACAAGGTGGTGATGCATTCTTACTAGGGAGCATAGATTTGAGACTTCAAAATAAATATTAACAAAAATCCAAAGACACTGTTTTTTTTTTAATTGCTCCTTCCTTGGTGGTGTTCTGAAGCTACTATTTGATGTGTTTTATGAAAATGTTCTTTACTAACAAAATATAGCTATATAATTTAGGTTATTTTCCAATATTTATCAAAAGTATAAAAGTTACTTGAAGTAATAATTATTTCAATCCAATCATAAAAATCTAGGATCACTTAAGTCTGCTCTTAGTTTCTATGTGAAAATACAACAATATTTTCTCTAATTCTTGGCATCGTTCATTTTAAAATCTCTCTTCTTTTTGCTTTTATGACAGAACACTTATTCAGTCTTCTTACTTTCCAGATAAATCTTTCTTTTTCCCACTATCTCCTATTTTAAAATGTAAATAGTATTTTCCTTCTGAGCTTGAAAACATTGTTCTACCCACACTTTCAAGAAATTCAAATCCTCTTGACAGCTGTATGCCACTCACACTTGATTAGAGGTCCAAATAAAAATATGTTCTCTTCTCATGTGAGTGAGTCATCAGTTAATCATATAATATTGCAAACATAACATTGTATCTCTAGTTGTCACTTCTCTGAACCCATAACCATGTATATTCACTATGAATACTTGCAAAAATTCCTCCACATTCATTACTGAACATATAGTCTAATGTACCAATAAGAACATTTAAGTTGCATTAAGAGTTTGAATGAGAATGTGAGGATTGTTTCAGCCATATCTTAAATCTTCTAAGGACCTTTGTTTAATAGTATTGTGCATTATTTATCGTTTTCTTTACATTACTAAGTGAAAAGGTCTTTTAAGAAATTAGGTAAGCCCAAAGTCCAGAAAAGCCATCCATTGGAAGAAAAATTGTGTTAAATTGAATTGAGAGAGGAGAACTCATGAAAGGCATAGCCTGGCAATGCACTTGTCTTTGTCTACCAGAAATGCAATGATTTTCTATATATGAGAATGTAAAAAAAGAGAAAAAATATGAAAAGTGTTGTTGGTACTAAAAACTAGAGAAATAACCATGCATTGTGTGCCAATAGCCTCAGTCATTGTGGAATGCTGTAGAGAACCATGTTGATAGAGCAGAAGGCATTAAACATCTTCAAAGACTTGAAGAAAAAGGAGACAGAGGAGAGAAAGTCACCAAAAGATCTTACTTTGAGTAGGGTCAGCTACTTCAACAGATTTTACATGACTGTGTAATTTGAAGGTCATAGGTGAAGACGCTGCTGCTGATAGCCCTCACTAGCTTGCAGGAAACTATTGATAACATGGTTGTTCTGCAAAAGCACATGCTCAATATTGATGAACCTGGATGTCTTTAGAGATGAATGTCATCATGTAGGTTTATTTCAAATAGTAGGAGAAGACAGTGCCACACACCTGAAGCTTTCGAAGATAGGCTAACATTGGTTTTAGGTGGAAATTATAAGGCACTGCTAAAATAAAAATGTGTTAGCTTATCATTCCCCAAACCACATGGTCCCTAAGGGGTCATTGAAGAGTGCTTTGTGAAACAAGCATTTAATGATTATAGGAAGTGTTATCTTTGTGATTATTCATAATGGAATACATGAAGAAGGAAAATTTTGCAAACAAGCCTCTTTTGATAACAGATAATGTTTCCAGACATTCCTCTCTTATTATCGATTAGGTATATCCTATCTGAGTAGCCTCTTTTTTTTTTTCCTGTTGTGTTTTTAGTTCCTGTAGTTATTGATTGGGAAGATCCTATCTAAGTGGTCTTTTTTTTGCCTCTCAAATGGAATGTGTAGTAGCTGGTGTGATACTACTCCATTAACAGATTTATGGAATAGCCTTAACATCAAGAAGGTCCTTAAAACTTATCATTCAGGTTTTGGCAAAATGTATCATAACATCTAAAGAACAAATGTGAAAGACACTGTGTCTCACAATTTGTCACTCTTCTCCAAAGCTTTAGGAAATGGCTGATGCAAAGCAAAAATCCTTAGAGCTTGCAAAAAGATTTTTTTAATTAAATAGTGAAAAGATGAAAAATTATTAATTTCAAATAGCAAAGAACTTACCACCAAGGAATTAATTTGACTTAATGCTAAATATTAATTTTTAAAAAAGAAGAAGACCCACATACACTTGGCATGAGATTTTTAAAATAAATGTAATATCAAATAGACAAAATGATTGCTCTTGTAGGTGATCCTGATGGAGCAATACATATGGAACCCAGGTCATCCACTTTTGTACCTTGAAGTACTATGTCTGTTAGTTAAAACTTCAAATGGACATGTATAGCAACCTTGGCCTGGGAAGAACTCAGCCCTTTCAGGAAAAAAGGTGTGAGTTGCACCACCAGATTAATCACTGTGATGACTTTTGTGTCAGTTTGACAAAGCCACAGGTGCCCGTATATTTGATCAAACATTATTCTGGGCCTGTTTCTAAATGAGGTTAACATTTGAATAGATAGATTGAGTAAAGTAGATTGCTGTCCCTAATGTGAGTGATACTCATCCGATCAGTTAAAGACCTGAATATTATAAAAAGAGTAATTCTGTCTCCAGTAGGGTCCAGTCCTCCCTGACTTGAACTAGAGCATTGGTCTTTTCCAGCCTTTGGAGTGACACCAAAACAATAGTTCTTCTGGGGTCTTGAGTCCAATGGCTTTTGGATTGGCACCACTGGCTCTACTGGTTCTCATGCCTTCACACTCAGGCTGGGATTATACATCTACACATTGGCCTTCCTGGGTCTCCAGTTTAATGTACTGCAACCTTCCTGAGCCTCCATAATCTCCTTCTCAGTCTCCATAATCACATGAGCCAATTCCTTATAATCTCTCTCTTTGTTTATGTATACAGCTATCAAGAACCACACAGGTGAGACATGAATAGACATAGTGGGTAGTGGAGAACAGACATAATGAATACCAATTGTGACCCTGAGAGCATCTGCACTGATGAGGGCAGTAGTTCATCCCATTGATTCCTCAGTATGAGGAAGAGCTGTAGCCAGTTCCTGGGGAGACTTCTTCTTTTAAAGGTTATACAGAGAAAGATAAACCAGCCAAAGAGACTAGGGAGTGGCCATAGAAAATCAATGGTGTATAGTACCATCAGAGCCAATAAAACAGAATGTTTTAAGAAGGAAGGTTCTCTCAGGAAGTGAAGTCCATGAGACGTAGGAGGGAGCTGCTTCCCAAAGAAAAGTGGATCTGTGCATGAATGGAATAGTGTGGTAGCCATAGAGAGAACCTTCAGCGTGGAGCATAGCTGACTGAGAGCCTCCAGTTGCCACACCATTGAGTGTCCTGTGGTGTTCATGCCAAGGTCATTCTCAGGGTTCCTCAGAGCCAATAACTAACCATGGTAAGGGAACTAGAGCCTGGTCATTTTTGCCTAATACAGTACCCCTCAGTGAGTAACCTTTACTTAGGATATCCCTTTTGGTCTCCACAAGATTTTTTCCAGAACTGCAAAAGAAGAGTCTGAAGCTCTTCTTACTTACGTCTCCTGTCTTCCTTCTCTCTTTCCAAAAGTGTCATATTTGCATCACAGTCTGAAGGCACTTCCCTTCTTCTCTGCCCTCCCCCCCTTTATCCTTCACAGACATTTTCCACAAATCTTTTGCCTACCTGATCTCTCCTTAGCATTTACTTCTCAGAGCTCCCAAACCGACACTCGTAGATAAGAAGTTTAATGGGGATAGAACATCTCATCCCACTTGGCCTCAGCTGGGGCTACTCAAAGACCAGAGACTGGAATTATTGAAAGACTGTCTCACATTTTTGACATTTGAAGCTGGCTCATGGCAAACTAACAGCACCCTGGTTGGTGCTATTCGCTGGAATGTATATGTAAATGTGTGGCCTCTCCCTCTGGCTAGGGTTTCCTCCCCTGGCCCTGAGTCTCAGGAGAGAAAGAGCTGGGCAGAAGCCATATTGCCTTTTATGACTTAGCCTCAAAAATCACACTGCCTCTCATCTACTGCACCTTATTACTTACACACCAGGCTAACTCTGATTGACTGTAAGAGCCAATCACACATGCACATATTACCAGTGTGAATCACTGGGGACTGGCTTACCTCAGTCTAAATGTGATCCAGAAAAATGTATAGATTTTGAAAATATTGTGTTAAAAAAAAGTAAGAAGCAGAAGGAACTCTAGAGCAAAATATTCTTATAAATTTAAAACACACAAGCATAAAACCATAATACACATCTTATAAGAATGCATCAGACATTTTAGAATGGCTAGTTAGGGGAAGAAATGCAAAGTGAGGATAGGGAATGATAATAAAATATTTAAAAATAAAATATACTTTGCTATTCCTAACAAATACATAATTAGAAGGTAGTTTTCCATTCACATGTAAAAATTCATACTTCAAAACTATATCCACATGGTTGTGTGCTAAACACTATTAGAAAATAGAGGTAGATTACAACTCCATTATTTTCCTGGGAGCAAGAATTTCAGGCAACATGAAATTCTCCCAATGGAAACTTCAGTTTCTACTCAAACAGCTAATGGTGGTCTGGAGTTTTTGCAAATGGACCTCGATTAAAGCTTCTTATTTGTTGAAGACTGGCCAATATTCAACATTAAACCCTTAGGAGTGATGATTTCCTGTGTTTTGAGTTCAATTATTTATATAACGTACACGTAAAATTTGAAGATAATAAATATAAATGATATATTTTACATTTGAGAATTTTCTACATTTAGTCTATAAATTCATTGAGATACCATTATTCATAAGTTGTGTATTTAATGTATAGATTTGTCACTTGTTTACTTCAATAAGCAAATAGACATTTAAGACTAGTTTAGAAAAGTTTTGTGGATTATAAGGACATGAATCTCTAAACTTGAATTTTTTTGATTAAAGTTATTTTTTTGAAACAGGAAAAAAGGGGTAATTTTTGTAAGATTCTGTTTTCTCCTCTTGAAAATATTTAAATGAATAACTTTTTCCCCCATTTGCAATGCACTTCACTTTCATTATGAAGTATAGAGTCACAGAGAATTGTAACAAAAGTTATACTAATTATTTATACATATATATGTATATATATAATTTTAATTCCTCTACCTTTTAAACCTCTGCATGCAGGTCTCTGTAAAAATTCCTTAGTCTGACAGTTGGCAGCTGGTCAATGCTGAACCAACTTCCTGTGTAAGGACATTATTTTGCATGTCCTTCGAGACTGGATAATTAATGTGTAACGTTTTACTTAAAACTCTAATTAAGTTTAAATTAAAATTCTTTGGGGGTTTAATAGAGGAGGAAGCATTTTGGTGCCTTTTTCACTTAAGCGTTATATTTGCCAGCCTGTCTGGGTTAAAGCACCTCCATTTATACATACTTAATATTGTTGTTTTAATGTTGGCGTTTGGTCTGGAAACTTTAAGAAAACTTTGTTGGTTTTTTTTTCTTACCCTCTATTGCAATCGTTTCACTTTAATTGGTGTTCAAGATATTATAAAACAAATAAGGCATTCATTTAGTGTTTACTTCTTTCTAGAAACTAGAAAAGTACTATTTACTCATGTCCTTATAACTTCACTTATAAACACTATAAATTAAGACTCATCCTCAAGAGCTTTTCTTTCTATTCTCCAAAGAGCCTAGTTAGCTACATGTGTAAATGTATTTTGCTCTACCACCGTGATATTCTCCTTTCTCATCTCCAGGCACTGCTTCTGTTCTGAGGATCAATCATATGGATATGAAAATTCATGAACAAGCTGTATCTGCACACATTACCAATTGGAAGACTACCTTGTCTCCAGCTTGAATATACACTCCACCCCCATCTTTGAGAGGTATCACAATATCCTGAACTTAAAGTGGTTTCAAGTTAATATTGACATTCAATAAATTGTGTTAGTTCTACCCACTCTAAATTTCCCCTCCTTTTCTACGTACAGATCTCAGAATTAGGAAAAGTTTTAACTTACAATTAATCACTTTCTATTATTCCTACCCAAGAATATTTTTTAACTTTAAAAAATACCTGAAGTAGTTGGCAATTTGCCATATCTAAAGAATAGGGCAGGTTCACATAAGGCCATAGACATAAATAGCTATTGAATATGAACTGATGCATTTAATAAATCTTTAAGGTGAATGATTTGGTCATGGTTACCATGACTAAATGGATATCACTTCTGGAAAAAACAGCTCAGCTAGTGTATAGAAAAATCCAGTCACATCCCATTTTGGCTTTAACACCTACACTTCACACATCTTTGAAAGTGGCATCTCTCAAAAGTATGTTAAATTTTGTTTATTGTATTGTAGCCAAATGACCAATAGGAATTAAATGAGAATTTGTTAATTTATACTAATAAATATATTAAATAAATAAATGAGAATCCGTTATTATAAGTTTACCTAAATTAATTATGCTCTCTGCCAGGATTGAATGAAGAACTTAAGAAAATGAAATAAATGACAGTAAATTTAATGTACCTACCTATTATTTTTTGGATCTGTGTTTAAAAAAACAATATTACTTTTTTCTTTTTCTTTATTTTAATGTTTTTTTAAAAATTTTATTTATTTCTGAGAGAGACAGCATGAGTAGGGGAGGGTCAGAGACAGAGGGAGACACAGAATCTGAAACAGGCCCCAGGCTCTGAGCTAGCTGTCAGCCCAGAGCCCGATGCAGGGCTCGAACCCACAAACTGTGAGATTATGACCTGAGCCGAAGTCGGTCGCTTAACCGACTGAGCCACTCATGCACTCCTTTAATGTTTTTAAATTTGTTTTTGAGAGAGAGAGAGAGAGAGAGAGAGAGAGAGAGCATGAGCAGGGGAGGGGCAGAGAGAGAGAAGGAGACACAGAATCTGAAGCAAGCTCCCGACTGAGCTATAAGCACACATCCCCATGCAGGGCTCAACCTCCTGAACCGCGAGATCATGACCTGAGCTGAAGTTGGCCACTTAACCAACTAAGTCACCCAGGTGCCCCAGTATTACTTTTTTTCTTAAGGCAGATGGGACTCATAACATTGTTATAATACACATATTCATTATTGCCACAACAATAAATTAATTAAAACAAAGGCAAAAACACTATTTTCTCATAAATTTGCATAATTACTGGGAAATTAACTTATATTATCCATAATGGTAACTTGTAGCAAAGGAAATAAAGGGGAAAATTTTATTTTAAATAGTAGCTAGCAGTGTAAATCACCTCAGAAAAAAACACTTAACTTTATACTTAAGTAAAAATAAAACTATAGGGGCACCTGGGTGGCTCAGTCGATTGAGCATCTGACTCTTGATTTCCAGTCAGGTCATGTTCCCAAGGGCTGTGGGAAGGAGACCCGCAATCATGTAGAGCGTGGAACCTGTTTAAGATTCTCTCTCTTTCCCTCTGCCCCTCTACTCTGCTCATGTGTACTCTCTCTCCAAAATAAAAAATAAATAATAAATAAAACTATAATTATTAGTTTTGTAAGAATTTATTTTGAACATTTGCTAAAAGATTTTTTTGGTCAGTAATTTATTTATCCAATAGATATATGTCAACCAGTAAGCTAAATCAGGGTGTTTTTATTTAGCATTATTAATTTATCTCAAATAGTTACTTTTACAGAATTTTAAGATCCTAATGCAATATTTATGGTTTTTAAAATGCCAAAATGTCTAAAATAACACATTTTTTTAAGGTTTACAAAATATATAGGACATTATTTTAAACCTCCTCTAACTTGTTTTTTTTTAAAGATTTTTTAGGTAATCTCAATTCCCAACGTGGGACTGAAATCCACAATCATCAGATCAAGAGTCCCACACTCCACTGAGTGTGGGACTGAGTCAAACAGGTGCCTTCTCTAACTTTATATTTGGCTAAAATTTCATAATGAATATTAATGATATAATTATTGATGCTGTATATATATTTCAATAATATTGTCTAGTTGAGGCTATTTTTTAGATGGAGTATACATAAGCAAATACATTAAAGATGAAAATTTAGTTAAAAATGTTAGCCATCAGGATTTAAAATATTTATTCTATGCTTTAAAGGTAGAAAGGAGGGGCTCCTGGGTGGCTCAGTTGGTTAAGCATCCTACTCCAGCTCAGGTCATGATCTCATGGTTCCTGGGTTCGAGCCACAGAGCAGACCGTTGGGCTCTGTGCTGACAGCTCAGAGCCTGGAGCTTGTTTCAGATTCTGTGTCTCCCTCTCTCTGACCCTCCCCTGCTCAGCTGTCTCTCTCTCTCAAAAATAAATTAAAAACTTAAAAAAAAAAAGGGGGGGAGGGGGGAATGTAGAGAAAGAACATAGAGAGAAAGAGGAGGGAGGGAGAGGGGAGAAGGAGAGGGAAAACAGTATGAATGTGTATTGCAGGCAAAGAATTTAAGGTTGCAAATAAGTTTAAAACTGTTGATTTGAGAATTTAAACCTGGTCCAGATAATTTTGAGTCTGTATGATAAAATTGTAATGGTTTATTGAAATAATTGAATGCTCACATTGCATCTTTGATTTTTTGCATGCATTTTATCTTTTGCTACATGTTCTCTTGTATTTATTTACTTTTTATTTTAATACAATTTTTAAAAGTAAAAAAAAGAAAATAATACCTTTGTCAAGATTTCTACAAAAAATATGTAACTTCAAATCAGTTGCCTAATACTTTCTTTTAATCAGTGTTATTTAATATTTTACTCTCATATTGCTAATTTTCACATTCTACAGGATAAAACAAACCCATATTTTTTCAATATGTTATGAAAAGAAATAAAACTGACTTTGACTATAACCATGAAACTGTGGCATTCCATAAATTGCAAATTATCAATGTGTGTTACAACACCAAATGTCCAATAATCCCTTGGCAGCTTTTTTGAACAGAAAATCTGTTTGCAAGTTAATGTTATATTGAGGCCTTTGGACATATTTTGGGATCCTAGATTTATAACCCTGCTCTTTACTAGATTTACCATGTAATCTTTAATCTCTGGAAAACTTCGATTTAACATGTCGTCTAAAAGATATTACTTTATAATTTCAATGATGCAACCAGAATGCCATGCGTTTTGTGGTGTCTAGAAAATTATAAATACCTCTGTGTATTTAGGTAAGAGTATCCTTTCATATCTATTTTATTTGTGTTTTACAAACTCTATAAATTAAAAACATGAGTAAATGTGATAACATATTTTTAGCAATTTGAAATTGTATTGAATTTTATATGAGTATTAAACACAAGAATGTCTGCTTTTGTAATCAGATATGTCTCCTTTTAGGTTTTTTTCTTACTATTAAATACACCTTTTTTTTAAAAAAATAAGGATTCTGATTAAGATTCAGGGATGATTGCATTTTGGCATATTTCCAATGACTTGAATTTAGCAGTCTTTGCCTTATATGATACTTAAGAGAGTTTACATGCTATTTATGTTGGCTAACTCTATTATCAATTTCACAAAATTTGCTAATTTTATTCCGAGAATTGGGCTTGAAATTCTATACTCTCAAGATGTGATGCTGTCTGTAATATAAAATAAAATCCCCAGGGTAAAGAAATTTTAGTATGTTATAAAGATTATATTTCATTTTATAATGTCAAAAGATCCATAGAAAAAATGTTCATAACACTTAAGAAGTATGACTTTTAAATTAGTCACATGAAATTCTAGGCATAAACATTTAAAATAACTCATGGCCAACCTTTTCCTGCAAACAATAAATGCTAAAGTCAGATTTCAAAAGCTGTTAAATTATGAAGATATTTAAACAGATGGTTATCCATATATTTACATGGAAAGTGATTCTAGAAAAGTGAATTGTGAAGTTTTAAATTAAGGGTTGAGAATGAAATGTTATGACAGTTAATTCTTTTTAAAAATGAGTGGCTTTTCTTTTTTCAATAGGTATAGATAAAAATTCACACACACACACACACTCACTCATGCACACATGTTAGATCAAAAATATAGTTAGATTGTATTTTTAAAGCAAATTATTTCTCCACCCCCTACACCAACTTCTGCCTGTGTCAATTAGTAATCTGTTGTGTATCTATGAGCTTGTTTATCATTTGTCTTTTTTATTCCACATATAAGAGAGATCATACAATATTTTTCTTTCTCTCTCCAACCTATTTCACTTAGCATAAAGCCCTTGAGGTCAAGGTCCATCTATGTTGTAGCAAATAGCAAATTTCATTCTTTTTTATTGCCGAATAATATTCCATTGTATGTATAAAATAAAATTTCTTTATGTATTCATCCATACTTAGACTGTTTCTGTATCTTGGCTATTTTAAATTATACCACAATTAACATGGGGGTATATATGTCTTCTAAGTTAATGTTTTCTTCATTTGGGGGATAAATATCTAGAAGTGGAGTTGCTGAATTTTATGGTAGTTCTATTTTTAATTTTTTGAGAAACCTCCATTCTATTTTCCATAGTGGCTGAACCAGTTTATATTCTCAGTAACAGTGCTTAATGGTTCTCTTTTTTCCACATCCTTTCCAACACTTGTTATTTCTTGTCTTTTTGATAGTATTAGTTCTAACAGATGTCAGGAGATACCTCATTTTGGTTTTGATTTGCATTTCACTGATGATCAATAATATTGAGCATCTTTTCATGTACCTGTTGGCCATCTATATTTTCTTTGGAAAAATGTCCTCTGCCAGTTTTTTTTAATGTTTATTCATTTTTATGAGAGAGACAGAACACAAGCAAGGGAGACACAGAGACAGAGAGGGAGACACAGAATCTGAAGCAGGCTCCAGGCTCTGAGCTGGCTGTCAGCACTAAGCCTGTGTGCAAGGCTAGAACACAGGAACGGTGGGATCATGACCTGAGCTGAAGTTGGACGCTTAACTGACTGAGCCACCCAGACTCCTCATGCCAATTTTTAATTGGATTGTTTATTTTTGGCTATTGAATTATATAAATTCCTTATATATTTTGGATATTAGCCCCTTTTCTGATATATGAGCTGCAAATATTTTCTTCCATTCAGTAAGTTGCCTTTTCATTTTGTTGGTTTCCTTAACTGTACAAAATATTTTTAGTATGATATCATCCCACTTATTAATTTTTGCTTTTGTTGCTTTTGCTTTTGGTGTCAGATTCAAAAAATCATCAGTGAGACCTATGCCAAGGAATTTACTACCTGTTTTCTTCTAGGAGTTTTATGGCTTTAACTCTAACATTTAAGTTTTTAATCCATTTTGAGTTAATTTTTGCATATGGTGTAATGGTGGTCCAGTTTCATTCTTTTGCATGTAACTGTCCAGTCTTCCCAATTCATTTGGAATTCATTTGGACCATTCATTGAAGAAACTGTCCTTGGGGCGCCTGGGTGGCTCAGTCGGTTAAGCGTCCGACTTCAGCTCTGGTCATGATCTTACGGTTCATGGGTTCGAGCCCCGCATTAGGCTCTGTGCTGACAGCTAGCCAGGAACCTGCAGCCTGCTTCAGATTCTGTGTCTCCCTGTCTCTCTGATCCTCCCTTGCTCATGCTCTCTCTCTCTTTCTCTCTCTCTCTCTCTCTCTCAAAAAATAAACAAAACATTTTTAAAAACCCTGTCCTTTCCCCATTACATATTCTTGGTTCCTTTGTCTTAAATTAATTAACCATATATATATATATATATTTTTGGGCTCTCTATTCTGTTCAAATTATCCATGTGTCTGTTTTTATGGCCATACCATAATGTTTTAATTACTATAGATTTGTGATAATAGTTTGAAATCAGGGAATGTACTGCCTCGAGCTTTGTTTTTCTTCTCGATATTGCTTTGGCTATTCAGGTTTTTTGTAGTTCCATTCAAATTTTAATATTACTTATTCTTTTTATTTGAAAAATGCCATTGGAATGTTGATAGAGATTGTACTGAATGTAGATTGCTTTGAGTGGCATGGGCATCTCAATATTGGTTCTTCAAGCCCATGAGGACAAAACATCTTTCCATTTATTTGCATTTTCTTCAGTTTCTTTCATTAATGTCATACAGTTTTGAATGCATGGGTCATTCATCTCATTGGTTAAATTTATTCTTAGCTATTTTATTCTTTTCAGTGAAAAATAGGATTGTGTTCTTTATTTTTCTTTCTGATAGTTCATTATTAGTGTATAAAAATGCAACAGATTTTTGTGCATTGATTTTGATTCCTGCTACTTTACTGAAATTATTAATTCTAGCAGTTTTTTGATGAAATCTTTAGGGTTTTCTCTATATAATAGCATGTCAGCTGAAAATAGTGACAGTTTTACTTCTTTCTTTTGGATTTGGATGCCATTTATTTATTTGTTTGTTTGTTTGTTTGTTTATTTTTGCCTAATTGCTCTGGCTAGGACTTCCAATACTATACTGAATCAAAGTGGTGAGAATGGGACCCTTGTATTATTTCTGATCTAAGGGATAAGGCTTCCAGCTTTTCACCATTGAATATGTTGTCTTTTCTAGACTAGTCATATATGGCTTTTATTATATTGAGGTATATTCCCTCTATACCATCTTCGTTGAGAGTTTTTAATCATAAATGGATGTTGAAAATCAATGAAGAAACATTTAAACAACTTTAAAGGATGTGTTAGACCAGATGGACTTAATAGATATATATAGAACATTCCATTCAAAAGCAAGAGAATACACATTCTTCTTAAATGCACATTGAATATTTTTCAGGAAAGATCATATGTTAGGTCACAAAACAAATCATAATAAATGTAAGAGTATTGATGTCATATAAAGCATATTTTCCAACCATAATGTTAAAAAACTAGAATTACATTGAGGAAAACTGGAGACTTCACAAATGTGTGGAGATGAAACAATATGCTACTGAACAACCAGTGGGTAGAAGAAGAAAACAAAAGAGAAATGAACACTTACAAACAAACAAAAATGGAAATAAAATATACTGAAATTTGTGGAATGCAGCAAAAGCAGTTCTAATAGGGAAGTTCATAGCAATACATGCCTACCTCAAGAAATATGAAAAGTCTAAATTAAACAACCTAACTTTAGACCTCAAGGAAATATAAAAAAAGAACAAATGAAGCCCAATGTTAGTAGAAGGAAGGAAATAACAGATTAGAAGAGAAAAAATAAAATATAGACTAAAAGTATAATTGAGAAGATCAATGAATTTAAGAGTTGGTTGAAAAGATAAGCAAAATTGATAAACCTTTAGCTAGACTCACCACATGTTACAATTGATACCTTAGAAACACAAAGGATCTTAAGACACTACTATGAATAATTACATACCAACAAATTAGACAACCTAGAAGATATCGATGTATTTTTAAAAACATACAACCTACCAAAACTGAATGATAATGAAATAGAAAATCTGAACAGACTGATTCCTAATAAGAAGATTGAATCAGTAATCAAAAACCTCCCAACAACCAATTCTAGCACCAGATGTCTTCACTGGTGAATTCTACCAAACATTCAAAGAATTAATAACAATTCTTCTTAGGAAGAGAAGAGGAGAGAACATTTTGAGACTCATTTGCGTGATCCAGATAGCAAAACCAAAGTAAGATCCCATAAGAAAAGAAAATTATAGACCAATATCCCTGATGAACAGAGATGTAAAAATCCTCAACAAAATATTAGCAAACCAATTTAGCCACACATTAAAAAGATCATATACTGTGATCAAGTGGGATTTATTCTAGGGATGCAAAGATAGTTCAACATCTGCAAATCAGTCAATGTGATATACTACATTAGAAAATGAAGGATATTGTATGAAAGCCAATTTGACAATAAACTATATTTTAAAAAAATGAAAGGTAAAAAATCATATGATCATCTCAGGAGACACAAAAAAACATTTGACAAAATTTAGCATCTATTTATGATAAAAGCTCTCAGCAAAGTGACTCAATTCTTGAATATGGACACTATTATGAAGTTCTGTAAGATGTATTTTCTAGCAGTGGTTGTGGCTATGAACCACAATCTCTATTATTGTTTGCTTGGCTTTCCTTATTACCTAAAGGAATTTTAAAGTCACTAGGCGAAGATTAAGAGTCTGATATCCGGCTAAAGCAATGTTAGTACATATGAGAGAATCAACCTTGGCAGAAACCACAGATTGGAACATATTACTCCCTTGGTTAAAAACTCTTCCAAATTTCCCTAAATGCCTAGTGTCTACAATTTGAGCTTGGTAGTGTGCACAAGAGGATCTTCATGAAATTGTTTCTATCTGTTGACTTGGCCTCAGTTCTCCTATCTCCTCAGTCTTAAACTTCAGTAATGCCAGGTTTTATGTAACCCTATATAGGGTTACATAATATATAACATATAACATATATAACATAAATATATACATATATATGTATATACACGTATATACACACATATATATGTATATACACGTATATACACACATATATGTGTATATATATGTATATATATATATGTGTGTGTATATATATATATATATATATATATATATATAGTTTCATGCCTTTCTGCTATATTCTTCTACTATTTGCTTGCAATATCCTTCCCAAAGAGTGACAGCATAATAGCATGGTTAAGAGTGTACACTTTGGAGTCAGGCATGCAGATTGATTTTAAATCTCTATTGTGGACCTTTTGAAAGGTTCTTTGCCCTCTTTAAACCTCAGTTGCCTTATCTGTAAAATAAATTCAGAAGTAACCCATACCTTTAGGTGAAATTATGATTGTGAAGGTGTTAGTGAGGGTTGAGCACAAAATATAGAGTCAATAAATATTACCTTTATAACCAATTTATTAAGGAATCTTTGGGATATAAAAAATGAGTTTCTATTCTAACAATTAATGCTAACTCAGCTCTAGTGGACCCTCCTTTTCTCAATATGTAATATGTTCCCTTAAATGTGCCATCTTAGATCAATTCTATAACTTTTTCTTAAACTTTATTGATTCCAACAGTCTCATTTAAGTTCTTAAGACTCAGTACTGTTTGTTTAAAAACTTTAATTTCATGTTTTTTTCCAACACCCTTAACACAGGATAATTCAAGTGAAAGGTTGAGAGTAGTAGTTTGTTTGTATTCTTTCTCTTGTACATGCATGTACACACTCACCCCCTCTCACTTGAGTTTCCTACCTTATTCCTGGCAAGAGAAGACAGGCTGTAGTATTGCAGTCTCCTATTGGGCTGACTATATTGCTGTTCTAGTTTGTTTCTTATGAGATGTTTCTAACAACTCACTAAAGAGAAGTTCTTCCTGGGCAACTTCCTAACATTTTCTGGCTGTCCCCTCACCCATCCAGCCAGACATCTCAGGTCATATGCCTCTGATGAATGTGCCTCTTTGCTCCATGTTGTGGTTGTCCCACGTAGATTATAGTATACGATCTCATTTACCTTCCAGGGCTTCACAGCATCTGTCTACCATCACCCCAGTTCTGGGCTTATTGTAACCTTCAGAATCCTGCATACTACATTCTGGGCAATGTAAAACAAGAGTGAAGGGGGTGGTATTGGACATCACTTCTAGAAATACCCCATTATGACATTTGTCCCCATCCTCTTTTCAGATCCAGCACATAAATTTATGTATAACCATGTGACTTTGGGGATCCTTTTACCCTTGGCTTGGAAGAGAAAGGCACTGCTCTTTTACAAGAAATATATAAGAGAAAACTTCCCTACTTCATGAGCACTGTAATTCATCAAGAGGCAACATTTCCACATTAGGTGGACAGTGGTTGAAGTAAAGATGGTATCGTGAAATAGCTGTCATCTCAGGAGGTCCTGTGGTGAGGTGGCTGGTCTCAACAGCCAGCGGTTCTTTTTGAATTTGTTGCTTAGAGTACTTAAAGCCTGATATTCTTAACCATCATCCTTAGGGTACAATTCCATTCTGAGCATGTGATATTATCGTCTTACATTTTTATGTTCTTTATCTGGGCATGATATTATCTCAGAAGTCTTTCTTAAATCCCAAATTTCATTAAAAGATTTTCTTCTCTTTGCTTCTATATCACCTTTGATCTTAGCACTTAGCACCATATGTACTGGATATTTTATTCTCTCTGCTCTGCCTTGTACTTCAGCTAATGTTCCAGCAGGAGACAGAATCCAAGTAATCTTTGACTGGCTTACTGTGGATGCAGTTTGCCTTAGTTCTCTGCTTCTTACCTCTCTCCTTTACTGCACTGGACTTCTCTGATGTCTTTGCATAGAATGGCTATGGCCACTTGCCAGCACTTATGCATATGCCACCTGAATTTTCTTGAAATTATTTCAGGTGCAGTCACATGCAACTGGAGCTGATAGATAAGTTCTTCCCCCTTTTGACCATCAGTGCACACAGTTGTGAAATGCATTTTATAGGGCTCCTGAAATGATCCCTGCATGGTTGTGTCCCTGATCCTGTACATCTACTACCCAGAATCTTATTCCCATGCAAACTGCTAATATTCAAGTCTTCATTCAAGGCTGTGACTTTTGGAGAAAACTCAGGTGGGACACTATATTATATTGAAATAATTTAATGTTGGAATTATTCGCCCACCATTAGACTGTAAGCTATTTTCCTATCGTAGCACTGTACCTGCATTCCATCAATCTTTGTTGAATTAGCATCATTTTCCACTTACTCTTTTTTTAAGCTTATTTATATATTTTGAGAGAGAGAGAGAACTCAAGTGAGGGAGGGGTAGAGAGAGAGGAAGAGAGAATCCCAAACAGGTCCCATGCTATCAGCACAGAGCCTATTACAGGGCTCGAACCTATGAACTATGAGATCATGACCTGAGCTGAAATCACGAGTCGGAAGCTTAACTGACTGAGACACCCAGGAGCCCTACAACTTCCACTTTACAAAAAGTGTTAAACCAGTATTATCATCTTATAGCCTATATAAAGACCACATTTAGATGATCATATCCATAATCCTTGAAAAGCTAACATCAGATTTCTGCAAATATTTAATAGAAAAGATTTCTTAAAAATATTTGAATTCTGCATGAATTGAGAATATCTTACAGTGTCAGAAGTCTGTCATACAGATTTACCTTAATTAACAAGAATCCATTTCCTACTGTGTTTAGAGTGTGGAATTAGATGCCTTGAAGTGAAGAAAAGAATTTCTTGATCTGAAGGACTTAGGGCCTATGAAAGAGAGTCAAAACCTGTCCGTGTTAAATTCCTGGGGAAAAACACCAGTGAATATACACAAAATATATACACAGAATATACACAAAATGTGGTATTAATTAAAATCTGTGCATAAAGAGGATATCAAATTCTTTTAAGTTAGTATTAGATCATCCACTTTATATTACAATTAGTAAATAGGTTTATTTATTTCTGTTAACACTCCTGTCCATGTCCCTTTATAAACTGTTCAAAGCCTCCTCTGATCATTTATAAGTTAAAAATTACGTTTTTCCAAAATAGAAGATACCTTCTCTTCAGCACCTAATGATATAACTTTCTAGGTGGAAAATGAATACATTAAAAGCATACCTCTGAAATCTGGCTTTTCCATATTTCTAAATAAGTTGAATACAGGACAAATTGTTAAGATTTAATAATTCATCAGATCCGAATGATGAATAGCACATTCACCTCATTGCTTTGCTGGCTCAATGAATGTGTTGTGCTTGATGTATAAATAAAATAATCTAACCTTAGGATAAGATATTAAGCACATGCTGAGCACTTATAAACATCCCGGAAAAGTATTGTAAAAGAAACTGCTCTGAAAGTGTAGATTTTAACAGCATATTTCATTCCCCTTATTTGTAAACGGGAAGATGTAGGTTTGGTTGAGTGACAGGGCACATGGTAGTTTTAGAGCTTGTGTGATTCTCAGATAAGAATTCTGAAAATGGGAAAAGTGTTCTGTATTATTACAGAGGGGGAGTGCCATTGTCATGTAAACAAAGGAAAACGTGGTAGCAATTTAAATGAGTTACATACTTGACAGCTTACTCCTTTACCAGATTTCCTTCTTCTTTTAATATTAAAATAAAGAATAGATTTTGCTTACCTTGCTTTTCCAAGTAGGACATCTATTTAGTATAGTCTCATGAGTATTAATACATACATTTTCCTACATACAAAAAAATTTAAATGTGATACTTTATAGTTAATTTAAAAGATGCAAGTTCTAAATAAAGCAATTAAAGTATGATAATATGGTTTTCAGTTATATTTTAGTTGGTATGCAAATATGTTACTCAGCCTATATTTATAGGTTTTAAAAGTAATTCAAATGAGGGGCACCTGGTGGCTCTGTCGTTTAAGTGTCCAATTCGGCTCAGGTCACGATCTCATGGTTCCTGAGTTCGAGTCTTGCATTGGGCTCTGTGCTGACAGCTCAGAGCCTGGAACCTGCTTTCAGCTTCTGTGTCTCCTTCTCTCTGCCCCTCCCCTGCTCGTGCTCCGTCTCTCTCTGTCTCTCAAAAATGAATAAACACTAGAAAAAAAATGCTTTGAATAAACATTTAAAAAAAGAATGATTTATACACAGGGCTATGTTTTTCTACCAAGAAAATTCATTTTACTTCTTTAAGGTAAGTCTTTGACCTTTTCCTACTGCATTCAAATTCTCTGGAAAAAATACAGTGAAATATTTTAATAATAACCTCTGGAATTGACAAAATTCTTTTATTAGAGAGCAAAAAGAAAATTAAACTGGGAATACCAGTAATGAATAGTGAATAATGAGTAAGGAAGAAATTACCTATTAAAAAAGTGGTGTTTGATAAAAGCAAAACTAGGTAATTTAGACTTTGTCTCTTCCAATCCAGTTTTACTAGTTATCTAGAACTCTATTTTAGAAAAACCAGAAAGAAGAAAATTTCTCGTGGGTAGGGATCTTAATCAGATATTTTTTAAATGTTTGTTTATATTATTTTTGAGAGACAGAAAGAGACAGCACGATCAGCGGAGGGTCAGAGAGAGGGAGACAGAATCCGACACAGGCTCCAGGCTCTGAGCTGTCAGCACAAGGCTCGAACCCACAAACCATGAGCTCATGACCTGAACCGAAGTTGGACACTGAACCAACTGAACCACCCAGGCGCCCCACCCCGGGATCTTAATTTAGAAGAAATGCATAATTCTATCAAATTTATAACTATTTCATGGAGAAAACCTGGATCTACTTTGAAGTATTAATTTTAAAGTTATTTAGGAAAAAAATTCAGTGCTAAGAATTTTGGCTATTCAAAAATGCCTGTTTGCGACAAATATAGTATACTATATATCATACATATCATACAATTTTTTTTAAGATTTTATTTTCAAGTAATCTCTATACCTAACATGGGGCTTGAACTTAGAACTCCAAGATCAAGAGTCTCACGCTCTATAGACTGAGCCAGCCAGGACCCCCTGTTATCATAAAATATTTCAATACGCATATAATCTTTGCTTCTTGTCTTTATTTAATATAATCTAAAAGCTAGGATTTTAAGTCACTTTAAACCAAGCACTCTAAAAAAGCACATATAGTCTGACTTCCAGTTGGGAGAAATGTACTTTATCTAAGGACCCACATATTCTGAATTTATCTTGGAGGTGGAAGGTGCCCTCAGGCGAACTGGCCCCAGCCTTGATTTTTAAGGATTGCAGTTCCAATTACAGCATCATCTGTCATAATTCTGGATTAACCACTAGCTGACTCTATGACTTTGGACAGTTACTTGACCTTTTTGTGCCTCAATTTTCTACTCTGTAAACATAGAGACACTAATATTTGGGTGGATTAAAAGCATCAGTGCCTGTAAAGTGCTTGGTGCAGTGCTGATGCTTGCTGAGCACTGAATATCTGCTAACATTATTAACACCACAGTCATGCCTATGTCTTGTACTTTCCATGCTCTAGATTTAGAAGGTACTTTCTTTCTTGTTTCCTAGAATAGAAGCTAGAATCATCAGTACAGGCTTAAATTAGTAATATTTTTATGCTACTGATCAAGGACTAGGAATTGTATTATTTATAAATCCTGTGTAACAAAACAAGAAACATAACCAAAATTGTGATATCAGGAGACAGCCTGCATCAGCAATAGCCAATTTTTTTGAGATGATATCATCTTCTTATTTTCCTGAAGTTTTGTGATAAGTGGGAGTAGAGGGAGGACAGGTATAAAATGTGAATAATTAGTAAAGTATATTGAAATATAGGAATACGGGTCCAGTGCAACTGTAAATGGTTTTCTCCCTCAAAGAACCCCAAAACTTAGAGAATTGCATGATATCTATTATTAGCTTTGAGTAAGACCACATACGTCAGTTGGTCTTGAGTTCCTAGTTAGGGATCCATTCCCTGGAGAATAAAAGGGTCATGTGATCCATGACCTCTGGATCACATTCTGTTCCAGTTATAGGGATGCATCTTTTACTTTCCTGGTAAAAATATCTGTCTGCCAGCCACTGAGATGAATACTAATGTAAAGACAAAACCAAAAGAAGATACTATCCCTGTAGTTGAAAAGCAAAAATTGTAGTTGGTAACACCTATAGATAGCAATCAACTAGAAACCAAAATAAAAGTGTATATAATCATGTGATAGATTGTATGGCTATGTACCATGGGGGATACTAGAATCTAAAGAAAAGATTTTTGAGCCTTGAGTTTCTCATCTATAGAAGGTAGATACTATTGCTCATATCACAGGGCTGTTATGAAGATTAAGTATAAAATTATATGTTATAATGAAGAATTGGGCACATTAGATGTCCTTAATAAATGTTAATTAAAACATCGAGGCTTGAAGTAATTAAAAACTATTTTTCTATACACTTCTATGGAGATCTTCTTGTGTGCCAGATGTTGAGGATACAGTGGTGAAGTAAACCAAAGTTGATTTTACTTACATGGAGCTTAAACTGGGAAAGAAAACAATTACATAAATATATAAGAATATATCAATGATATGTTAATGAACAATAAAAGCAGAGTCATGTTTTAGAAAAAGAGTTACAGTAAAACCTTGGATTGTGAGTAACTTGTTCCGTGAGTATTCCTCAAGATGAGCAAACATTTCTAATAAATTTTAACTTGATAAACAAGTGATGTCTTGCAATACAAGTAGTATGTGATACTGAATTTCACATGATCGCAACTGAGCCAATAGTTCTTGAAATTCGCTTTGATATATAAGTGATTTGGATTACAAGCATGTTTCTGGAGTGAACTATGCTTACAAACCAAGGTTTTCTGTATTTTAAATTGGGTGTACTTTAAAGGAAATCCACACAAGGAATGATATGATAGTTGAATGTTGAGTGAGAAGAACGAACTAGGTACATTCTTATCATGTGTTCCTCCAAAGACGAATTTAAAGATTTCTAGAAGTCTCTAATGAGCATATATTAATGCTCATTAACCAAATGCTACTTCAAGATCACTAATATTTACTTCTCCAAAATATATACACATTCCATGATTTCAAGAAGCCTGAACATGAACCTAATGCTTCTTCAGGGAATCTTTTTTTTTTTTTTTGGAGGGCTTACTGTGTGTGTTTTACAAAATGCAATTATCGCTAACCTGCTTGATTTCCTATTTGAAATGATTATTCCATGCAATTGAACTGTCATCATGATGACACTTTTCAGAATGTTAAGCTCTATTGACTAACATGATGTCTTTATTCTCAGCAATCAGTAGCACTCTATCTGAAGGTGCCCTGGCCATAGTACAGGAATGAACACAGTCCCCCAATTCTCTGTGATGCCACTCTTCCCACTATTTGTGCTTCCCTGCAGCAAACCAATCAGTTATTTGTATGGAATGTTGCCTTGAAATAGTAGTTTGTCTGTGGCCTTTAATTGATTTTGGGAATTAAGTTATTGTGGTGAAGGTGGATGTGTATAAGATACGCATTATATCCTGGAAGCTACATATCATGGGAGGTGATCAAGAAGCCTTGTTATGAATCCATGTTGACTTTATAAGATGCTCCCACGTTGTGATAGTGTCCTTTTATAAATGTGTCAAAGAGTTTCTAGGGTTTTCACCAGATTCTTCTGCAATAATGACATATGTGGACTATTTAAATATGTGATTGTGTTTTAGAAGTTTGTGAAGAGGCTCCTTTTACAACCTTGAGTAAATGGTCAGATTATAAGAATAATACAAATATCTAAGAGTTCTCTGAGTAAGATTGTTAGAAGGCAACTGGCCAACAAGTTTGAGTAGGTTTATCATCACTCAATAAATTACTCTATTGTACATAGCACTGTCCTTCTGAATAAGGTAGTATTTCAAGATATGCCTTGGTATCTCCTTCTAGACATAATTGAGAACATGTGATGCAAATAAGAATGTAATATGAATACTGCTTTATATGTCCTTTGGGTATATCTTTATTACACATGTTATGCAACTATGTTCCTGGCCCAAAGTCAGTTCCAGTTTTTCCAGAATGCATATGTTTTGTCTATTTTCAACACTGACCTGCTGCAAAGTTGCTTTTCCACTGAGTACTGAATACCAGAGAAAATGATACAAAGCATTTTGGGAACGGGCTTCTACTTTTTTCAATGACACTAAAACTTTCAAGTGAAGAGAGCCTGGAGTCTCTGAAGAACCAAACTGCTGAAGTAGAAGATGAAGAATGTCTACACCTACTAAGAAGATAGAAAGATGGGATTATGAATGAATACACCCATATGTGCTAATAGATTATGTCACCAGGAGAAGAGGGAACTTGTATTTGCCTGGAAGGCTTAGTTTTCAATCATTTATTCCCTGTGGATTCTTGTATCCATATGACATAATAGCAGAGGGTTAGTCTAGTTCAAAAACAGGTTGGGAGCAATAAGCGATCATGGATGCAAGATGCGAGATTTCTTGCCTTGCGTTACTTAATAAGAAAGGGAAAAAAATTCAGTGTTTATTTTTTTTGAGAAAGAGAGTACATGAGCAGAGGAGGGGCAGAGAGAGAGGGAGAGAGAGAATACCAAGCAGGCTCCCCACTGGAGATTGATGGGCTCAATCCCATGAACTGTGAGATCATGACCTGAGCCAAAATCAAGAGTCAGATGCCAAACCAACTGAGCCACCCAGGTGCTCCAGGAAATGTTTTAAAAAATATTAAAACCTTTATATTTTATATATGTGGTAGTACAGTGATTAAAAGGACTGAAATTAAATTGAAGTAGGACTGTGTTAAAGTTCCAGTTGTGACACTTGTTAGCTGGGTGACAATGGATACGTTGTCCAACCTTTTAAAGTTCAGTTTCTTTACAACCCAGAAAGAGACATATCTATCTCACAGGAATATGATAATTAAAGTAATGTATCTAAAAGTACTTAGTACAATTCCGAGTATATTTGGATGTTTAATAGATGGTAGTGATGAAACAATCTTTGGCATGTAGAAAATGTTTTGGAATGATGGCTTCTCCATTTAATTCACATATAGCAACTTCTTGTGATAAAATTCTTCCTGCCATCTTTTTCTTTTAAATTATTCCTAAGTCTGTCTGTCTGTCTCTCTCTCTCTCTCTCTCTTCACCCACACACACAGAGACACACAGATACACACAAATTTTATTTTACATTCTGCTTTTCTCATGGTGGGACAGGCATAGCAGCTTCCTAATGTCATCCTGTGCTTCTCCAACTTCCATCTTTCTCTCAAATTTGTCATCCATGCTGATTCTTTCAGTTGCCTCAAACATAATTTTTGTCTCCTATTTTATTTTCCCTACGTCCTATTTTTAAATTTTTTAATGTTTACTTATTTTTGAGAGAGAGAGAGAGACAGAGTACCAGCAGGAGAGGGGCAGAGACAGAGGGAGACACAGAATCTGAAGCAGGCTCCAGACTCTGAACTGTCAGCACAGAGCCTGACTCAGGCTTGAACCCGCACGCCGTGAGATCATGAACTGAGCTGAAGTCGGATGATTAACTGGCTGAGCCACCCAGGTGTCCCTCTTGTCTCCTATTTTAAACAGTCACTATGTTTTCATTTATTACCACACGAAACCCATGTTTCTCTTGTTATTGTTCTGCTTTCTCAATGATACCATCATACCCTCCTACCACCAGTGATCAGCTGTAGTCAGCCTGTAGTCTGTGTAACTTCAGAGTCACCGACTTCTCCCTTTTCTGACACTCTTTCATACAGCTTACTTTACTTAGCTCCACTCATGCCATGCTCTGACTTGCTGAGAACATTCCTATAAACTGTTCATACTGCCTGGATCTTCCCTAGCCTTCTATGATCATTTCTTCTGAATCTTTGTTTGTGTTGTTACTTAAGAAAAGTCACCTTCTCTGTTTGTCTGTTCTACCCTATTGCAGATTGGATTCTCCAAACCTAACTTTAACATGAAGGTTAATGTGCAGGATGTATATTAAGAAGTGATCTTGAAATCAATTCCTGTAGAATAGAGGTAAAAGAAGCAGGATTAGGTGAAGGGAGAAACTGGGGTGCAAAGTAGGCTGATCCCATTGGGAATCCTGGGTCTAAAATTACCTATCACACTTGTTCTGAGGTGGGCTGGAATGGTCTGGTCTTTATAATCTTGCTTTGGTCTTTCAGTTAATGGGACCCTCTCTCTGAAGGGTGTGAACTTGATCAAGGTGGTTTTCTGCAGCTGAGGCAATGCCTGAAAGAACCATAAGAGAATGTTGTTTGCCGACAGCCCTGTCAGTAGCTGGGACAACTAATTATTGATGAAGGGTATGAGCAGTGTGTCCCTTTATTTATCAGATATCCATATAACAAAGCTAGCTAATTGAGCTAAACAACATGACCTCAGTGTTTTGTATCTTATACTGACCAGAATCACTTCACAGTGTCAAAGACAGGGGTCTATGTTTGATGCTAGAGAACAGAGAGCCCCAGTTGCCAGCAATCTGTATGATGAATCACGAGCAAAAGAGTGGGTTTTATTCTGGAAAATGACCCTCTTTATATCTTGTGGACTGGTTGAAGAAGCAGCAAGGTTATCACTGAATAAGACCTTCTGTTCACAGTCATGTATTTTAATACTTATTTAAATGCCAAAACAAAATCCACAAAGTTTAGGGACATAAATCAGAAGTACATTTTTCTTATGAACTCTGTCTTTGCCCTAACAGACCCCAGATAAAACAATTTATCACCTCAAAACATCACACAATCACATTTCTCCCTCTAGAATAACATTGCTAACAAGGATTTAAAATAGCTTTTTTGAGAGCCTTAACCTTTTCAAGGATACTCATCACATTGATTTCTCAGTAGTTGGAATCTCTGTATTCTCTCTGAATTCAGATATCTTATGGTGACATTTTCTGTCAGACAATTAAGTGTATTTATCTGAAGCTGAATGCATGCATAGAGAACAGTCCTCTACTCAAAAACTCTACTGGCTGTTCACTCATTTTAAGAAACCTCATGCCTCCCGTGTTAGGTTTCTAATTCTTTAATCAAATAATACCAGATGGTTGTAGTTGGTGCCAATGATTTATCATGTTTTGTCATTATGACCTTCTCAATTCAACAGATTCAATAAATATTTATTACAGGGCACTGTGCTAGCGACACAGGGTATACAAATATAAACATAACACAGATGCTGGACATTTATTGAATTGAATTTGTGAAGGCAGTTTTAAGTTTGTAAGAAAAATAAGGTATATATCAAATAGCTATAATTCAAATGAGGATGCTATTGTTGTTGACTAAGGGATTGGTCAAAGTGTCATGGAGGCGATAGCATTTATGCTTGGCCTAAAGATTAGGTGGTGGTGATTTATGTATTTATTCATTTATTTAAATTTCATGCGTGAATAATGTTCATTATAACATAATTAGTAAGTACAGGGAAGCTAAAATAATAATAAAAGTAAAAAGTATGCACAGCCTCAAATGTTTACTAAAATCAGGTGACCTTCATCAACTTTACCAATGATTTGGTACTAAACCAGCATTCAGAGTTATAGGCAGTTTTACTTTTCCTTATTATGATCAGATCATAGTTGGTCCCACATATGTTTGGGTTCTAAACACAAGGTTACACCTTTAATTCTAGATGTTAGTCTCAAGCCAGGAATGAGTGTTATACTCAGTTTATTCATCTGTCAGCCAAAGAGCTCAGGTCCGTGACTTTCTATGACCCTGAACTCAACTCTCTGGCAAATAGTTGTCTCCCCACAAAGTGCTGAAGAATCATCAAAACAAAACAAAGTGAGACAATAATAATATGAAATTTTCATATTATATTTGGGGTTGAAAGTTCACACACAAAAAGAACATAAATAGCTAATTTCCCAAAATGCAAAGACAGAATGAATAACCATTAACCACTAATGACTTTCTTTTGTCACCTTTCTCAATTTATATATTTTATTTTCTTAAGACATCTAACTTGGAATATTAATAATATCTGACATATACTCAGTGTCTTACAATGTTAGAATGATTCTGCATGCAGTGTCTCTTTAGCCTCGAAACGATTAGGTGAAAAGATGGTATTATCTTAATTTTACATATGAGAAAATGGAGATGTTGAAAGATCATGTGAAAATTCATTGTGAAGTAGCAAGTTACGTGTGAAACTTGGACTGGGAATCAGGTCTCTAGTTTCATTTGCAATGTGCTTCAGTAGTTTTTAGATGCAAAATCAACCAATTTTCTTCTCACTTTTGAATAATAATATCTGGTGAATCATCTCAGAAGAGGAGCATTTTCATAACTCTCACCTGAATGAACTATTGTTTAAATGCTATTAGTTTTTGGCAATAGGCCTGAACTGAAGTGCTGACATACGGGAATAGAAAACCTTTCTGCTCTTTGCAGAAAACATTTATTTTTCCTGACAGTATATCTTCAAGGTAGCTGCTGGATGGTGTTAATAAGCTCAGGAGGAAGGATCTAGAAGAGTGGCAAATATAGGTGTGAAATTCAGCTGTTCCTGATGTAAAATAAGACCCATAGGTAGCAAGAGCCTTGAACCAAGAGAGAGCGCCTTGACTCCCAGGTTTTAATAAAACACAATGTTACCTTGGAAGGTGAGGTGAAATATGCCAGTTTAACTTCAATAGTTCACAGTGTGATTTTTCTCCTTTTAAAGTAAAAAAGGAAAAAGTCATCAAGTTCACAGACGAACTTTTTGGCCATATGTGTTTTACAGTTCCTCATGAAAAAATTAAATTCAAAGTCTAATGATATTATAAAATATTCAACGTCTCCATGAGAGCTCTGTACATAGAGAAAACATGTTACAAATGGAAGAACAGGAGCTTTGGGAAAACAATGTTGCATGTTAAATTTTTGGGGGGTTCTAAAGTAGCCCAAAATATATTTCTGAGAGGATAAAATGCAGCTTCAATTTTAGGATACAGAGGGTGATAGCAAAGGGGACTGAAGAGCTAGAAAATAGGATTTATATGGAAGAGTATTTGAATGACTTAATTGGAGAAAAACATGGCTAAGGGTTATAACTTTCAAGTGAGTTGAATACTTTTGGATGATAATTAACAATTTATTTCTCAGTTTTCCTGAATCTAGAATGAATTACACAGGCTTTTAAAAATTTTTTAATGTTTATTTTTGAGGGGGAGAGACAGCATGCTCAGGAAATGAACAGAGAGAGAAGGAGACACAGAATCTGAAGCAGGCTCCAGGCTCTGAGCTGTCAGCACAAAACCCGATGTGGGTCTCCAACTTATATGAGCCGTGAGATCATGACCGGAGCCGAAATCGGATGCTCAACTGACTGAGCCACCCAGGCGCCCCTAAATTATACAGTTTTAAATGACAGTGTAAGAATTTCAGTAGGATGGAAGAAAGAACATTTCTTTATTTAGCTAGCATATGTTGGGTGCCTAGAATTTTATAGATTCTGTGATATTTTGGTTGTAAATATGAGTGCAACGTGTGTATAATACTTCCATGATCTCCTCAAACTCTTCCATGTGCAACATCTTATCCTTCCTTTAGAGTCATGTCAAGTGCTACTTTCTCTGTGAGGCCTTTTTCAATCCCAGATAATAAAGATTGCTTTATTAAAATACTCTGTATCTTTCTGAATTAAAAGAAGCATTTTTTTTAATTTTTTTTAATTTTTTATTTTTTTTATTTTTTTATTTTTTTTCAAATAGTTTATTGTCAAATTAGTTTCCACATAACACTCAGTGCTCATCCCCACAAGTGCCCTCCTCCATGCCCATCCCCCCTCCCCCCACATCCATCAGTCCTCAGTTTTTGTCAGCATTCAAGAGTCTCTCATGGTTTGCCTCTCTCCCTTTCCCCCACCATTTCCGCCCTTCTTCTCCCGCTTGTTCCTCCGTCAAGTTCCTCCTAATCCTCCTATACGTGCACACATATGATATTTGTCCTTCTCTGCCTGACTTATTTCGCTCAGCATAACACCCTCAAGGTCCATCCATGTCGCTACACATGGCCAGATTTCATTGTTTCTCATTGCCATGTAGTATTCCATGGTATAGATAAACCACATCTTCTTGATCCATTCATCTGTTGATGGACACTTAGGCTTAAAGAAGCATTTTTATAGTGCTTAAATATCTCTTGCAAGCTCTACCAAGTATGTAGGACAATGTTTGGCACAATGTGTTGAGTAATGAATGAGTCAATGATAAAAGGAATGTTTGAATGTGGGTCACATTGAAGAAATGGAATTCCCTTATACTCAGTATGTAGTACTAACTACAGTGGATAAACTACATGCTTAAATTTTATATGATTAAATTCAATATAAGCGCTTTGATAAAAAACATATAATACCATAGGAACACACAGGTATGAATAATTAATTTTGACTAGAGTCAAGAGAGGGAAGCTTAAGATGTTTCTGAAGTTCTGTTCTGAGAAGTTTTAGAAAATGCGGCCCATACAACTGAGATGTACAATATAACCCCAGCATTTTCTTTCTGGGGAAATATAAATTCTGTTAACATTTCAACTATGACTTTTGGGGTTAATAACACAGAAGAATCTGCAGCTTAAAGAATACTTCCAACATCATTTTTCTTTTTGCCAATATCACTTTATGCTTCCATATTTTGAAATTTTTTATTTGTATTTAAAAGGACTGTGACCTTCATTGCACCCTAGATAAAGAACACGCTGACTTATAGGGTAGATCATTTTTCTACACAATTTCACACTCATACTGAACTCTAAGCACCACAACTTTACCTGATCTAAAGGAGACTGAGGCAGTATTTTTATGTAACCAATTGTGGACATCAGCTTTCAATTGTCCTTTTTAAATCATAGAGCATTTCTTGAGGTTACTTGTGGAAGGAGAGAATCTCTTTCTAAATAGCTGTTCTTCTGGGACAGCCACTCGAATTCAAAATTTTACTCATTTTACTTTTCATTTAAGGAAGGGAATCCTAGAATACTCATTCTTCCTTCAGTCACCTCGTCTCCATAGCAGCCCAGCAGGGTCACGAAGAGCTACCGTGAAGGCACTTTGGCTCTTTCTGGCTGGCCATGCTTGTCCCATAGGTAGGGTTGTATACGTGTCTTTTTCCTTGGCTTGCCTTCCCTATCTGCCAGGAACCATTTCCACTTACTACAGAGGTAAAAGTTAGTCTGTCATACACCTCTATTTGCTAGCAGACTCTGTTTCTTGGCATGAACATCCTAGTCACCAAAATGGCCCCTGCTGCCACTTAGGAGAAGAAGTGAATCATCAACCCTCTCTGACTCAGATTTCCGCTTTCCTATCTGCTTCTGTAACTGGCAGAAGACACACATCATACACATGCCCCCGAAGGTATGGGTGATTACCTGGTGTCAGTCACACAAACTCCTGAAGCCAGGATAGATGAAGAGGTGATAACATATGAGGAAGGATGTGGGGGGTGTTGCAGTGACTGGTAGCTTTCCTACTAGGAGATTTCCTACTCAGCTCTTCTAGGTACTAATAGGTTGGAATCTTTTGAATCCTCTAAACTCTTCTGAGTTTTTGAGCTCTAGCTAGCTTTCTGCTAGCATTTCCCTAGCTAGCAGTTGTATTTGGCATTCTGCTTATATGCTATTTTACAGCCACTTTTCCCCTATTGTTTTCCTCTGGCTGATGTAAAAGTAAATTTCATTTTAATTGGTGAGAGTGGACGGGGAAACAAATATAGGGATGGAAAAATAATGGCTCAGATATATGAACAGGTGGCAGGGAAAAGCCACACTGAAATTGAAAAGAGGATAAGATAATCTATAAGGTTGAATAAGAAAGAGAGAATAAGAGAAAATTTTGTCTTTGAAAGCATTTCAGTGTTTCAGGAAAATATTAACATCTTATTTGTATAGAATTTATAAAGGGTTTGGTGTGATTATCTCATTTGACATTCAGGATAATGCTGTGAATCGGTCATTATCTTCATTTAAAAATGAAAAAAATCAAAGAGAGACTAAATGAATCAACATAATTCACAGGACTAAAAATATCCAAGGACAATGATTCAAACTCAAGTCATATGACTTGAAGAGCATGCTTAAACCACCACAACCCCAAGATGAAATAAGAACCATGTGATCATATCGCAGTTTAAGATTGGAGTTGAAGAATGATTTCTGGCTTCCTAATAACTTGCAGTCGTACCTTAGATTTCAAAGCAAAATATTGTCTCCTTCTAGATGCTGTATAAATATGTTAAGTAAGCATTGCTAGATGATTAACATGCCCAAATCCCCATACATGGAAAAGTCTCTAGGTCTAGGTTTTGAATATTCAATGTTGTGGCTGGCTCACTTTCCCACAGCCATAATATGTTTTAACCAAACCCTTATAGAAGGGTAAGTCATGGCAAATATGAAAGGTTGGTGGTGGGAATACTTAAATATGAAGACCATTTATCTTATTTTTTAAATTTAATTTTTTATTTTTATTTTTAATTTTTAATTTTTTATAAATTTATTAGGAAATTTCACCAAGAATCAGCATTTAGCTAATTTTTTTTCTGAGAGAAAGAGACAGTGCGAGAAGGGGAGGGCCAGAAAGAGAGGGAGACACAGAATCTGAAACAGGCTCCAGGTTCTGAGCTTCAGCACAGAACCCAACATGGGGCTCGAACCCACGAACCGTGAGATCATGACCTGAATCTCAGTTGGCCGCCCAACCTACTGAGCCACCCAGGTGCCCCTATCTTATGTTTGATGAACTATTTGTTCATGTGAACATGTTCATCATGTGAAGCTGATGAGATCACATTGTTCAAAGATACATCATGATATTCTAGAATCCTAGCTGGGAGAAACCCTTAGAGGTTATGAAAGAATACAGGTTAGAAATATTGCCCTCTCCAAAGGTATCCATTTTAAAAAGTTTTATTATTGGAAGTAACTTCCCTATACCGAGTCAGAACTCTACACTGTGTATAACCCAAATGTTCCAGTTTGGCCCAAATGTTCCAGAGAATGACATACTCTGTTGGCAAGTCTTTAGATACTTGATTATTATCATTCACTGTTTCTCATAAGGCTTGTCTTCTCCAAGGAAAATATTCATAGTTCTTTGACTTATTCTATAGATGAAATAAATATGTGTATGTATATATATGATCCATGTAAAACTCTTCTTCAAATGTGGCATTTATCTTAATGAGAACAATGCAGATGTGTTCAATTTGATGCCACTTTTAGCAGAATCATTACCTGATTTTTAAGAATAGGTTTAGCTTATAGAGCAGCTGTGTCTCAATACAAATATTTATTACATTACATTTATTTTTTTCTTTTATAGTTTATTGTCAAGTTTAGTTTCCATATAACACCCAGTGCTCATTGCAACAAGTGCCCTCCTTCATGCCCATCACCCTTTTTCCCCTTTCCCCCACCCCTATCAACCCTCAGTTTGTTCTCAGTATTCAAGAGTCTTTCATGGTTTGCCTCCTTCCTTATCCCCAACTATTTCCCCTCCCCCTCCCCCATGGTCCTCTGTTAAGTTTCTCCTGTTTCACATATAAGTGAAAACCTATGTTATTCGTCCTTCTCTGTGTGACTTATTTCACTTAGCATAACACTCTCAAGTTCCATCCACATTGCTAAAAATGACCAGATTTCATTCTTTCCCATTGCCATGTAGTATTCCACTGTATATGTAAATCACATCTTCTTGATCCATTCATCAGATGATGGACATTTAGGCTCTTTCCATGATTTGGCTATTGTTGAAAGTGCTGCTATGAACATTGAGGTACATATTACATTACATCTAAGTTAACTCTTAAGTTTTGAGTCCATGGATCCTAAATCATTCTATACTTGGACAATTGTTTTGAGCTTAAAGTCACTTTTCATTTAATATTTATTAATTCCTATCTTTTTAATTCTAGCTTATTATTTCAGTCTGCCCAGATTTTATGGAATTTAGATTCCAGTCATTTTATAATCTAACTTTCCCAACTACGTTTATGCCATCTTCAAAACTGGTGAGAATATATTCTCTATCTTTGGTTAATCTAGTATATGAGGTAGTATCCAAGTGAAGCTTTTTTTGGCTTACCTCAAGAAATAACCTTACCAGGCTGCAATCAATACAGGAATCAAACTCTTTGGGTAATAGTTTAACCAACATCAAATCTTCCTAACAGTATTGTCTTCTGGATGAAATTCCCCATCCATTTTACAAAACAGTGTAAAATAGTGTGGCAGTGCCTATATTTACCTAACACTACCCACTCTCCTTTTCTTTGATAATGTAATGGTCACATTCTTTAAAGAATGGCAGGTTTGTCTAAGAATATGTTTTCTTGGCTAGAGCGTATTTCCTGGCTTCCTTTGTAGTTTATGTGACCATTTGACTATGCTTCAGTCAATAGAATGGGTGTAAAAACAATCTGTATTTTTTCCTTCTCTTTCTGCTTACTGGGAGATAGCAACTAATGAAAAAGTTGACTTAGATCTGATGGAAGCCACATGTCAATGATGGCAGTGTTTTCATATCAGTCCTGCATTATCTATCTGTATATTTAAAGTCTTTTTAATACAGCGGCTTAACTAATACATATAACAAGAGAAGGAGAAAAGTGATCAAATGACTTATATATGTACTCTTTCTTCATCTTCCAATCTGGTATCTTAATAGTCAAAAATAATTTATGTTAGTAGGCACTTGTTTTACATGTGGATACTTCAGAACATGTTGTGTATCAGTTATTCATAACTTGATGCCTATGAATATAATCCCAGATTCAAATAAATACATTGTGACATTAACAGAGCTCAGAGAATAATAAGACTTTAGATAGCAGTGAGTTGAATGAACACTGGAGATTTTGTTTTGGACTGTGGAGTATTTGGTTAAGAGTCGCCTTAGGTGAAGATGGTGGATTTGGACAGCCATACATAAGCCACTCTCAGGGATCTGTGTGACAGAAAAGCAGCAAAGCAAGTGTTCCGAAAAAGAAAAATGAGCAGGATCAAAAGCTAACTCTGACTCTCTTGCAATTTTGATTAGTGACCTACTTGCATGCATTGTGTCTTTAGAACACATTTGAAATGTAGGCTAATGTTGGTCTCCAGGGCCTGATGAAAGCTATCAGGAAAAACTTGCTGCCTGGAAACCTTAGTCTACCCCAACTCAGCCTAGGCCCTTTGTCCAATAGACATACTGTGCTGTCTACCCCATACCAGCACAAGTAGTTTCAATGTAAAGAGGGATAAGGGAAGGGAAAGGAAGCAGCAGTAACAACAAAAACAATGAACATAAGGAAGAGATATGCACCAGACACTTACTCCTGGAGGGAAATTCATATTCTCTTACTTACTTGAATCCTTACCTTGATTCTACTCCTCTATATCCTCCTCTCTATTTTAATAAAGATGGGCATTTCATATTTCCCTTTTCAGTGACCTAAAAAACCTTCTCCTGATGAATATTAAAGAAAAGTTATTGCCTGAGGTGGTTCAAAGTATTTCAGTGCACTTTTGACAATGTTAGGGAAATAGAATTCACAATTGTACAACTGGAAGAAAAAGCAGGCAATGCTATTCCATACCAGTAGTGACATGTAATGTATTAGCATCTAAAATTCTCCCATATCAACACATCATTTTGCAAGAATGTGGGTGCATGGTTGAACTATAAGCAAAATAAATTTTACCTGAAATGTACAACGCTTTCATTCCTCCCCCACCCCAAGCCTGGCTTGCTCTCTCTCTTCTGAAAGCATCTGTTATTGAAATAGCTTGCCAAAAATGTCACTGCCAGATTTTGCTGGACATGGGCTCTGATCATTTCCAAATGACAGAAAATCAGCTGTGGGATTTATGCTCTAAGTAATCATTAACCATGGGCCTTGCATTGACTGGGTGGAAAATATAATGTTCTTAATCTGCCTGATCTGCAGGGTCAAGCTGTGCCACATGCTGCCTGTTCCCAAGGATTCAATATCAGCTACAATGCCTGCAACAATAAGACAGATTTGCCCTGAAAGATAACACATTCCTTTCCAGGTGGTTAGAAGTCAAGCACCCATGTGGATATTCTCCATGTTAGACCGAATACATCAAGAGTACTTTTTGCATATACATGGAAACCATGAGGGAAGTTTCTAGCATTACCTTTATGAAATAAGAGAGATGAATGTGCTGACATTAGTGAGTACAGAAGTCACAATTTGCTTTATTTTATTTATCTTCTAATTGAACATCTACTTTTAGGAAATACTTCTATATTCTCACTAGGTGAAAATATTTCCTAGATTTGCCTTAATATATTCCCCAAATATTTATTACATTAATGTCGTTCAAAACCTGAAATTTCCCTAAGATTCTATTTTAAGAGTGATTGCCTGCAAAATATCTAAGTGTGTAATTATTTTGTTAAAATTCAGATATGATCCATTAAAGATTTAATGAATTAAGATATCTGATTTCTCGGGCACCTGGGTGGCTCAGTCGGTTAAGTGTCCGACTTCGGCTCAGGTCATGATCTCACGGTTCGTGGGTTTGAACCCCATGATGGGCTCTGTGCTGACAGCTAGCTCAGAGCCTGGAGCCTGTCTTCAGATTCTGTATCTCCCTCTCTCTCTCTGCCCCTCTCCTGCTTGTGCTGTCACTCTCTGACTCTCAAAAATAAAGTAAAAAACATTAAAAATTTTTTAAAAATAATTTTAAAAAGATATCTGATTTTTCATTGGCATGTAAGGGAGCTTAGAAGTGACCACTTCATCGTAACAACAAGCAAAAAGCTGAACAAACTGGAAAAGCAAAACCTCTTTTTAGATATATCAGAGGGAGTTCACAGAGCAAACGGCTGCCTCCAAATTAGAGAAGTACTGACAGGCAATACAGGGAATTCCAATGACCTGAGGAAGGACCCACCAGATAGAAACCACCATAGGCCCGGAGGCTCAGTGTGGACAAGTCTGAGAGTTAAAATCTCTAGCACCCCTACCTTACCCCTTTAGTGAATTTAACTTCAGGGCTGTACACCGACCTTACATTGAATAACAGAAAAAAATCCCCTCATACTTCCAGGGGGTGGGGGATATGGGGGGGGGCGGGGAGAGGAAAGGAACCACTTTGAAATAAGCCAGAGCATTCAGTTCTTAATGAGGCCTGCTTTCATGAGAAACTCTTTTGCTAAAGCTTAATCTTCTGAGATTTTTATCAGAACCTAATTTAACTGGGGAAAAGAAAATAACTAAATCCAGCCCCCTCTAGTCATATTATCCCACCTAAGGGGAAGAATTTAAAAAAAACAAAACAAAAAAACAAGAAGCAATGGTGAAGTTCCTAGTCTAATGGCACAGGCTCACCAAAGTGAGATGTAATCCTAGAGCCAAAGGTGCTTCTCTTCCCTCCACACCTTATCACTATGTTACTACAGGCCTATTTACTATAGTTCCTTTTACCCAGTATGCTTTTCAACAAAAAATTACAATGTATTATAAGTGCCAAAACTCGTTTGAAGACACTGATCAAATATCCTTTTTAAAGGTTATTTATTTATTTTTAGAGAAAGAAAGTGAGGGAGGGACAAAGAGAATGAAGGAGAGAATCCCAAGCAGCTTCCACACTGTCAATGCAGAGCCCAAGGCAGGGCTTTAATTCATGAACTGTGAGATTGTGACCTGAGTTGGTGACAAGAGTCAGACTCTTAACCAAGTGAGTCACCTAGGTGCCCCCTAAGATTTTTTATTAACTATGATTAAGAGGGTAAGGGCTTTAAGAAAAAAAAAACTAGGCAACATGCGAGAACATATGGATAGTATAAGCAAAGAGATGGAAATTTGAAGAATCAAATAAAGGTTAAAAATTTTTAAATTGTAATAAGAAATGAAACACACCTTTGATGAGCTCATTAGCAGACTGGACAAGGCTGAGGAAAGAATCTGAATCTCTGAGCTTGAGGATATAACAGCAGAAGCTTATAAATCTAATAATCAAAGGGGAAAAAAGACTGAAAAAGAAGGGACAGAATATTCAAGAACTGTGAGACAAATACAAAAAAAAAAAAAAAAGCATAATATGTAATGAAAATACCAGGAGAAAAAAAGAGAACAGAAGTAATATTTGAAGCCAGAATGATTGAAAATTTCCCCCAAATTAATGCCAGACACCAACCACATATTCAGGAATCTCAGAGACTACCAAGCAGGATAAATCCCCAAAATAAACTATATCAAAGCATATTAACTTCAGATTTCATAAAATCAAAGGTGAAAAAAATCTTGAAAGAGGAAAAAAGGATCTTACCTGTAGAGGCACAAAGATAAGAATTACATCCAAAGAAACAATGCAAGCAAGAAGGGAATAGAGTGAAATTTTACAATCCTGGAGGGAAAAAGTCCACCAACATAGAAGTCTATACCCATGTATCTTTCAAAAAATGACAGAGAAATATTTTCTCACACAATCAAAAATTGAAGGAATTTATTGCTGATAGATCTATCTTACAGCAAATGGTACAAGAAGTTCTTTTGGGAGAAGGAAAGTAATAAGAATGAGAAATTCAGATACACAAAAGGAAGACAGGTCACTAGAAAAGCAATAAATGAAGGTAAAACAAAAACTTTGATTTTTCCTGTTTTTAATGGATTTAACAGATAGCAGTTTGTTCAAAATAATAAAATGTATTTAAATGCTTATATATAATAACATAAGTGTGCATGCTTATATATATGCATAAGGATATATAAGGATGCATAAAGTTTTATAAGCATGTATATAGGTCTTGGTATGCTTAATGTTTAAGTGAAATGGATGATAGCTATGATACAGAAATGAGAGGAAAAATTGGAAATGTTTTGTTATTATAAGATGATTGCACCACCCATGAAGTTGTATAATGCTATTTGAAAGTGGACTTGGAATAGTTGTAAATGTATTGGAAACCCTAGAACAACTGAAAAATAATTTAAAAGAAACATAATTGATATGCTAAGAGAAAAAATAGAATTATACAAAATGCTCAACTAAAATTACAAGAGGCAGAAAAAGTGTGGAAAACAAAAATAGGAACAAAAAAAACAGTAAGTGAAAAACAGTGATTAATATGATAGATATTAACCTGACTACACCAATAATCAATTTAAATGTCAGTGGTCTACATATATCAACTAAAAGAAAGAGATATAAGTGGAAACATGTAGATGCTGTTCTTGCCAAATGTCAATGGAAGGAAAAGACCTACAAGAAGACCAGAAACAAACACCTCTTGGATATATCAAACACGTTCACTTGTCTGGAAAGAAATCAGCACAATTAGTGTATATGGTAGAGACATCATCAATAACCTCACTGAAAAGTAGAAATTTAGGGATGATCACTTCTATGGTAGACTAGAGATGAAGTCTAATTCCTCTCGCTTTGAATGTGAGCTAATTTTAATGACTTTGTAAATTACCAACACAATATTCAGGGACTTCCAAGGCAAGGTCATTAGAAGCCTTGCACCTCCTGACAAAGCCTCTTGGAACGCTCATTCTTTGAGCTTAGCTTCCACTGATCTGAGGAAAGCCCCCAGCCTATAGCTCTGGCGGAGTTCCCAGCTGACAGCCAGCTACAACTTGCCAGCTATGTGTCTGAGCTGTTTTAGAAATGGATCTTCCAGTCCCAGCCCAGCCCAGCCCATCTCAACTGATGCTCACAGAGAAGAGATGAACCATCCTGCCAAGTCCTGCCCTAATGGTAGATTCATGAGTAAAATAAATGATTGTTGTTACGTTAAGCCATAAAGTTTTGGAATGGTTTGTTATGCAGCCATAAATAACTGGAATGACTTCTAAGTGAGGCCTCCTATGAATATAACCTTCTACTTCCGCACTGACGCATGTACACATAAAGCTGGAGTCATCCAGTCCACGTCCTGGCCGGGACAAATGCTGCAGATACTTTCACCTGGGCCTGGTTCACCTCGTCTACTCCGGAGTTATCCAAGGACAGTGAGACACAGCCTACAGCAAAAGAACAGGTGTCGATGATTAAGTAAGCTGGGCTTATTCCGTAGTACCAGTCACGAATTCCCATTAAGATGCACAATTCGGGGGTATCTTCAAGTAAAACAGACTTATTTCCAAAGATTTGGCTTCGTTGAAGCTAAGCCATAAGGCCTCATTTGCTGTGATCTTCAAGTCTGGCCCCTCACTTTCAGTCATCACGGTAGGTCCTTCCAAACTCACTTTAAATACTGAGGACTTGATGATCTGCTGTTTTATCCATGAGCAGGGAAAGCAAGAATTAGTACATAAGCAAAGCAATAAAAAGCATATTTTAGCACCAAACTATCACATCCAAAAATTGATCATCTTTTTCCTTGGACATTATCTTACCATGACTCACAAATACTCTTATACATTCAACATCAGCTCTTCAGACCAGCTGTTCCAAACACCAATTTTCAAGGGAAGTGATTGTGCAAAGTAACATAAAACCCATATTATGTAAAGAATCGGTAAACCTTTCTGCAGCCCAAATAAACATATTTAGCTAAATCATTTGCTCTCCTGTGACTCTCAGCTTTTCCATTAAAGATGTAAGATTTGTCAATTTGAGCTCCCTTGATCAAGAAGAAGAGGACCGCACATTTCCAGTCAGACTCTCACCTTGACTATCACTGCCACTTCATCAATAAGTTGAGATTTGACATTTGGGAAATCTGACCTGATCTGAAGATCTAAGGAGGGAAAAGTAACATCTTAGCTAAACTGCTCCAAATTATAAATAGCGGACACTGTTAATATATTACTTATTGTGAACCAAAAATTCTTTTGAATATGTTACATGATTAACTCAACATGCTGTCAGGTTAGGTTCAATTATTATCCCCATTTCATAGATGAGGATATCGAGGTACAGAGATACTAATGAAATGACTGTCACATGGATACTAATTATAGGGACTGGTACAGAAACTGAGGCAGATTCTAAGCTCTTAGCTTCTACTCTTAGGATCTATTGGAAGATGAACCTGTGTCTGTGGATCTGTGAAGTTTGCGTCAATTTCTGCGTGTGTGTGCTGGATTTGAAAAAGAAAGACAGAGACAAAAAGAGAGGATGATAGGAGGTTTTCTGTAGTTATTGAAAAATAAAGGGAAACATAAAGATAATATACTTGTGGATTGTGGGCCACACACCTAAGCTTATGATCTCAAGCATTTTCTGGATATAATGAAATCTTATAAACTCTATGCATTGTTTCCTGGGAAGAAGACAGAGAAACACTGTTACCATCAAACAAGATTTTTCGAGGACTTCCTACATGCTAGGTGCCATAGGTGTAAGGCAATTCGCAAGTGCCTAATCCAGAATGCCTTACAAACTCAAAAGAAACCAAACCACAACCTGAATTCCAAAGCCGTTCAGAATCTGCTAAGTGCCAAGGGCAAGGTAAAATTTAGGTGCTGCAAGGCTGCAGCAATTTAGGAAAGCTTTGTAGAGAGGGAGGTCAGGTAGAGGTAACAAAGCCAAGAAATCATTTGGGGATGTTAATCCATCAAGGCCTGTGCAGGGTGGCCCCTTTTCAGTCTGGCCTGCTGAAGCAAAGCCCAGAGAAGCTAGCACCTTGGAAGCAGCCAGCACCAAGGAGAGTGCCAGACAGGCTAGCCATCCAAATGAGAGTTCCTCAACCCCTTGGCGTCTTGGCATGGTCCCATAAACAACAGTTGACTACTGCCAGGAAAAAGCTCAGGAAACCCCACCAGACCCCTGGGGAAGATTAAGTGGCTTCCTTCCAAGAAAGCTCAGAATGTAGTTCTTATTTCACCCCTACATGAGAAACATGAATTCTCCCAGACAGTAATGGTCTCTTGCCTTTTTTAATCTGCTTGTTTGTAAGTGAAAACTGATAATGAAAAAGCAGTTGTCTTGAACCTTTCTGTAAATGTAAAGGAATGGAAATATTAGTTTTATGTAACATTCCTGTTGATTATAGCATATCCATTAGCAGAAGGATTACAGCTTGCTAAATCTTTATGCTTTTTGGTGTAATTCACTTTTTAAAAAAAATTCCTTTCCCATAGTACAATTGAAAAGCATAAGATAAAAGTATAAAAGTTCAAGAAAAAGTTTAAAATAAGATACATATTTTTAAAATTAGTGCTGAAATAAGATAATTTCAAAAAGATGAACTGAAGAAACCTGAATAAAACTAGACAAACACAAACACACACACGTATATACACACACAATGGCTTCTTGATCATCACATATCCAAGCAGAACCATATACATTATTTTAAAACATTTTGCTCTATTTGTGGCTTTTCTCATATGCATAGATAAAGTGAGAACAAAAGTCATAAGGTGAGTTCAGTGATTTTAGTGAGAATTCAGCTATCATCTCAAAAACACAGTAACCAGGGTAGAAATAATGAAAAGTAGGTAAAGGAAGGAAATAAACAGAAGTGAATATTTGATCAGCTAACATGAACTCCGTGTTGATTGCTGGAACCCCCTCGTCTCTCCTAGTAGCTTTGTCAACCCAAGCTTACAAACTCTGTGTATAAATGTCTTTTGATTTTCACTAATGGAAGAGGATGGTGTATCCTGACATGGTACAGTACTTTTCCCCACTAGTAAATAAATGGGTGATTTTTTAAAAAATGATCGTATACTGTTCAATTCTCTCATTTGTGGAAAATGAGACGTAGTCCATTTCAATACAGTGGTACTATGGTGAGCAACAAAACTGATGTAATTTAACTGCCATTTGGACACTCAACTACTAATTTTTCCAATGCCTAGGAAAGAAAGTTACATCAACTTAAACTCTGGAAAATGCACTCAGAACTAAGAAAAGAAGTAAATTTAGGTATATGAAGCACTCTTTAAGCCTAAGATATTCTTGAACACTTTCTCTCTTATTAATGTAGATGTTTGGAGTATAGCAGGTAGGTAGGGAAACAACACCTATTAAAACACTTAGTTTCAAAAAAACCCACTTAGTTGCTTACATGAAACAATTTACACAAGAACAATAATTGCTCTTTCAGATTGATAAACTATAGCTGGGTTTTTGAAAGGGTGGGAAATCTGGCTGGGAGGACGTCTCTCCTTCTGCCTCTCTGTCTCATATATTTTAAAAACTTTAGTGCAAATGTGAGAAAGTTTTGAATTAAAGACTTTTGAAAAATTAATTTATCAAATTACATTTTTTCTTTTTAAAATTTTTAATGTTTATTTATTTTTGAGAGAGACAGAGAGGGACATAGTGTGAGCAGGGGAGGGACAGAGAGAGAGGGAGACACAGAACTCAAAGCAGCTTCTGTGCTGACAGCTCAGAGCCTGACACGGGGCTCCAACTCACAAACTGCAAGATCATGACCTGAGCTGAAGTTGGACACTTACCCAACTGAGACACCCAGGAGACTCAAGTTACATTTTTTCTTAGCACTATCATGCACTATCAAGCACTATCATGGGTCAAATTAATTGTATCCCCTAATTACTAAGTAGGTCTCTTAAGACTTGACCTTGGAATTATCCATACCTTTTGTTCTTGTCATTAGTTCTACGTTCATTCCTCAATAAAATTTGAGTATGCATTCAAGGCCAAGTGATATAGAAAGACAAAATACATAATACCTTCCTATATATTCTCTGATTGATAGTATAATTAATGAAAACTAGGTCAGAGATGGGGTGCCTGGGTGGCTCAGTAAGTTGAGCATCCTACTCTTGATTTCAGCTCAGATCATGATTCCAGGGTTGGTGTATTTGAGCCCTGCTTCTGTGCTGAGTGTGGAGTCTGCATATGATTCTCTCTCTCTCTTTTTTTTCTCTCTCTCTTTCTCTCTCTCCTCCTCTCCCCCACTCATGCTCCCTCTTTCTCTTTAAAGAAAAAAAAAACTAAAAAAAAAAAAACTATGTCAGAGAAACTGAGTTGTATACTAGAGGCAGATTTATGGTATTTACATATTTGCCACTTTCAAAATTTTGATAGCAGTTGTTTTACTTCACCTTTGTTTCCTTTTTATTAAACAGCCACTGATAATTTTTAAATGCTGGATGAATAAGTCTTGGGCTTGGGGTTAGAACTAAATTTTGTATTTAGGCTCAGCCTCTTTTTGACCATTTTGCTTTCAAACATTGGGGTTAATTTTAGAGAAGCCATTTTATGTTTCTCATTCTGTTTTCAGCTCTGTAATATCAAGATAATGATGCTGACTTACTTATTTTGTAAGGTAGATGCAAAGAGATTACTCTTTACTTATAAGCAGCTATGAATTTCAAGCAAGTTTCTTGAAAAATTGACAACTATTATCATATATGTGCCATGAAATATATTGTTAATAATATATAATATATTACATAGTAGCATATAATATGTCCCATAATATAAATTATTAATTATATCATATATTATTATGTGTGTACTATAAATTATTAATATATATCATAATTGCCAACTGATGATTATTGGGTGATAGCTTTTATACTGTAAGATTACAAGCAGATAAATCAAAAACTTATGGAGAGATAAGATATACACAAGAAGATATACTTAGTACATATTAGATAGATGGAGAATTAAATAAAACAAAGGCAATAAGTAATATCGGATTTCAAAGGAGAGGAACATTGCCCACTTCAGTGCATTCTGGAAAGGTCTTATGGGAATGCTGGGAGGCAAAATGGGCCTTGAAGTAAGAGTAGGACCTGGAAAAAATGAAAGGAATAATTAGGGCCTTTTTAACAAGCAAAAAAATAGAAACTGAGGCAGGAGTTTGGGGATTTTCACAGTGTGTATATGAACTACAAGGACATCAACTTGACTAACTATAGATCATTTATATGTGGCATTATTAGAAAATAAAGTTAAAAGTAGTACATATTGTCAAGAATATAGAGAGTCTTGAATGCTGGGCTAATTACTTACTAAATAGACATTAACAGGAATTGCAGGCTTTCTGAATAACTATGCTGTGATTAACTAACTCCATCATCTGCAAAGACCCTATTTCCATATAAGGTCACTTTCATAGGCACTGGAGGTTGGGACCTCAACACCTTTCGTGGGGACATGGTTCAATCCACGATGGTATCCAATTGCTTTCCATGTTTATAGAGACAGTTGGAAATGAATTGCTTCTGATTCCAAAGTGATCCCCAGTTACAGAAGTAAAATTCAGCTTTCCTATCTTCATTAGGTCATGCCTTCACTCAACTCCGTTATGTATCCATTCTTAAATTATACCTCTTAATCCAAATGATTGCTAAGTGAAATATACAAAGTCTTCAGGGTGGTGCACCAAGTGTAGAACTGTTCCATGGATGAAAAGCCTTTGCTGCCATAAGGTTAAAAGAAGAGCTCACGGGATGTGAAGATAGGATTTATATTTTGTAAGGCCAGATACACACAATGCCATCCACTTGAGTTATGCTGTCTTCCGTGTCAAAGATCGACATGAATTATATGTTGTTGTGGCTGACCACAAAAAGCAAAGTGGCTCCAGCTTCTTGTGCCACCCTTGTGTGGATGTTCTTATTTCTCCTCCATAGTTGTTATATATAACAGATACAACATTACAACTGAATGTGCCTCACGATAGCATGCTATAACAGGAATAATAAGCTGATCAGCCTTCAGAAGTCAGAAATGACCACCACAGAAAAATGGTTGGCCAGAGTTATTATCTGAACAATCTAAGTAGTTATGTGTGAGGCACAGGGTATCGAGCATAATAGCCCTGTCTAGACTCAGCACTTGCATAATAGCTTATTGCTGTCTTTTCTGCACTAGCTGGTCAAGCAAATTGTTGATCACCTCCTTAATGGGTGCCTCCATGACATAGCCATAACCAGACAAATCTTGGCATTCTTAAAATACATGATTTGAGAAATCTTATTTTTTAACCCTTTGAAGTAATTGAAAGAGTTTGATTTATATTTGCAGGCTAAGTTCTTTGATGAAACTCATTGGATAAATACTCATCATTTCCTGTCAATATCAGAAGAAAATCACAGTAAGTCAAAAAACATAGGCACCCATTATATCACAGACCAACGCTCTTATAGAAGAGCAATACAATGAGCCAAAGTGAAAAGACTATGAACTCTAGTGGCAGACCAGATCTGGATTTGAATGCTTGTATAAGTGCTTAGTAAGCTATGTGATCTCAGAGCTATAGTTCTAATCATGAACTATAAAGAAATGCCTCCACTGTAGAATTATTGTGAGGACCAAGTGCCATGAGATACATAAAGATGGTGGAACAATGATAATCATAGGTAAGAATTCAACAAACGGCAGCTATTACGGTTATGAGAAGGATGCGTCACACTGAGTTTTTTCTCCTTTTTAGCTTGGCATGACAGTATTTTTGGAAAGCATATTTAAAAGCTCCTCCGGAGGTTACCTTGGTGGCTCAGTCAGTTAAGCATCTGACTCTTAATTTCAGCTCAGGCCATGATCTCATGGTTCTTGGGATCTGTGCTAACAGCATGGAGGCTGCTTAGGATTCTCTCTCTCCCTCTCTCTGCTCCTGCCCCACTTGTGTTCGTGCATGCACGTGTTCTCACTGTCTCTCAGAATAAATAAACATTTTTAAAAAATAAAAGCCCCTACCGAATCTACGATTTGCGTGTATTTCTCTGGTGGTTTAGTTGCTCTTATCATATCCCTGGCCTGATTTCTTGACAGAAAATGACAATATGTTTTCAGTAAACTTTATACTATTTCCCTATTTCCCTTTTGGATTTTAGTTTATAATTCCTAGGCTGGGTTCCCCAGGTTAGACTCTGATAAGAGGATTCAGGTACAAGAGAGTATTAAGTTCTCCCAGCAGAAAATGGTAAGGGACTGTGGGATGCAGGACACAGAAGAAGAGAGAAGCTAAGAAGGGTGCCACGTCAGGCAAAATCCCATGTAGGGTCCCTTGGAGGAGAAACCACAGGAGAACTCTAGGATTTAAGCCAGGCCCAGAGTCGTTCCCATCTTAGAAAAAGAAGCTGGGCTCTCCTATTCCTTTACCAATCAATCCTTGACTAAGGCAGCAGGGGCTAGTGGTATAAGGAACACAAGAGGGTCTGGAAACATCTCTACAGTGTTTGCTGCAAATATAGCCTGCAGAAACCTGTTTCTGTGGGTGTTTATACGACCTGTACATTTAAGGAATGCCTATAGTGTATGTATACAAACACACACACACAGATGAGGAGTGCAATTCCTTGGCTTCGACAACTTCTTCAACTTCTACAATTTCAACTTCTATTTCCACTTCAGAAATTAGAAAAATGAAGTATAAGGTCAGATATCTTGTAATGTCAGATGTGGAAAAAGAAGTCAGAGAGTTGTTTCTAACACAGCAGCTCTTCTAACTGCTCTTAAATATTTCCTTTATCTCTAACAGGATTTATAATGTCATCTAGCACTAGTCATGGAAAAAAAAAATAACAGACAACAAACACTTAAAAATGGAAATCAAACTAAGACAATTTATTAAGTGTATGTAAGGACAGTACTAACCTTTTGCCATCATAACATCATTTCTTTCTTAATATAATTTAAATAGAAATGATTTACTGAATGGCCTATTATTTCTAAGGCACACAATTTATAGGAACTGTGATATATACTGTTAATAATGCAACAATTAACGTCAAGAATAAGATTTATGTTTGATGAATCCTATAGCCGAATTATTTTACATTTGGCAAAATATTAAGCTTAGGAGGAACTTTGTTCACATCTTTGTGAAAGCTTGCTCTTTCTACAATGTAGCCTCTGAGTTTATGAAGGTAACTGATTCTTTCTGATGTATTTTGTTCCAAACATAGAACAATTTACTTAATAATTAAGAAGCTTATCACTCTACAGAATTGTGAAAACTGATGTTTTGCAATCATGCAACATTCCAGGCTCTCCCCACTGCCAAAAGGGATATTGGCTTTTAGACATGTACAGGACTTTATTATGTGTCTTGTATTTTCCCTCTTCTATATGTTATTTTTCCTTTAGTTCAATATTACATATATAGCTTTTACCTTTAGATCACTGTAATGAATTATTAAGTGCTCTAAATTCCTATCATTCCCTTTTCCAGATTTTTCTGATGCTACCACCAGATTAATACATCTTAAGTGTGGCTTCAAACACATCCCTCCGTTGCACCAAAATCTTCAATGGCTCCCCACTGCTCACCTTGTGGTTCCCTCATAGGTAATGTTTTCAGTGATGGAATCCCTTCATGTACTCTTTCAGATTTACCTTTAACTTCCTTTGGTTCCAGCTATTTAGATAGCACATCTTTCCCAACCTTCTACCTTTGTTCTTCCTAAACTGTCTCCACTTTGCTCACTGTCTGTTGAAATTGTCCCCACCAGGTAATACTCCAAAATGCGATTATTTGTGAGTTGTGATTTTTATTGTTGTTCTTACGATTTGCGGTCCTTTCTAAGATTTCTACAATGGTATGTGCTTGTTAATATTCAGGATAGAACTATAACATTTACAAATAATATGGATCTTTTAAGAACTATCTCCTGTATCACCTACTTCCTGCCATCTTCATTTGTCCTCTCAATCAGACCAGCTCCCTTCTGCTCCCTGAATACTTGCAGCCTCCCCCTTCCATCCTCCCCCACATGCCTTTTCCCGAAGTACCCCTCCTCACCCCACCCTTGCTCTGCGAGGCTCCTTGTGTTCTCCATACTGCATCACAGTACCTATGAATTTCATCTTTATCACTGGAAGGTGAGCGGCTTCACAGCTTCTCGTCTGCTGTAGGGTTTGATTTATTCTAAAATGGGCAGCATTTAGCTCTCAAGCTGGTTTTTAGCTAGATATGAATAAAAGAGAAGATTCTTAGAAGACTCTTGATTTATATAATTTCCAGAAAGTAGCTTTACAAATGTAACGTTTTCCTGCCTGGCAAAAGTGTAAATCAAGCGAAGGATTCCAAATCTTCCCCCAAGGAAAAGCCCTACACCTCTTATTAGATTCGGCCATTTACAGACTCCACCATATTGGGCCAATTCCTTAAACTTTTGAAACCTCTCAGGTAATTCATCTGTAAAAGAAAGATGACATTAGCCCCTATTATTCAGAGTCATAGTGAGGAATAAATGAGTTGATACACTTAAAGCACTGAGACCAGTCCCTTTGTGTGATAAGTTTCCATCAATACTAGCTCTTATTACTGGGAATAACCTTGCCATATGTCCTCGTATCATGTATCACAGGTTAAGCAAAACATTAAGACTGAACATGGGGCGCCTGGGTGGCTTAGTCGGTTAAGCGTCCGACTTTCGCTTAGGTCATGATCTCGCGGTTCATGGGTTTGAGCCCAGCGTCGGGCTCTGTGCTGACTGCCAGCTCAGAGCCTGGAGCCTATTTCAGTCTGTATCTCCCTCTCTTTCTGGCCCTCCCCTGCTCACGCTCTCTCTCTCTCTCTCCTAGAAATAAATAAAAATATTCAAAAAAAAAAAGACTGAACAGAGAGTTCCTATGTGTATATAATTGGGGCATTTCTTTGTGCCTATATCCTGTCAAATACAGCTTGCCAAATTGAATGCTGACATTTTATAGAATAAGAAGAGGAAAAGAAATTCTCAAAGTTTTATGGGACTTTACCAAATAACTCTCTACCGTCTCAGTGCTAAAAATTGACCGTATGTGCATGGTCGGTTTTCCCCTCCAGAATTAGAATACCTTTATTATCTTTGCTGATTATAAATATAACAAAAACTATTATAAAATAACTTAACAATACAAATTAGTGTAAAACAGTACATAAAAGTATTTATTCTATGCCAAACTAAGTGTATTACTATGTCTATATTCTAAAAACACACAATTACACAAACAGTTCCAAACATATTCTTTGTAGTCTATTCCACAGTTTTCTTTCCTTTTCATTAATTATGTATCATTACCATCGTTCTATGTCAATGCAAATGGATCTACATCATTCTTTTTAATGGCTGCATATTCATTAAACAAATGACCAATATTGTATTGATAGACATGGAGGATATTATTCAGCTGTTTGTTGTTATAAGCCACAAAATCCTTTCACTTAGATTTTTTGGTGCGCTTTCCAATTAATTCCTTGGGATAGATTCTAGTATTGGATTTATTGAATCAAAAGGCAGGCACATTTAAAATGTTAATAGACAAGGCAAATTACCTTCCAGAAAATTAGACCAATTAGCACCTCTAGCAACAATGTATGGAAGTCTCCATTTTTCCACTTTTGATCACATTGGATATCATCATTATTATTAATTTTGCAAATCTGATTATTAGGTAATCTTCTGTTTTAATGAATCATATGCATTTTTTGAAATGCCCAGTTAATCCTCAGTTCTTTAATCAGAACATTAACCCTAAAATAACACAGTTTGCGTTTATTAATTGCTCTGGGTATGTTTGTTTTAGTAATTAATTCAAATTCTTACTCCCCATCAACACAGATGCCATTTAGGGAGTATTTGTATTTATTTTCCACTTAGTATTCTTAAAAATTTACTCCAGCATTGTGTTGTCTTTTTCACTCCCACAACACCATCCCCCAAATCCCTCACTCTGTCAAGATAATGATACTCTTGATGATGGCAAAGAAATCTGAAGAACACAAGATTTGCATCTCAGATGTAATATTGCTAATATAAAAGAACTGTTACCTCCTTTCTCTTACAGGGCATGTGAGGCTGGTATATTGCTAGGGAAACTCTCATTGAGTCTAATATTTAGAGAATAGTCCCGTTTCTATTTGTAATGAGGTACACAAACACAAATTATGTTAGGATACAGGCTTAAAGGATTAGCAATGTTTTAAAAACAGTTGTCAGACTCATATGAAACACCTGGTGAGATGTAAATTTTTTTGCCTGAATAGTTCTAACATTAGTACTGCAAAAATATTAGAAGCTCTTCTTTTCGGTCTAAAAATCTGCACTCTATAGAAGCAAAATAATTATAGATGATCTGTCATTAAGCTTAAGACATATGTTTTTAGTTAATTCTTCTGTATCTGTTACTTGAATTAGGGGCAATATATGTATTAAGGATGGGAAAGTAGGAATTTTGAATGGTATTCATAGCTGTTATTGATTTGGGGGCTCTGGGTGGTTACACAAGCTTCATCTCTTTATCTCCACAATGAAATAATTAAACTACATATTAATTGAAGACGTATCGAGCTGTGTCATGTTACCATATCATGATGCCTTATCACCATGATGGTTTTAGAGGATGTATAGTGCTCAGGAATACAATTTAATGTAATTTAGGATGAAAACAAAAAGCTTAGACCATAATAGAGCAGCTTTATCCTTACACCTGGAGGAAACTTTTCTAGCATTTGAAATCTTTGATAACATTAACCTAAAATCTTTCCATTAAAGGGACTGGAGCAGAAAGAGGAAGATTTTCATGTTCTTGTTTTGTGCTTTGCTGACTAGCTTTTTTTTTTTTTCTAACTATGCACATATATTACTTATTTAAAAAGGTTGATTGAGATTATCTACATATTAAACTGTAGTGTTTTTGTTTTGTTCTTTACATATTTCTATATTGAAAAAAACTAGGGCGCCTGTGTGGCTCAGTTGGTTGAGCGCCAGGCTTCTGTTCAGGTCATGATCTCCTGGTTGGGGGTTCAGGCCCTCATCGGGCTCCTGACAGCTTGGAGCCTGGATCCTGCTTCGGATTCTGTGTCTCCCTCTCTCTCGGTCCCTCCCCCACTCACAATCCATCATCCTCTCAAAAATAAATAGACATTAAAAAAATTAAAGGAAAAAAAAACAGTAACAAAATTTACTGTTTTTTCTGTTCATTTTTTTTCTTTTTCAAGCTTTTATTTTAATTCCATTTAATATACAGTATAATGTTAGTTTCAGGTGTAGAATTTAGTAATTCATCACTTACATACAACACATCATAGCAAGTGCCCTACTTAATACCCATCACTCATTTAACCTGTTCCCCTGTCCACCTCCCCTCAGTAACCTTTAGTGTGTTCTCTATAGTTAAGAGTCTATTTTATGGTTTGCCTCTTCCTCCACTCATCTTTATCTGTTTTGTTTCTTAAATTCCTCATATGAATGAAATCATGTTATTTGTCTTTCTCTGACAGACTTATTTCACTTAGCGTGATACACTCTAGCTCCATCCACATAGTTGCAAATGGCAAGATTTCATTCCTTTTGATGGCCAAGTAATATTCCAGTGTGTGTGTGTGTGTGTGTGTGTGTGTGTGTGTGTCTGTGTGTCTGTGTGTGATCCACTGTGACAGGTGTGAGGTGATATCTCATTATAGTTTTGATTTGTATTTCCCTGATGATGAGTGATGCTGAGCATCTTTTCAAATGTCTGATAGCCATCTGGATATCTTGTTTGGAATAATGCCTATTCATGTCTCTGCCTATTTTTTCACTGGATTATTTGCTTTTTGAGTCCTGAAATATAAGTTATTTATATAGTTTGGTTACTAACCCTTTATCAGATATGTCATTTGCAAATAGCTGCTTCCATTCTCAAGGTTGTCTTTTAGTTTTGTTATTTCTTTTGCCGTGCAGAAGCTTTTTACCTTGATGAAGTCCCATAGTTTATTTTGCTTTTTTTCTCTTGCCTTGGGAGACATATCTAGTAAGAAGTTACAATGGCCACTGTCAAAGAGATTACTGCCTGTGCTGCTCTCTAGGATTTTGATGGTTTCCTGTATCACATTTAGGTCTTTCATCCATTTTGAATTTATTTTTGTGTATGGTATAAGAAAGTGGTCAAAAACTAATAAAGCTTTAAAATCTCTTTATGGAGAGATTTGTATACATATAAAGAGTAGGAACATTCTCTAAAGTGGCGTAATGTCAACACTCCTAGAATGAAATTCAAGAAACCGGTGGTATCATGTCTCTTCCTCTCACCCTCTGAGAAAAAGAAGGTTCTCTGGCTGCCTTCCTTCTTTAACTCACCAGCATCTTTCTTAAGCACCTCTACTGTGATGGAACTTTAGAGGTTCACATTCTTGTGAGGAGTTTTAGAGAATACACTATCACCACAATATAATAAACCACCAGTTTACATTAGCAACTACTTTTTATTAAATCCTTCATCATAATTGGCTTTACTGATCCTTTTTTTTTGTAGTCTGATAGATGAAAAATATTTCCTTACTTTATTTGATTCTTAATGAGCTTATTGTACACCTATCGATGTGTGTGTATGTGTGTGTGTGTGAGAGAGAGAGACAGACAGAGACAGAGACAAAGAAAGAGAGAGACAGAAAAAGAGGGAGAGATTCATGTGATTATTTCCTTTGCCTCTAGTCAAAACATATGAGAGCAAAGGAAGGGGTAACTTACAGAGCCCTATCTCTGGGGTCAGGGAAGGCTCTCCTAGCTGAGACTTGAAGGATGAGTAGACATGAGAGCAGTAATAAGATGAAAAGAGCTATTATCTTTCAACTTGAAATCCACCTTTCCATACTTTGCTTTGCAAGTCTGGGACTAGAAGTCTGAAAACAACAGTTTTCTTTCGCCATCTGGCTCCCTGCTAGGTTTTGCCAACAGAGAAATGAAAGGAAACTGGAAAGCAGGAGGAGAGACAGGATTTGAGCCTTCTTATGTACTGGCTCTTCCTGTCAGGTTCTCCCCAGCCAAATTCCTTCAGCCTGGTAGCCAGGGTTGGTTGTGGTTGAAATCACCAGCTGGGGTTTTTTTTTGGCCCTCCAGAACCAGTTTCATCTTGACTCCTCAGAGATACCAGGAGCAGCCTACAATTGTACCTCCTCAGGGGACTCCTTCCTCGGCCAGCCTCCACCCACTTCCGATGCACCAGTACCTCTCTTCAGAGTCCTGAATCCACAGGATTCTTCTTACAAACTATTGAGTTCTGTGAACTCAACACAAGCCCCTTCCCTTGGGTTCTTCCCAAGAAGTTGTTTCCTTTGGTCACCATCTCTCTTACACCATCCAACACCCAGTTAACTCCTTTATAGTAAATTCTTCCTGTTAAAATACCTACTGAGACTTTTGTTTTCCCCAAGTGGACCTTGAGTAACTTCTGTGGGAAAAGATGAAGTAGAGCTTTTGCCTGTTGAGGTTGAGAAACTATGGGGCAACAGGGTTTCATGTTTAGCGGACAGTTGGAAATACTAGCCTGGGTGGGACTCAAAAAAGATGCCAGGACTCAAAATGTGAGAATGATGTGTTTGTCTCCATAACACTGAGCTTGGTATAAACAGTCACTTCTAGCTTTAAGTTTACAGATCTAGAAATGTATAGATACTTTTTTTATAAAGATTTTTTTTGCCCTCAGAGTAGCTGAACAGCTTACTTTTGGATATCTTAAATTATGGAGCAGTAGGAAAGTATACACTTTCAGAAAAATCTTCAAATTTCATGCTATCAATTAAACCAGTAATTCCGTGTGGTAATGTGATCTCTAAAGTTTCTGGAGTGGTGGTGGAAGTGCAAATGTCCTATCATTTTGAGTGGCTTGAATGAAATCAGAGTGAAGATGTTAAATGCTCTAGTGTCCCCCAGCAGAAGAACGTAGAGTGGATGAACAGTTGCCATTAACACTCTAGGAGAGGCTGTCTTCTTCTTCTACCAGTTTTCACAAAAGGAAATCTAAATACTACTGGAGAGTTTTAGACATTAGGCTAATGCCGTTTTAGATTCTGAGGATGGAAGAGCAAGAAAAAGGGCAAAAAAACAAAACACTACAAAAACCATATCATAGAATTATTAAGTCTTCAAAAACTTTTTAGTACACTCAAGACCTCTATACCCCTTGTGTTGCCAACCAATTGAAGTGGCCATCACAGCTAATAAGCTAGCAGAAGATGGTACTTTTGAAAAAGATACTGCCTTTGGGGAAAAATGCTGGATGCCTTAGTAAGGTAACAAGTTCAAGGGAAACCTAGCTGAGACACTCCAATGATTTCAAGGCAGTTTAAATGTAATAAAATAGGCGTGAAATGCTATTAATAAGTGCTCTTAAGTCAGGCTTCCTCAGCCTGATATTTAGAGGTTTAAAGTAGAAAACCCTTTTTCAAATGCAACAAAACATGAGGTAGGATCAAGAGTAGTGTATATAAAACCAGCCTGAGCACTGTTTTAAAGTTTATAATGTGCTACAATGAAAAAGGAACACACTCTACCGTTACAACAGATTTTTTCATTTCTTGTTTGTTGCTTTGACCCTAGACTTCTTCCTCCGTTAAGTGTCTCCCATTGTTTCATAGGCATTTGTTGGCAAGGAGTATTTCAAGGATTTTATTTTGTTATGAGACTAAGTCTGTCAGTTGTTTTTTTTTTCTTTTGAGGTTCTGAATTCATGTTTTATTTTTCTTTGGTTCTGTTTCTAATGTGCGATTAGTTTGAGTGCATATATGCATACATATGTTCAGCAAAGGCAGAATCTATAAATCAAATCTTATAGTGGCTTGAGCTTCAGTTCTAAGATGTTATAAAGATGTTCATTTTACATATTTTTGAATTTTTAGTCTGAATTTCTTATTAATATGTGAGGTGAGCGTCTTCCATTTTTCTCGTTTTTCTTTTTTAATTTTATAGACAAACTAAAAGAATAGAAGCCTTAGAAACAACATCCTTGTTTTATGAAGTACATTAAGGCTTATGAACTCCTATGCTATTTCTTCATATCTAATCTTCAGCATCTATGTGCTGTTTTGCATTTTAATTCTCAGAAAGAATATTTTTAAAAGGATTTTAAAATATAAATAAAATTTTTTTATTTTAAATTTATTTTAAAATAAAAAATAAAAATATACAAATACCTTGATTTTCTCTGATGTCTAGTTTTTATTAGTGGATTGGACAAAATTATGATGGACTGACTGCCTGAGCAATGACCAAGTTGGCAGAGACTAGATTATCCCAAAGCCACAGTAACCAGAAAATGTCCTGTGTTTCCAGGTCAAATCCATGTATCAGTCCGGGGGCTTGGACAGAAGAAAATGAAAGAATGAATAAGATTTACCAAGTACAAAGATCAGAAGGAGGAACAATATACAAGTGGTTCAGAATCTAGTTAGGAACTGATGGTCATAGACAGTATTTCAATATCTTCACTGAGGAGCTTACCACAATTGGAGGACCAAACTAGCTCTGATAGATCTTGCCATGAAGAGATAGCTTAGTCTTTTTCACCTTGATCCTAAAGCAAAGAAACTTGCTTAGAGATAACTTCAAAGGGATGTTTAATGAAAATAATACTGGGTTTGGGATTTGGAGAACTGACCTATTTGTTTCTAGCTGCCAACCAGCCACCAGCATAATGACCTGAGGAAAGTCACTCTCACTCTTTGTGACTCAATTTTTTCTCTCCATTAGATGGGAATTTAATTTTTCTTAATTTGTTATATTTGTAGTTAAAGCTTTTTGTGAAAAGGCATTCATAAAAGTTTTGAAAAGTTAAAAGTTCTATATTAACCCAAAGGTTATTAACCAAGCAACCAATATTAGTATTGCAATTACTTTGTGTACTTTGTTAAGCAGTAAGAAGAATAAGTTATAATACATGTCTTATAAACACAGATACTTTAAAAGACAGCATGGTTATGTAAAACTACGGGGTAAAATATACATGATAATAAAAATGTAGTATTATTTCAGTCTTTTTCTTTCCTAATCATATGTAATAATTATGGACATTGTGCTTTTTTTTTTTTTTTTTTTTTTTTTTTTTTTTTTTTTTTTTTTTTTTTTTTTTTTTTTTTTTTTTTTTTTTTTTTTTGGTGTATACATCCAAAATCTCAAAGTACTTTCTAATTGCTGGAAAATATCTTTCATAAAACAAATTTTGACTGTAGTTTGAAATTTTGTATCTGAAATAAATTAAAGTTAACTTTAGCAATTAAAATGACACCAGGGATGCCTGGGTGCCTTGGTGAGTAAAGCATCTGACCCTTGATTTCAGCTCAGGTCATGATCTCATGGTTCATGGGATCAAGCCCTACACCAGGCTCTGTGCTGTGATTCTCTCTCTCCCTCTCACTGCCCCTTCTCTCCTCTCAAAATAAGTAAATAAATTTTAAATGAAACAAAAAACAGCTGTTTAGTGGAGGATAAGGTAATGTTTCATGGAATAAGAACAATTCATAGATTGAGACATTTTAAAGAAACTTAAAATTCTAATCATAAAAGGGAAAATTCTAACATAAGTACAAATGTTTTCTTCCTCTCCCATCCATAGCTATAGTGAAAAATACATTATGAAAAACTTTAAACTCAAGTTTGGCTTGAAAAGTTTCTGGTAAAAATCTAAAAATAATTTAACTATTTCAATGTAAATTTGCTAATAAACCAGACAAGACAAAACTATAAGTGCTCAAGACTGAAGTCAAATAATGTGAAGAGATTCTCTCTGAAAATTCTCCATTTTTTTTTTTTTTGTTATAGTAATGATCCGCGATGGAAAGCCACAGGAAAAATATGTGTGAATTGATTCTTTGGCCATAAAATTTTTGACTCTTAAAATTCCAGATATAATTTTTAAGTTTTCTTTTATTTGCTTTGTTTTATTTTTGTTTAAGTACACTCATGCCCAATTTTCCATGTATTTTCATAATAGTTGGGTAGCTTTCTCTACTTTAAAATTTTTCTATAGGTATTAATTCCTTTTTAACTCTATTCTTAAAGATTGAGCTGCTCTCACAAGAACTCTTTATTAATACCTGGGTTTGCAAACTCAGGTCAAGTGTGAAAGAAACATTCCAGCTAAGGCAGAGTCCTGTGTCTTTTTTTGCCTTTGGATATAAGAAATGCAAACATAAAGTTCAGGAGTCTCTGAGAGGGAAGGAAGGGTTTCATTTAACCCCAGATTCTCAGGTCCATTGTCAATGATCTAGTCTTAGAAGTGGGTAGCTGGAGGCATCCCATTGTGTGTGGACTTCCTTTTCAGTTTCTTGGATCTCTAATTAATTGTGAAGTTGCAAGTGAGGAGCACCGTAATTATTTACTGTCACAGTAAATTATATTCCTTGACCTAGGATTTTTTTATCGGTGGTTTTACTCTGATTATTTGGAGATAGTCTATATTTTATTATCCTTTTAACTTAGAGACCTACATTTCAGCTGTTTTATGAGATAACTAAATGAGAGCACCTTCAATAGCACTTGGGACATTAGTGACACTCAAGAGTTGTTAGTTTTCTTACCTTTTTTTCTAGACTGAGAAAATTAATATACACTGCTCACTTTGTTAATGTAAATCTAATGAATTTTCTGGGTCACGATATTGAAAAGAGCCAAATATATACTTAGTCATTCAGAGGAAAAAGGAAGCTTTCTAATTCCTGAGCCATGAATTTCCCATTAACATTTTAATTCTTTAATCCATAGAGGAAGCCATGGCTGGCTAATAATATAATACAAAGTTTACCCATAAATCTTCTGAAAAATACATTGCATATCTAATAAAGGCATAGTCATATTTTAAAAGTAAAACGAGAACTTGTTTTATGTATAACATCCTGTAATGACATGAGGATTTAAAAATGAACAATTATTTTTATTACTCCCTTATTAATTTTAAGGTGGACTTCTGAGTTAAAATGCTCAGGTATGGTCAATAGGACCATCTTATGAAAAACAAAAGGGTAGAGCTTATATTTTCATCCTTGCTATTTCAGGAACCATCAGGATTTCAAAGGTTTATTATTTAAATCCCCTTGCTTTTGTTTCCACAGAGTAACAAAGATACATCTGAAAAACAATGAAAACCACTATTTCTCTTTTGCCATTGTGTTCTGAATACAAATGATTACAAGACTGTTTTTCTCTTTTTTTCTTAAACATTGGCTTATGCTTTTAGAGTCAAGAAGATACTGGCATATGAAAATGAAGGAAGTACTGTTGGAAACTTCCTCAGAGAATAAAGTCGAAATAACAAAATATAACAGCAGAAAGATTCTGTTAAAAATTGGTGTGGTTGGCTTTAGGTAACATTGCTATTAAAAGGAAATCTTATTCATATTTCTCAGCCCACAGCATGTATAAAATTAACAGTTAAAAGAACTCAGAATGAAAAAAAATGTTAAAAATATATCTTGATAAAATGTTCCCTTTCCCCATATAACTTGTAAATTAGCCATGGGAACCTCCCACTTGCACCAAACTCTCATTCTCAGAGTATACCACTGATCTTTCCTTGAGCTTCCCACAGTTTTTATATCTCATTTAAATTTCCTTTACCCACATCTTTTCTCCTTATCATTCATTCTTCTGTAATATCCTCAGTTGGTAGTGAATATCATCTTAAAAAATTAATAAAGTGAATGAACACATGGAACATTGAAAGAATGCAGTAAATATCTGACAGAGTAGAAATAATTTTTATTGTAATTCTAAAATTTTTTTAATGTCTACTTAGTTTTGAGAGACAGAGAGAGAGAGATAGATAGAGAGAGAGAGAGAGAGAGAGAGCACAAGCAGGGGAGGGGCAGAGAGAGAGGGTGAGAGAGAACTCCAAGCAGGCTCCGCACAGTCAGTGCCGAGCTGGCATGGGCCTCGGTCCCATGAATGATGAGATTGTGACCTGAGATGAAACCAAGAGGGGAATGCTTAACCCACTGAACCACCCAGGTGCCCTTCTACTGTAATTGTAATTCTAATTTAGAGTCTCTGTATCTATATTGTACCCTGGACTTTATCTTTGATCCTCTTTCTCCTCAGAGTGTGTTCCTTGGACCAAAACCTTGTATAACCTGGGAGCTTGTTGGAAATGCAAAATCTCAGGCCTTACCTAGACCTATGAGATTGAAATCTGCATTTTAATTGAATCTGCATCTGTTTCATTGGCTCATCAAAATTTGAAAACGCCCTGCTCAGCCTATCCAGATAATGATATCAAAACTTATTCTTGTTACTTGAGCTTACAACTGAAACTACAGACAAGCTTTTTACAATTTTGTTAAGTTTTATGTTTAAATTCAGTAAAACTACCTTTGAATATTGCTAAAATGATTCTGGATAATATAGCCAGTTGGACCAAATCATTCCATTTTTAATTAAAAAATTGTTTTCACTTCAAGGCACTGTCCAGTTTCCTATTTTCCATTAGATATCATCCATTCGGTACCTCTATTAGATATGTCTATATTTCCATCAGATAGCTGAGACATCTGAGAGAATGTGTCTGCTAGATTGACCCATTTGTATCACTGTGGTGGGACTGGAAAATTCAGGTCCTTTTAATTTTCTCACCTCTCCCTCCACAATATTCAATGACATTTTTAAATGTTCTCCAATTCTTATTTTACTTTACATTTCTCTGGCCACCAGTCTAGTCTTCTCCTTAGCATAGCTCTTGGCCAATATCCTGTCTCTTCTGCTTTCCCCAAGCTTCCTAAAACAACATTTCCTAAAGTAGGTTTACAGAAAAGCCAGTTCTATACTGTATTAGTGAGAATGACTTCCCCACAGTGTTCAGTGGGCAAATGTTTAGGAACGCTTGATAAAGCGTGAGAGGAATCTTTTTTTTTTAATTTTTTAAATATTTTTAAAATTTATTTCTGAGGCAGAGAGAGAGAGAGAGCAGGGGAGAGACAGAGAGAGAAGGAGTCACAGAATCTGAAACAGGCTCCAAGCTCTGAGCTGTCAGCACAGAGCCTGACACGGGGCCCAAACCCACAAACCGTGAGATCATGACCTGACCCGAAGTCGGACACCCAATCAACTGAGCCACCCAGGTGCCCCTGAGAAGAATGTTTACCAGCAGTGGGTCATACTTTGAATAGCACTTCACTGAAGTGTAGCCCCCAATCCGGGAAAGATTATTTTTTTAAAAATCCAAAACTAATCCTTGACCCTAGCTTTCGTAGGCTTATGGTGATTTGGTATTCATCAATGGGCTAGAAACAGAAGATGTTTTCAAAGGTCTTTTGACCAGAGAACCTTTTTTATTTTCACATAGCATCCACAGAAATTGGGGATCTGTAACTATGTTTTTAAAAATGCAATTAGAAAAACCTGCTTTCCTCACGTTCTTCTCCGATTTAGGACTCAGAATGGCTTCCCACTCCCTAGCACATCAAGTTCAACTTTCTGTGTTTTGTTTTTTTTTTTAATCTCTTTAAGATGTACTTGATCCTTAATCTGCCCTCTTATCTTACCTAGCCAAGATTATGGCCTTTGGCTTTATCACACCCACAGTTAGCTATCAGAAAGCCTCTCCCCACCCCCCACCCAATACCTACATAAACAATATAAAGCCTACCTACCTCCTGTGCCTTTGCTAACAACATTCTACTTCCCTTGAATGAAACTTTCAACATACCACTTAAATCTGAAGCATATTTAAGGCCCAGATAAGTTTCAGACCTCTCTGGCTTAGATTGAACTTTTTAAAAGCAAACCCAGAAAAGAGGATTTGTGTGAAAGTGATTTATTTATTAGGGTGGTTCAGGGAAAAGTAGGTAGGGGAGGAGGAAGTGCGATCCAGGAGGAGAAGGGAGCAAGCATGGGCACCATATGGAGTGAGGTCCCATAGAGGGTTACTTGGGCTCAGCCTCACAGCGGAGCTCTGGAGACAGTGTTGTGATACCCGGAACTATCTTATTCAGGTATTAAGGGCTATGCTGATTAGGGAGAGGGACAAAAAGGCACAAGTATTCCCAACTTGCCTCTGACAGAGACACCTGGGTGCTGGCTGCTGGGAATGGAAGCAACACTGAGCCTATGAGGACAAATCAGAGTTGGCTACACAGCTGTGGCATCAGCTGCAGCTTTCCAGACCCTTCTCTAACAGTGTAGCTCTCTGTTAATGCAAGCCTCATTTAACCTGTCTCTAACATTATTTAGATTTGCACTTTCTTGCTCTCTGTGTCTCTGTATATATATATATTTTTTCTAAGTTCAGCAAGATTGTAAACTCTTCCCAAGCAATAGTCATGCATGATAATTCTCTTGTGCATTCCCAGACAAACTCATTTATTTATCTAGGAAACACATTACCAAGCAAAAATTAAGCTTTGCTTATCAAGACTGTGAGTATTATAGTGACATGACTCCAACATCTAACAGAAGTAAGGTAGAACCTGGGATTCCAGTTGGGTTAAGGTTGAAGGAAAGATGATAATTTCTTACCACTAAGTAGGGATTGAACTGGGCTAAACTTTACAACGGAGTTTATTTGGATCAATATATAATAGAATCTCTTTTTCTGGTTTAGAAAAAAAGCAAAATGATTAGATAGGTTGATGTGCGTAGCTGACAATGCAGTTTGGAACAAGGAAACCTGAGTCCATAGATTCACATCACCACTGAAAACACTCAAGACTATTTTTTTCCTCTAATTAGGCTTGATGGTAACAGTATTTTTCTTGACTCTTTGATTTGAGGGTTGAATGAGATAATAATATATAATAGGAATTTATAAATCATAAAGCACTGTTACCATTTTGGCAATCATAGTAGGTATATTACACAAATAAATAGAATAGCTGTAGTTGTTACTTAAGTGCAAACAATGTTAGAATCCAGCGAATTATTTTTTTAGAAGCCAAAAAGCTTTCAGCAAACTCCAAATTCTAAGCTGATGTTCATTTAAGATTTTTATAACTGGGAAATATTTAGCATATAATCGCTGCTTGAATGGTAGGTTGCTGCTTAAAAGCTCAGAGTTGGAAATCTGCATGTTTCAAATTGTATTGCCTTCCCATATCATTTCTTTTTCCATCAGTAAGTTAGCTTTAGCATGAAAAGCTCAAAATTGCCAATTAATTAAAACCGTTGCCCAGTTTCCTTCAGCTGCACATATAACCCCGATTAAGCTCTGCAGCTGGGTGAATGCAACCCTCGAATACCAATCTCATCTCATAATTGATTGCACAATGTTGTGCCTCTCAAATATGCAGTCTGATGTGCCAAACAAAGACCAGGAAACCTCTGTTTTTCTATACTTTCTTGGCATATAGATTTATATCACATTTAATCTTTGGGAGAGCTCTTGGAAATGAGTATTTGGGACAAGCATTTGAGATTTTAAGTTGCTTTGTTTATATTGGAAACATGCTTCCTCTAGGTGCCCCAGAGAGGACATCAAAATAATGCTACTGGTAATCTGGGCTTTCTGGCTCACTGCCAACCAGTGCCAAGAGATAGATAGATAGATAGATAGATAGATAGATAGATAGATAGATAACCGCAAAAGCCCCTGTACAGTTTCTGGGCTCTACACACAAGTCCTGTGTGGTGAGCTTTGCAGTGAGCTCTAATTCCGTGGGAGCCATCAGTGTTAGTCCCTCTCAAGGAAAGTCTGCATTCTTAGGCTTCATTAGTAAAAACTGGATTCACTATTATCCTGAATTTTTTGTGTCTTGAATGTTATATTCAATTTTTGGCCCAAAGAATCTGATAGTAAGTCACCCTTTAGTGAGCATTTATATCATGCCGGAAACAATAGCATGCTATACTCTTTGTTTTTCATTTGATCTTTACATTAATTCTAGAAGCAGGCACAATTTTGATCCCACTTTCAATGATAGAAATTGAGTTAAGAGATTACAGTAATTTCTCATCTTCAGCTGTGTTTCCTTGGAGAAGAGCCAAGGATGAAGATTCTAGGCTGATGGTTTAGTACTTCCAGGAGAAACGAATATGAAAGAGGGAGAAGCAAAGCCCAGAAGGGGAGAGAACCAGTAAGGAAGACACTTGACAACGTCTCAGAGGCTGACATTAGCCTATGAGCACAGGGGAGCTCTGGGGTATGAGGGGAGCCTCAAGGTTACCCAAGTCTGGAGCAAGGGAACTCAATCCATCATACCTCCTTTTGAGCAGGAATTTGTGTAGGCTCACTCCACTGGGATGTAAATTCCTAGGTACTTTCTACTCTGGGCAAAGCTGGCTTCCAAAGTCCAAAGATGCTTCTGGCAGGGGAAAAGGGGCTGCTACTAGAAATTGGAAGAAGAAGTTCAATGAAGGATGACAAGTGCGACCAACATTATCCCGTGGAGTAACATTGCAGTAAGGCTGAGAGTTTTTACATTTTTTTTTATGTTTATTTAGTTTTGAGAGAGAGAGAGCAGGGGAGGGGCAGGAAGAGAGAGAGACACAGTATCCGAAGCAGGTTTCAGGCTCTGAGTTGTCAGCACAGAGTCCAATGGGGGGCTCACCACACTGTGAGATCATGACCTGAGACTTCGTCAGATGCTTCACAACCAAGCCACCCAGGTGCCCCAAGGCTGGGGTTTTAACCAAGCTCTCTCTGACTCTAAAACTTAAGAATTTTAACCACTATTTATATATACACAATGGAATGCCTCTCAGCAATGAAAAAGAATGAAATCTTGCCATTAGCAGCAATGTGGATGGTACTGGAGGGTATTATGCTGAGTGAAATCAGTCAGTCAGAGCAAGACAAAAACCATATGATTTCACTCATACATGGAATTTGAGAAACTTAACAGACAACCACAGAGGAAGGGAAGGAACAATAAGATACAAACAGAGAGGGAGCAAATCATAAGAGGCTCTTAAATACAAAGAACAAACTGAGAGTTGATGGAGGTGGGGGATTGGAGGGATGGAGAAAGTGGATGAAAGGCATTGAGGAGGGTACTTGTTGGGATGAGTATGTAAGTGATGAATCTCAAGAATCTATTCCTGAAGCAAAGACTACACTGTATGTTAGCTAATTTGACAATAAATTAAAAAAAAATTAACCACTATCCTGAAGGTTAGACACACATGGTCTAAGGAGGGGGCCATCAAGGTAATGGGGGCTCTGTATAATGTGTTCCGGGAGGAGTTGTTGAGAAAAGTTAACCATAAATATCCCAAAGTAGGAAAGATTAGAGAGAAAAGAAAGTTGTCTTCAATTAGTTTGAGGGTTATCAAGCCCTTGGAAGTAACAGTTTTGAACTAGGTTGTTTCCAAGTACAGACAGGAAATAAAGGGTATAAACTACAGGGAAACAGTTCGAATCTTGATGTGAGAAAGAGTTTTAGGGCAATAGGCCTTTTCTAATAATGGAATCAGCTGTTTATACATAGAAGAAGTTGGCCATACCTCACATTTGTGAACAGTCCAAAATAGCATCCATCAAAGAGGCCCCATTGCAATGAGAGTTGGCTTAAGAGATTAGCTTCTAAAGCCTTTCATTTTCTTTCTTTCTTCTTTAAATTTTTAAAAAATGTGTATTTGTTTTTGAGAGAGAGAAAGACGAGTGCAATCGGTGAGGGACAGAGAAAGGAGGAGATATGGAATCTGAAGCAGGTTCCAGGCTCTGAGCTGTCAGCACAGAGCCTGATGCTAGGCTCAAACTCACAAACTGAGATCATGACCTGAGCTGAAGTCGGACACTTAACCAACTGAGCCACCCAGGCACCCTGAGACTTTTCATTTTCTAAAATGAGGTCATAGTTTGGAGGAGCTGTTTGACTTGCTGGAAATGTTGTCATTCCCAGACATAAATGTTATGGTGGTATTATAAATATACCTCTTTATTTTATGGCAAAAATCAAGTGTGCTACCTTCCATGTAAAATATGAAATTTAAAAAGAGGCAATTGGGGCACCTGGGTGGCTCAGTCAGTTAAGTGTCTAACTCTTGATTTCGGCTCAGATCGTGATCTCACAGTTTATGATAAACAAACAAACAAACAAATAAAAAAATAAAAATAGTCAATTGTCCTGCCTTCCCCCAACCCCCAGCACCATTTCTATCACATCTGTTTCTTTGTAGTAAAATGAGCCAGGAGACAGGGTGACTGATGCATTCGGGAATTGAGTGTGTGCAAACGTCCTCTAAATGGCTTGGGATAAATCTGAACTTCATGAAATTGAAGCAAGATGATTGTAAAATAAAGTTTAAAGGGAACTAAATATCACCACAGAGAATGGGGCTGCAAAATTGAGTCCAAACAACTCAAAATAACTAATCTAGTACAGACAAGTTGAATAATTAGTAATCCCACTTCAGAGGAAACTGTAGGCTATCCACAAGCATTTCTACTATGTGTATAAGTTTTTCAAGGACTAACACCGAAGGTCTTAAATTATTCAAATTCTATGTATTTATTTCAGAAACACTGAAAATACTGAGAAGGAACCCTTTGTTCCAAAAAGAGGTTCTCTTTCCCTTTTCAAATAAAGTGGCACATCTAAATAGTCAATTAACAAGAACATTAATGGTAGTTAACCAACTCAGCAGAACTAGGTCTTATCTTTTAGTGCTACTTTAGGAAAAAGCAGAGGGAAGTGTGGAGTTGAGCAATTACCTAGGAATCTGCAGATTTAAAGCTTCTGTGTTCTCTTTAGATAAATGATTATCAACATTTTCTCAGTGACTGACTTCACTCTGATCGGACACTTCTTTTCTTAACCTCTCTGCCTTTCACTTTCTGGTTCTCTTTTTCTCTGTTCTTACCTTGCTTTCTATGTTACTTAAGGAAGAAAAACTCTCTAATGAAAGGATGCCTAGTTTCGGATCTCTAATTGAAAAAAAAAAAGTAAACAGATCAGTGGAGAGAGTTCGCGTGAGTAGTAATTCCTGGGAAGGCTTTGTTGTCTGTCTGTTTGTTTGTTTGTTTGTTTGTTTGTTTTAAGTAAAAATATGGTACCTTTGGGCAAATCCCCATTTGGTAAATGACAGCCTAGCTCACTGAAAATTCCTCTCTTCCAAGAAATTGATAGATAAGGTATCCTATGTTTTGTAAAACATGTTATAACTTTTTTTTTACTTAACATTATGTTTTTAGGTTCATCCTTGTTAATAGATATAGCTTTAATTAATTTGTGTTGACTACTGTGAAATATTCCTTTATGTCACTGTATCACAGTGTATTCATCCATTTTAATTTGCGTTGACTACTGTGAAATATTCCTTTATGTCACTGTATCACAGTGTATTCATCCATTTTAAAGCTAATGAAACTTTAGGTTGTTTCTAATCTTTTGTTTTTATTGACAAGGCTGCAAAGACTTTCTTATATATGCCTCCTCGTGCACAGGCTGGTTTTCCCAATGCTTGGGACATGCTTTCCTCCATCAATATTAATGGTACCACATTGATCTTCAGTGTGGTCCCATTGACTTATATTTCTATTCTTGATGTTCAGTAGGGAACAGAGACCAGTGTGTGAGTATACTGTCCTTTGTGAGTTACTTCTATAATGTACACGAGTCAAGAAGATAACATAGAAGAATGGACTTCAAAGGGCAAGACAAATGCTCTATTATGGATAATTATGTAAGTAATGCAATTGAGTATATAACCTAATTGTAAAGACAATTTTGAACATCCATGATGGTAGACATAAAACACAATAAAAGCCATGAAACTGTGAAATCTATAAAGATTGGGTAAATATGAGCTAGACTCTTCATATTAGCCTTTGAGAAGTTGTATTATGCTTTTCCTAAAAGTATTTCTGCTTTTTGTTTATGAGTCTATGACTTATTTGCTTTTTCATTATTTAGTACCTTTCTGTATCAAGCAGGCCCTTGCCTAAATTCTTCTAGTAGCGTTATATTTTCAAGACCTTGGAATTATGGAAATTCCTATTGTATGGCCAGAATCAACAATACCTTTTTAATTTGATTGGTGTTTACTGAACACCTATTAAGTTTTACTTGTCTAGGCCCTAAAGATTTGGCAATGAGCAAGATAGAGATGTTCCTTTCACATTCAGAGCTTATAGTTCAGTGGTGGGGTTGGGGGGAGGAGGCATTAAAAAAGAGTACACAATAATTTCAAATAGCGTAAAGAGTGTGAAGGAAATTAAAACAGTGATTTCAGAGTCTGGGGCTCATTGGCAACATATTTATTATGAACACTTTCCATGTGCCAATGACATCATTTCTAACCAGTTTTGTGCAGTGTACAAGGTACTGGAAGATAGAAACCTTAGCTTTGGAACCTGATTTGAAAGGACCTAACAACAGTATTCATATGAGGGCTTTTGATCTCACCATCTGATCATATCAGGAGAATTATTATCCAGTAATTTTATATTTATTATGTAATAGGTAAACAATGTAGACATTTGAAGAAAGAATTGTATAATCCAGGAGAAGAGATTGCACACCACACATGAAAAATAATCAGAGCACAAGGTAGTGATTAGTGGCTATCTAACGGGTAACGCATACCCTGCTAACTAGACACATTCAGAAAAACACTCTGGGGTTGTCCATAAAGAATTCCACAAGGTGTGATTTAGGCTTGACAATTGATTGCAGTTTGACATTGAGATTGTCAGCTTGGATCTGTACGGCATTATAATTCTATATGAAATTAATTCATTTACTCTAACAGCTTTTCTCTTCTTGCCCCAGATTCCATTCTGAATTAATTGGACTTCCATCTGGCATCTGCTTATTAGGCCTGATCTCTTGCCTGGAATGGCCTTCCATTGTTCTTTCCTGGCCTCTTCCTACCTTCTGATATCTTTACTTCTATCACAGGTGGATGGATCTGGAATTCCTCTGTGCCCCATATCACTTGCACGCTGCCCCTGCCCTGTTTGTCCTAAAAATGGCCTTTCCCTTTTTTCTATTACTTGCCACAGTGACAATCAATGTATAGAAAAGGAAAACAAAATCATAGTGATTTTCTCTGGCTCAGAAAAAAAAAATCTGTTGGCAGCAATCTTCTTTCAGAGCACCTTTCTCAACAGCTACCTTGACAAGTTTCCTTCAATTTCATTTATTTTGGTTTAAAGTCAAGTAGGAACAAAATAAAAGGGCCAACAAGCTTTACTGCCCTGACAATTCAGAAGCCCCCTTTATAAGTAAGAAAGTGAGTTTGGAAGTCAATCTAAGGAAAAATGAAAAGAAAAGAAGGGATATGTTAGAGGTTCCACATAAAGGAAAAAGAATGAAGGAAATTGTAGCAGATGAGAAGATACAGACTTCTAAGTAACAGCAACTGAAAAATATAGGGCCTGATGCAGTAGCATCCAAGATTTGTCTAAAAGAACTGTGAAGACTTGTCAGCATGAGACTGCTTCAGGAACTCACTTTAAAAAAACAAAAAGCAATAACATAGGTTCTCATTTATTTACTCAATGTATTTATGAAGTCTGGGCAACACGGCCATCATTGCAAAATTGACACAAAGAGCTGAATTTCTGCTGTTGAACAGTGTATGGTCCAGAATGGAGACAGACATTCAGACAAACCATGACGGTAGACTGTGATCATTAGCTGAGGTACTTCGGAGGTGGATGAGGGAATTGTGGAAGCAGGATCTGTTGAAGTTTCCTCTGGGTAATTAACGTTATATCTTATATCTTATATCTAGGGGGGCTTTAGAAACTTTTGTCATGTTTTCAATTTTACATTATAATTTAAATTTCAGAGTTAGGTTCATTGATCCTCAAACTTTAAAAAAATTTTTTTGCTACAAAATGTTGATCCAGTTGCTTTTCCTTTCTTGCACCCTTCTTAATTCTTCTGCTCCTTTACACAGCTGCCTTCCACCCTATTCTGATTTGTCTTCTTAGACTCAGATCTCTCACTCCTCTCTCCTGGCTTTATGTTCTAGGAGAAAGAGATGGAGTGTCGGCCAAGCTTTCTATTTCACTGCTCTTCTCTACCCAGCTATAGTGCCTAGTGTGGGGTTCTGCTCGGAGAAGGCTTGTTGACAAAATGCCAGAAGTTTCTAAAGCCGCCCCAGAGAGAAGGTGTTATTCCAATGCTATCTTCTTATGGATTTCACAAAGAAATCAAGAGAAGTGATTAAGCAGAGAATGTATTTGTACTGCGGAATCACCTCCCTGAGAATCAGTGGGAAGTAAATTACAGGAAGGAATCCTGCAGGGAAAGTTGTTCTTGATTAGACATCACTCTCACTGACCGCTCAAAGGGAAGCCCAGTGCTCAGCAGTGGTACCTTTTGACACAAAGCACAGGAACCGTGTGAACTAGGCTGAAGGAAAAATAACCTGTTAAAGGAACTGGATTGGGATTCTATTTTAGCAAGGACAGGAAGCCTAATGATTAACTTACAGGTTGATATTTTTGAAGGGAAGTACAAACTCATCAAGTGGGAAAATACTGCTTTCCAAGCAGGAGCCCCTTGTGGCTGTAGTTATATATATATGTATGTATATATTTTAAATAATCATTTACTTTTAATTATTCTCAGTATAATATTCTTATATAAATGAGTACTGCTGGAAGAAATGTACAAAGTAAAATGTTAAATTTCCACTCTATTCTTTCCTTCCAAGGTAATTCTCACTACTGGTATGTATCATTCCTGTTTTTCATTTCTCCATATATGCCATGTATAATGAATTTTAAAAATATGTAGGGATGAGATTATACTAAGTTTGTATTGCCTTGTGATTTTTTTCACTTAACCTCTTTTGTTTAGATCACCAAGCTAGAGCTAGAAATTTAACTATACTAGTACAATGTATGAAGATTTGTACTGAATAAATTCAAATTCAAAGCAGAGCCACCTGGGCTAAATTCTCTGTTTTCAAAGAAGCAATTGAGCCTCAAATGGGGAATTCATTTGATGTCTGATATTTGAAATAACTTAAAACATGAACAGAGAATGGTTAATCATGGAACCTGATGCAGAATAAGCACTTAGTAAATGCTTGCTCAATTGTATTCTGTTAATTTCCCTTACTCTGCTGTTATAAGTAAATAGAATTCTTTTAATCTATCTATAGGATAAGTAAGATATCTTCCACGCATCTTAGTCTGTCTTATTTTATCAATTAGTCCATAAGTATTTGTTGATTGCTTACTGTAGTCAGTCAACAAAACTTATCCACTATGAGAAGGCTTTTCTATATCGGAATTTTTGAAGGTGGGAAGTCATTCTCAAATCAATAATAAGATCAATAATAATAAACTGTTACATTTATAGAGTACTTTGATGTTTACAAGACACTTTCACATGCTTCATCCCACTTAACACTCACAACAGCTTTGGGAGTCTGGTATCATCCCCATTTTATAGAAAAAGAAAGCAAGCCTCTGATAATAATTGATCATCCCAAGCCACTGAACACAGAAAAGTGAAAAAGCTGAGGCTTAAACATCCTTACCTCAAATCCAGGGCTCCTCTGGTACATTTCCTCTTGTACAAAAGTTACTACCCTATGGGACAAGCTCACTTAAAAAAAAAACAATTCATATCTGAAGAGCTGTTAATACAAAATGGAAAAGATGGTCACTGTTAGCATCAAAAATAACAATTTAGTACATTATGAGGATACATGTACATTCAACCAGCAGTATATTCAAACCCCCTGGTTGTCAACATATGTTGTTTTTACCAGGAGTATCAGCATCCCCTGGAAACTTGCTAGAAAAGCAAAGCCCCTAGACCTACTGAATCGGGATCTCTTTAGGGGCTAGAAATCTGGTTTTAATAAACCCTCTGGGCTATTCTAATGTACATTAAAACTTGAGAACCATAGTTCTATCCAGTAAACTGAAGGAAGATAAATAAATTGCTCTTCAAATCTAAGCAACAACCTGTTTGAACCTTCCTGCTGAAATATATTCCTGTGGAGGTCCAAAGATATACCTTTTACGGAGATCAAAGGACAGCTTTCCCCCTTGAAATACAAGCAGCTGCTCTCTGGTATAGGTCAGAGCTTATTGCTTCCAGGTATTGTAGTAGGATTTCATTTCCCTTAACGTATTCTTTATATTCTTGATATTGTGAAAACTTTTTTTGAAGCTTCCTTAATATATTACTCTATTAACTCCCATTTCCTACATGAGGGTCTGAAATATTTTTGTGCCTTTTACTGATTTTCTTAACAGTGCAAGCTTAAAAAAAAGAGGAAAACAAGAACAATAAAAATAAAATTTCACAAATTTTAAATACACATTGGATGAAAACAATGGCAAGGAAGATGGTTACTTTTTGAGGAGTGTTATGGACTGAATGTTTGTGTTGCCACCAAATTTATATGTTGTAATGCTACCCAGCAAGGTGATGATGTTAGAAAGTGGGACCTTTGAAAGATAATTAGGATTAGATAGATCATGAGGGTGGGGTCTTCATGAATGAGATTAGTGCCCAGAAGATAGTCTGCTTCCCTTCTGCTCTCTGCCATGTTCAGCTACAAGAAGTTGACCTAGAAGAGGGTCCTCATCAGAACTTGACTCAGACTGATCTCAGAGGATTTCCAGCCACCAGAACTGTGAGATATAAATTTCAGTTGCTTAAAAGTCACCTAGTCTATGGTAATTTGTTACGGCAACCCAAAGTGACCAAGACAACAACTAACTCATAAACACATACTTAAAGTGAGCGGAAGGGAGCATAAAATATAAGAGGGTCAGGTCAGACTTAGGCTACTGTTTGAAACTTTTTAAAGTTTCCTCACATCATGTTATGATTTGAGTTATTCTTTAATGTGATTTACTGCAACAGAGACCTGAGATTTTACTCACATCATTCTTGTGTTGCTTAGCATCTACTTCAGGGAATTTAGGGATTCTCCTAGATATTCAAACATCACCCTAATGTGGAAAATAATATAGGAGGAATGAGTCCATTGATAAGTTAGAGGGTTTTCAACTTATTATATGAAAAGATTGTCACCCAAAGAAAATATTGTTGAGTGAATTAATGAACAAATCTACAAGAAGCAGGGTTTTGAGCACCATGCATATTTTTTGTATGGAAATGAGCTGCCAAATATGTGTGGTTTATAAAAACTTTGATGTACTTTTAATTAAAAATTACTGAACTGTACTTTTTAAAACATTTTTAGGTTCACAGTAAAACTGAGGGGAAAGTACAGAGAGTTTCCATACCTCCTGGCCCCACACATACACAAACTTCCTGACCATCCATATCCTGCACCACACTGGTACATTTATTGCAGTCGATGTACCCTTATTGACACATCATAATCACCCAGAGTTAGAGTTCACTCTTGTTACATTCTAGGAGTTTGGACACATGTATACCACCATGTTTCTACCATTGTAGTATCATACAGAATAGGTTTACTGTGCTAAAAATCCTCTGTCCCCTGTTTATTCATCCCTCCTTCCCCCCACCAAACCCTGGCAACCATTGATCTTTTTATTCTCTCCGAAGTTTTATCTTTATCAGAATGTCACACAGTTGGAATCATATACTAGGTACCGTTTCACATTGGCTTCTGTCACTTAGTAGTATGCATATAAGTTTCCTCCAAGTCTTTTCTTGGCTTGATGGCCCATTTTATTTTACCACTGATAACATTTCATTGTCTGGATGAAGAAAGCTGCTGTGAACACCCAGGTGCAGATTTTTGCATGGACTTTAGTATTCAATTTATTCCTATTGCTCCACAACTACACCAGCATCTGTTGTAAGTGCTTTGGATTTGACCATTTTGATAAGTGCATAGTGATATCTCATTGTTTTTTTAATTTGCAATTCCCTGGTGACATATGATGTTGAACATCTTTGCAAATGCTAACTTGCTATCTGAATTTCTCCTTTGGATGAGTATCTGCTTAGGTGCTTTCTATTTCTTAATTGGGTTGTTAATTACCTTATTGTTGAGTTTTTAAGAGTTCTTATTATATTTTAGGCAACCGTGTTTCATCAGGTGTATCTTTTGTATATACTTTCTTCCAGTTTGTGACTTGTCTTCTTATTCTTATGCCATTACCTTTCACAGAGAACAAGGTTTTAATTTTAATAAGGTCCATTTTATGAATGTTTTCCCCCCACAGTTGATGCCTTTGTGTTGTATCTGAGATGTTATCATGATACCCAACTTCCTTCAGTTTTTCTCCTATAGTATCTTCTAAGAGTTTTATAGTTTCGCATTTTTACATTTAGGTTTGTGATCCATTCTGAGTTAATTTTTATAAAGGATGTAAGGTCTATGTTTAGGTTCAATTCTTTCCATGTAGATGTCTAGTTGTTATTGCACCATTTGTTGAGATGACTGTTTTTGCTCTATTGTATTGTCTTTACTCCTTTCTCAAAGATCAGTTGACTATTTTTATGGGTCTATTTATGAGTTCTCTATTCCTTTCTTTTGGTCTACTCAACTACTCTTTCACCAATACCACACTGTTTTGATTACTGTAGTTTGATGGTAAGTCTTGAGTGAGTGAGTTCTTTTGAAGATGAGTAGTGCAGTCTTGCAACTTCGTTCTTCTCTTTCCATATTGAGTTGGCTATTCTGGGTCTTTCGCCTTTCCATAGAATACATTTGTTGATATCCACAAAATAACTTGCTAGAAACTTACTGAGATTGCATTGAATATATAAGTCAGATTGAGAAGAACTGACAGCTTGACCATGTTGAGTCTTCCTTTGTGAATATGAAGGCTACTGAACCAGTCTTCCATACCTGGAGTACATCCCACTTGGTAGTGGTATATAACTCTTTTTATACTTTGTTAGATTTGATTTGTTCATATTTTATTAAGGACTTTTGCATCTATGTTCATGGGAGATATTGTTCTACAGGGTTTTTTTTTTTCTTTCTAAGGTCTTTATTTGGTTTTAGTGCTAGGGTGATGCTTCCCTCAAAGAATAAGTTAGAAAATATTCTGTCTGCTTCTATTTTTGGAAAAGATTGCAGAGAATTGGTATAATTTCTTCCTGAAATGTGTGACAAAATTAACCAGTAAACCCAGGTGGGTATTTTGTTTTGGAAGCTCTTGAATACTAAGAACAAACTGAGGGCTCCTGGGGGTGGGGGAGAGGGAAGGGGGCTGATCGGCATGGAGGAGGGCACTTGTTGGGATGAGCACTGGGTGTTATATGGAAACCAGCTTGACCATAAACTATGAAAGAAGAAAAAAAGAATAGAATGCTGTAGTTTATTTCAAAGTGCTTTATTTTCCTCTTTTCCAGCTGGAAGTAAAAGAAGATTTTTCTCAGATATTCAGCAATTTATCAATTACAGTTCATGTTTTCCTACCCCAGCACTAGTTCCTAATGTTTCTGCTGTGGGATTTCTGCTCAGGTAGTTTGTAAATCCCTGTCTCCTCCTGTCTGTTTCTCCAGTTTGGAGGGCAGTAGTTTGTCCTGTGACATTACTTCTCTGTTGGAACTAGGAAGAGTTGGTTTTTTCATGTTCAACTCCTTACTTGTTAGAATGGAGTAGTGACTTCTAACCTACTGCATGCCAGACCAGAAACCCAGTACTTTCTTTGGAAATAAATAAAATACAAGCTAACATTGAATTATTTGCTTTTCCTTCACACTGAATGGTATTTCACAAAGGGAGCTGGTGATACAAAGCTATATATCTGAGTAAAATTATAACAATGGAAAATCTGTACCATACAACATAGCATAATATAACCATGTTGCTATTTGGAAATAGTTTAATCACTAATTGCAGTTCAATTTTTAATTTAAAAAGGTGGGAACTAGATAAAAAAAAAATTAAGGATGTTCAGTAAGCTAGTGATCAAAGCCAAACATTAAATTAAAATGTTTTCTATGAAAATATGAATCTGCTTATGCAGATTATCCCACTGAATTATTCCACCATCTGCAGAATTCATGCCTTTTTGTTTGACTCATTTGTTACAAGTAGCTTATCAACAATGGCTTCTACTATTAACATAAACAAGAGATTCTCAGATGACGATAGAAGAGACAATTGGAAAGTCATACTCTGTTAGAAAAATTAAAGGAACCAACACTATGTTTTCATGCTATGTATCACATTATCAATGGGACTGTGCCCTTAAGAAATCCAGCAGTATTTCAAAAAAGCAGTAAATGTTCATTGTATCATTGAAAATGTTGAAACATTTGAAGATGCTCTTTTTTGTTGATCTAGTTATAATTTTAATGCAAAATATGCATAAAGACAGAAGTCTATTCAGTGAATAATCTGTACTGCTGTCTAAAAAAAATCACATTTTTATTTAAAACATATAATAAAACATATCCTTAAATATTTAATATTCAAAATATGATGCCTGTGTTGTACACCAGCAGAAACACTAACCTTCAGCTTTTATTTATATGATAAGGAATTATTCAGAGAAGATATGGGGAAGCTTTCCTAAATGAAGTACCCACTGTTGGTTCTTGTGATCTATGTCTCTTAGGTTTGAGGCAATAACATGAGTACACAAAAGGCATCAAGAAAATCTTTATATATCTTTGTATCTATCCATCTATTTAGTTATTCAAGTAGTTATCTAACATCTATCCTTGTACATATATTTGAAATATTAGACATGAAAATTACTCTTTAAGGTTCCAAATGCCCTTCCACTGAGAATGAGACTATAAGTTCTCACTTCAGTGTAAATTACATTTAAGGGGTGCTTGGCTGGCTTAGTAGAGGGTGTGACTCTTGATCTCAGGGATGCAAGTTTGGGCCCACACTGGATGTAGAGATTATTAGAATATAAATAAGATGATAAGATAATATAAGATAAGCTAAAGTAAAATAAAATAAAGTAAAATAAAATAAAGTCATGTAAATTACCTTTGGGGAAGCCAAAACTGGGCTTCATACTAGAGACTTTCGATCCCCAGAATTTCATGTGAAGCCAAAGGAAACTGGAGACCAGGAGAAAAGACTACTACACATAGAAATAAGAAAGAATAGAATTTGGAGTGTGTTAAAAATGAAATTATTCCTATTCAGATTCCTAAATGTAGCAAGTCCTTCCTTGGGGCACTAAAATTTCTCCCAAGTGCTGCCTTCACTGTGATCCCTGTTGACAGATGGCTGCTTTCCCTTCTAGATCAACAGGAAGGATGGTGCACTGTAGTTTATGAAAAGACAAATTGCTTTTCAAAATGGCTGATGGTTGTACTATTGTTAGAAGTGAAGCTAGGGTTTACCTGATTATTGGAGAATCAGGTGTTGTAGGCATTCAGTGCAAGGCTCAAGTTAGAGGCCATTTTGGAGGGATCAGGTAATGTGTTTTGAAGCTTACAATGACCCTCTGCTATAGTAAGTGAGTCCAAGATTTCTGGGGTAAATCTAAATTCACAATAGCTCTGGTAGGCCCCCAATATCAGAAGTAGAGAGAATGGGAAGTTTGTGTGAGATTTATGCCTGCTGTTACTAACATAGTTTGTTCATAAATATGTTTCATTAATAGCAACAGATGGACTTGTAGAAAAGTCGTTAAGTGTGGACATAAAATGGTGTTCCATATAGCTCAGTTCAGCAGAATTTGTCACGTCAGAAGAATGTCAAACAACAAAAGTTAAACAGGATGGAGGAACATAAGGCGGGGAAACACTACATTAAGAATGATGGGAGACTGTTAACCCCTCCAGGGATCAAATCAAGTAGAGGTCAAATCAAACTGTTTTTTTTTTAAATTGAAAACTATACAATTAGCTTTAGGGTTCCCCCCCCCAATACCTGGTTGTTAGTGTCCTTTTGATTTCGTGAACTCTTCAGGAAAATGGTGACAAAAAACATATGCCTGCTATCCATAGCCTAGAAAATTTGGTTAATCAGGATGGTCTGGACTACAGTTCATATATGGTCATATCAGACAGTACCACACACAGAAAGGGGTTTGTAAGCAGACTGTGTCAGCAATCCTCTTCTTGGATGCGAAGGATTATAAGCCTAGCACAGAGTAAATAGTCAGTTTTGCTTACATTTACAGAAGGCCAGACAAAAGGCTGCAGACAATATGCACAACAAACTAAATTAAATCCTCAACTCAAGACATGAGGGTCCTATATGTTGAAAGATAAAGGGAATTTGTAACCCCATACTTCAACATTTCCAGTAATCAGAAACAAGGGTATGTTTGTGCACATTTTGTTGATGTATACATCTGTGGACATTAACATAAACATTTTTAGGTGACCTATAAACAGAAAATGAGGTGCACCCCTATGATTTGAAAGTGGCCTCTTCAAATGGGTAAGAACATCCAATTTTCACCAATAGTGCAAAGAAAAACTTTTGTTCCTTCTCTGGTTTCGATTATAAAGCATCACTTTAATATTTAAACAGTGGCTATTTTCAACCACCGTAATAAAATAGTACCACTTTATCCTTCCCTAGTTTTCCAGACATATCAAAAGTCAATTTTATTGCTTATTTTTTTTAATATCCTGAAGTTCTTAAGGACCGATTGGCATAACGTTACTTCAGTCTGAGTGAGGAAGTCTCCAATTTTCAGAATTGTGACCCAAACATATTGTGGGAATGTTATTTTATTCATTTAACGCCTCAGAGATACGTTTCTCTGAGAAAATAATTTTGAAGAGTATTAAATTTGGCAAAACTTTCCAGTGAATTTCACTGTATGAGAAATTGCACATTAACATGTATATGAAACTTAATACTTGAGAATAATATTCCATCTGTAAATAACACATTAATTCTCTTACATCAGAGCTGCTATTATGAACTATGAGGTGTATTTATTCTTTTAGGCAACTGATGCACCATAGTAAATTACATAGTAATATGCTATGTAAAATGAAGGAGCTATCTTTCTCATAAGCCAATAATAAACACCTCAAAAGTGTTTATTCATCTATATGCATTATTATTAAAGTGTGCTCATTTTCTAAAAAATAGTTTCTGATAATGAAAATGTTTTAATTTGTAAGAAAATAAGCTTTTTAAAAATTTTTTAACGGTTTCTATTTATGTATGTATGTATGTATGTATGTATGTATGTATGTATGTATTTGAGAGACAGAGAGAGACAGAGCACGAATGGGGGAGGAGCAGAGAGAGAGAGAGGGAGACACAGAATCCAAAGCAGGCTCCAGGCTCTGAGCTGTCCTCACAGAGCCCTACGTGGGGCTGGAACCCACAAACCATGAGATCATGACCATAGCTGAAGTCAGACGTACCAACTGAGCCACACAGGCACTCCTAAGAAAATAAGCTTCTTGAACAGGCCATCAACTGGACAAGAGCATTCTGAAAAGAAAAAATATATAAGAATTACATTTACATGGAATAACAAATGAATTATAAATGGGTTTCAGGAAGTTCCTTAAACTGACTGAATGTAGCACCTGAAATATTTTTTTGGTTCCCAACTGATTTAGATTTTTATGTATCTAATTAAAGTAAACCTTCAAAGATAAAATGAAATAAGCAATTACTGCAACTATTTACTAAAAGGGCTTAGCTTTATAGAGGGGCAACTTTGGAAGTTAAAGTGAGCATAGAGCTCTTCTATCCCTAATTGTATTCGAGAATCACACTCTCTTCTACTGCTATTGTGCAGACTGACCATAGCTTCCCTAGAGATAAGGAGGTTTATTTTGGAAAATAGGACTGTGAACTCAAGTTTTATGATCATTTCCTATTTTATTTTCATATTGAAAATGCTTAGCTATGGAACCCTGACATCTCATGTACATTTTATTCATTCATTCAACAAATATTTATTGTGTGCACCTAAAAAGCCTTCTGTTTTAGGTACTGGAAACAAGTCAATGAAGAGAGCAAATAAAAATCCTTACCTGTCTCATGGAGCTTATACTCTTACATTACATGTCATTGTACTCAATATCTTTTGAATGAAAACTTATTGAGTAAAAAGTGAAGGAACAGCCATTGGGGAAAGCCAGAAAAAATTTTCTGAAATTTTGTAATTATGATCATTTTCCTATTATCATTGTAAGGAAATTATGGAATATCAATTGTGAGCATACAAGTTGCTTTAGTTAAATAATATTTTCAGCAAATGTAGCCACCTACCCAACTGCTTTTAGGTTAAAAGCTATGTTTCAAAAGTTCTGTCTCACAAGCGCACACACAAAATGCTTAAGAAGTTTTTAATAACACATCTTCTTTCCTAGGAAAATTTTTAAGTGAAATCAGAATCTGGTAATGGTTGCTCCTAGATTAGGATCTAATATCATATCTCTATAATCTGTAAGAGTCTGTAAGTAAATTCATCTTTATTGGAGGAGATAGCTTAGAATAGTAGGAGAACAGATAAAAGAGTATCATGCTTGTCTTCTGTACCAAGCGTTATTCTTAAGATTAAAGGTCTTAGGGCACCTGAGTGGCTTAGTCGCTTAAGTGTCCGACTGCAGCTCAGCTCATGATCTCACAGTTCGTGGGTTCAAGCCCTGCGTCGGGCTCTGTGCTGACAGCTAGCTCAGAGCCTGGAGCCTGTCTTCAGATTCTGTGTCTCCCTCTCTTCTGACCCTCCCCTGTTCATGCTGTCTCTCTCTCTCAAAAATAAAACATTAAAAATTTTTTTTAAAAAGATTAAAGGTCTTCAATCTTTCAATCATAGTGTTGCAAACTGACTGTCATAGGCCATTCACTGTTATCTACCCTAAAGAACAGTTAAGAAGTGAATGATCACAGTCAAAATTTCTCAAGATGAGAATTTTAAAAGGTGGGCAAGGCAATTTTGAGAAAAATAAGGATGTTTTGGATATAAAGATATGTGTGCCTTTTTCAGATGGAAATGTTGCAATGTTCAACATTATAAAAAATAATGGCTATTGTATCCCTGATCTCATAATTTAAAATGTTAAGCCCTTAAACATTTATAAAATATCTTCATTTTACACCCAAATGAAGTAAAATAGCTTACAATTTCTGTATAATGAGAAGTATAATGATAAGTCTCAGAGAATTAAACAAATACAGGTACTTTGGTTGTAGGTCTTTTGAAATGTTTAACTTTTGCATTTGTAGAGAGAAATTTGGGGCTTACAATAAGAATATGGATTTTGAGTACCCTCAAGATTGCCAAATACCTCTGGGATTCAGCTTGTTCATTTATGAAACAGGATATATTTTATCTCTTGGTACTTTTGTGAAAATTAAAAGAAAAATACGGGAAAATAACATGGAAATTATAAGTGCTATAAAACATGAGATAATATGTTAGTTTTCAGTCAAGTAAGCATCTAGTGTTAATGGCCTTTGGAGATTTTAGAAAACACAGCATACCAGTTGTGCAAGCACTGAATTCCTGACTCAGTGGGTCTAAGATGTAATCAACTGTATTTTTAAAAATTCTGCAGAGACTTCCAATACCCAGTCAGAACTTCTATTTTATTATCATTATTATAATCCTAAACTGAGATATGGGATATGCTACGCTTTTGTAGTCCCAAAGTTTTTTTTTTCCCCTCCACCACAGGCAGAAAGATGAGTGTGCAGGATTCCCTCAAATACTTCTGCAGTCCATCCTTAATGCTCCTAAGAGGAGGATTTCTAAAGTAAACCTAGTACAGAGATTATATTCCAAGGAACAAAAAAAAAGTCTACTCTATTCCTGGCATCTGGAAGTGACGTCCTCCTAAAAGCATAAAAATTCTTAGGATCTTTCTTATAATATTGAAGAGTAAAATTCCATGTTTAGAGCTAGAGAGCTTTAATGATAAAGAACGTAGGTCTTCAATATGGAAATGAGAAAGAATTTGAAAATACTTGTCTAGATCAACCCAACTTCTGTCGAGTCAAGGAATTTATTTTATATAAATTACCACTTTTCAGTTAGAGTTAAACAATAATAAATTAGCAATTTGAGAAACTCTCTCAAACTAGTTATTTGGTGTCATAAAACTTCCCCAAACCAAAAAACATAATGAACATATCACTCCTATTTATACAACTAGTTACTATGACCAAAACCAAGACAGAGATACAGTGACTTTTTTTCCCAATTTTTATGATGTGGTCTTTTCAAAGTGAAGGTTTACTTCATTATAATGACAATGAAGTAAAACTTAAATGTTCAAAATCTCAAGAGAATCATACCGTCATCATTGCTTCAAATGTCCATTAAGGCTTTTTGGGGTGTGTGTGGAATAGGCCATTATAATAGATAAGTATTTTTCGTGCTAAGAAAAAAGGTAAATGAGACACAATCTCCATTATCAAGAAACAAAGTCTACCGGGGGAACTGGACAAATAAACAGGTCATTATAATTTGCTCTTATAAGTGCTACGAACCAGAAAAGTATTGCATGTTATTGCAGGACATAAGAATGCCTCTCAATTTTCATTGATATTGAGATGGTCAGAATAAACTCTTAAGAGAAGGTAGTTTTGCTATTTTGGTCTTAAATGACAAAAGTTGTCCAGATGAAAGGGCTAGGGAGACAGCAAAAGCGGTTCAACAAGAGAGAGCTGTGATTATAAAGGTGTGGAGGAGGAAAGAGGGAAGGTAGTGATCTAGGGGACAGAGAGAATTTTAATATAACTTGAATATAAGATGAAAAGAGAAGAATGAAAGGCTAGATTGAGAAGGGTCTGACATGGCATGCTAAGGAACTTGGGCTTGTTCCTGGAAGCTGTTATGAGTCCACTGAATGATTTAAAGATGCAGGTCTTATTTATGCTGCAAAGAAACACATCCATTAATTGAGTTTTTTCATCATTAATCAAACCGAGGGACGTTGCTGAATTTAATAAAGGTCATTTAATGTTAGGGAGAGAATGTTACTCTATGGGGGGAGAAAAGATCAGAGAGCATTTGAATCCCTATATAACACTGCCATTTTGCAGCTGACAGATATGACAGGAGTCCCAGTTGTCCCACTCCCAGATGCGCACATAACTGCAATCAATGCAGACTGAGTCAACGATGTGCTGGGTGGCTCAGTCGATTAAGCGTCCGACTTCGGCCCAGGTCATGATCTCATGGTTCATGGGTTCGAGCCCCACATTGGGCTCTGTGCTGACAGCCAGCTCAGAGCATGGGGCCTGTTTCAGATTCTGTGTCTCCCTCTCTCTCTGACCCTCCCCTGCTCACGCTGTCTCTCTCAATCTCTCTCCCAGAAATAAATAAAAACGTTAAAAAAATTTTTTTAAATCAACGATGTAAAATATAAAGAAATCTCTTATTCTTTTTCTCTTATAGTCCATTCAAAATGCAAACAAATCTTCTGGTAGCTAAATTTAGAGTTTAAATAATTTGATATTTCTCTATTTGAAACTGTTGCCTTGCCATATAAGGTTTATTATTCCCTACCTAAAACAGATCGTTGGGATTAACAAACTAGATAGAAATCAACTGAATTTTTTTGTTCTATTGCAAGCAAACTCAATATAGGTTGAACTTTGACTTACAAATTAATAAATGCCTTTGTCAGTGTATTCCAAAAAATACTGGACTAAAACAATGGTTGGTAATATTCATATTCATTTCATATATTTACATGTTCCTGTAATTTCATTTATGTCAAAATTCAGTTTAGCATCCTTTATAGTATAAGAGTATACTTTCTTAGAATTCACATAAAAGTCTCTTATACTGGTCTCACCTCCATTTTAATGTGACCAAAATACATAGGGGATATGTTTATAGGGCAAAGATTGGACAATAAAGAATAGGTTATATATTATGATTTTTTAAATCTGATACCAAAGCAAAAGCAAAAAAGGCAAAACTTAATGAGTGGGACCACATCATAATAAAAAGCTTCTACACAGCAAAGGAAGTCATCAACAAAATGAAAAGGCAACTTACTGAATGTGAGAAAATATTTGCAAATCATATATCTGATAAGGAGCTGATATCCAAAACATATAAAGTACTCATAGAACTCAGTGGCCAAAAACAACAAACAAACAACCAATCAGATTTTAAATGAGCATTTATTCAAAAGAAGACATAGAGATGGTCAACAGGTACATAAAAGTGATACTCAAATCATTAATCATCAGAAAAATGTAAATCAAAATCCCAGTGAGATATCATCTCACATCTGTTAGAGAGACTATTATAAAAAAGACAAGAAATAACAATTGTTGGCAAAGATGTGGAGAAAAAGGAAACCTTTGTGTACTGTTTGTGGAAATGTAAATTTTTTCAGCTACCATTAAAAAGAGTATGGAGCTTTCTTAGAAAATTAAAACACAGAACTACTATATGATCCATAAATTCCACTTCTAGATGTTTATTAAAAAAACCACACCCTATTAGCTCAAAAAATATATGCATGATAAGACTTTTTTAAAAAATTTTTTAAAAAGGGAGTGCCTGGGTGACTCAGTCGGTTGAGCGACTAACTTCAGCTCAGGTCATGATCACATGGTTCGTGAGTTCGAGCCCTGCATTGGGCTCTGTGCTGAAAGCTAGCTCCGAGCCTGGAGCCTGCTTCGGATTGTGTTTCTCTCTCTCTCTCTGACCCTCTCCTGCTCATGCTGTCTCTCTCCTCCCTCAGAAATAAACTAAAAAAAACATTAAAAAAATTTTTAAAGAAATATATGCATCCTATGTTTATTGTAACATTATTTACAATAGCCGAGATATGGACAAAACTTAAGCATCTATCAATGGATGAATGGACAAAGAATATACATATAAAATTCAGCTCTAAATAAAGTTTTAAATCTTGACATTTGTGACAACATGGACAGATCTCAAAGATATTATAAGTGAAATAAGTCAGACAGAGAAAGACAGATACCATACAATCTCTTTTATATTTGGAATCTAAAAACAAAACAAAAACCAAAAAGCAAGCCTATAGATACAGAGAACTGATTGGTGAATGCCAGGTATGTGGGGGAGGGGGAGACTGGGGAGGGGGGAAGAAATGGGTAAACAAGGAATAAATTTATTGAAAAATGTAAAAAGCTTAAAATATTTTTTGAAAGAATCTGAGTCGTAGATGTGACATAACTTCATTGAAGGAAGTGGGTGGGATATATTATATAATATTTATTTACTAATAAGTCAAACAATACAAACTCATAAAGCTTGCCACTCATGCTTTTTCTAAATAAATTATTTTGCATATTCAACTAATTAAAAAACAGCCAGTTTTAGGACTGGAGAAGACAGTATAGAAAAGACACATGGGTCAGTGTGTTGATGAGGAGGATGAACATAGGTAATGTGTGAAGTCAATGCTGTGGAGCTCTAGTGAGTCCCTGTCCAAGAGAAGGAAGCTCAAACATATGAAAGCTTCATACTGTTTAAGGATGTGTCAAAACCTCATTCCTCTTTATTCTTATACTATCATTCATTCAGCAGTTAGCAGAATGCTTGGCATGTAGTGGACCATGAGTAAATACATAACGAATGAGTAAATGCATACGGTAAGTATGCAAAGCTTCATGGAAAGCCTAGAACCCACATAGAACTCATCCCACTGAGCTCAAGGACAGATACTCCCCACAAAAATCACAGAATTAAGCTCTAGTAGATTAATTAATGATACACAATATTAAGTTCTATCCATTTTCTTAATTGGATATAATAGAATACAGCAATAGGTTAAGAAAACTGTGAAGTTGTGAAATCTAATAATCATATAGACTAGTAAATTAAAGAATAGTTCTCTGAAGAGTACTCTCAGGTAGATTTTTATGATTCTATGGAGCAAAATTCTGCATCCTAGCTTTAGGGAATCTGCATTTTGAATGAAAGACTTTACATGTATTGTAAAGAGATAGGTCGGGTATGAGTGTCTATATCACAGAGAAGATTTTAAATACTTTTAGTAGATCGCCCCCAAGGCCCTTTTTCAACTTAAAGTGATTAATCGGATGTGATATAATGACTGGGGTTATTACTTCCCATCTGGCATGACTTTTGGGGATATGCTGGATAGTTTCTACTTGTCCCTTAAGGTCTATTCTCCACTTTATCCTGTGCCCCAGAGGTTGAACTCCATAATGTTCATCAATTTGGGTCTTCCTGACCCAAGAAAGAATGTGGAAAGAGAGAAAGGGCATGGAATTTATATTTCCTCCTTGTTTGTCCTCAGTTTGTCAGTGACTGTATTCTTCTATAGGCCACATCTCCTGTTAGGCGGACCGTCGTTCCTTACAATAACAGCTATAACTCTTGCCAGGTTATGGTAACAACTCCCTCCACTAACCTCTTCAGGCCTAGAGATGGACAGGGCTCTCTGATATTGCTACCTCTGGGGTACTGCACCATTTCTTGTTGGTACGATAAACCTCAGGTCTTTGCAAATAGTCTCTTTATTAAAATCCTTCCGATAATCTTCTTTGGATTTGCTATTAAATTGAAGGCTACTAAATTGAGATAAATACCTCAAACCATCCTGAGATAATTTGTACCTCTCTACTTTGTCTCAGTGAATCCATTTTATGAGCAACCATGACCCAAAACCATTTTTGGTTCTAAGGACTAAGCTTAACAGTTTCCACTGAAATTTGCTAGGGTAAAATTTTGCTGTTCTTGTAAGTTGCTTATGAAAGGATTTAATTTTAAGCCCTTTTGAATGTCTTTGTAGATTCCTAAGAGTTATAAAAAAAAAAGTTCTTGGAGGATTTTCTTGGCTTTCCATTTGTTTGTGTCAAAATAAGGATCAGGGAGACAACCCGTAATTGCTCAGCTGTGGGGCAGTCAGCACATTTCGACATGTCTGTGATCAGCTGTTGAATCAAAGAGAGTATCTCTGACATGCCCTCTCTGCCTCAACTGCCTTAAAAACTGCTTTTGCCACCGCATTTACCCTAAGACTCAGGGCAGCAATATCAAGACAGCTGAAGAAGCAATAATGCCTTTTAGACTTTTTTTAGGACAGTTAGAGATTCAGATGATCATTAGCACATAGGAATGGTATAGGCATTAGATGTTTAAATTTTTTTTAATCTTTTATTTATTTCTGAGAGAGAGAGAGAGAGAGAGAGAGAGACAGCATGAGCAGGGGAGGGCCAGAGAGAGAGGGAGATACAGAATCTGAAACAGGCTCCAGGCTCTGGGCTAACAGTCAGGACAGGGCCCAACGCTGGGCTCAAACCCACGAACCGTGAGATCATGACCTGAGCCGAAGTCAGACCCTTAACTGACTGAGCCACCCAGGCGCCCCTAGGCATTAGATGCTCAGAGGGAGTTCAGGAAAGAGCACATCATAGAACTCTTCATAAAAGAGATAACCTTTGAGTTAAATCATGAAAGATATATATTTTATTATGATGATGATGATTTTTATTGTCATTTTATTAGTTGTCTGTAGGATAAAAGCCATCATTGAAAGAGCAACTGTAAACAGGCACATGAGAATGAATAGTATAAATATAAGAAGCATTCAGGATATAGATTGAGTAGACCAGCTGAAGTAGAGGCTTATTTTTAAAGAATTTTCAAAAATATTTGATAGACTGGAATCAAATTAATAGGTAAAAGAATTGAATATTTTTGAGTCAGAGTGTGACTAGAACATTGGTGATGTTGCCAAAGTTTAACAGCACTGTGTGAGATGGATTAAGGTGACAAAGGCCAGGTCTGTTGCAGTAGTCTGCAGATGAAGTATTGTGGCTCTGAACTGGTCTAGTTTCAATGAGAAGGTATCAAGTAAGAAATAGCTTATAAAATAATGACTAAAATTCAGGCAGATGCAGACAGTTTTAATTTTAGCCCTCTTAATATGTTAGCTAAGCCACGTAGACTTTTCATTACTGTGTTAATTTATTTTCACTACAGATGATTTTACTCTTTCCTACACGGCATTTTGTAAATTTAGTATTTCTGGTACCATTTCCAAATTCCGTAAAATACTAGAAAAAAATCAACAATTACCTAATTTGTATTGCCTGCAATCTTTGGCTTCTTTCATGAAGAGTATACGTCAATTACTTTGGCCACACAAATACTGATGCTTAATTGTACGGATAAAAGCTGCAGTTACTTTAGAGCTGGCAAAGACAAAAGCCCCGTCACTACCCTCAATGGAGTGATAATAACCTCGCCTTCCCTTTACCCTTGTATTGTACATATACTTACTTCAATAGGCCTTCATTTTAAGAACATATAATAATAATAAAATCATAGTAGTAGTAGTAGTACACGATGATTTTACATAAAGAAGTCAAAATTCTTTCTCAAAAGTAGGAGGGATGTCTATATTTTGAGGACAAGGAGCCCATAATTTTAAGTTTTTTTTTTTTATTTCCCCAATTGCACTAAAAAGGATACAATGAATGCAATAGTTACTTATAAATTTTTGTGAAATAATAAAATAATTTAATCATATGCTAGGTAAGCTAACATCTAGTAAGACCACATTAAGTTTATTCATTTATTTAAAATCTTAATCAAGGATACTTCTCCAAAGTCAGTAAAAAGCTAGAGACTAAGCAAACACACAAAACCTCAATTTAAGATTTCTTATAAACCTAGTATTGCAACCACACTGTTGAAACTAAACAGGAAATTTAAAACTAATGAACGTATATATTAGACTTCTCAGGATCAGATCTTAAACCTATACATGCCCTCATATTCCTAAGAATCTTTTATTTTATACTTGACAGTTACTACTCGCCTCCAGAGAAAAGTAGTTCACTGGGATGGGGCTAAGATAATCTCACATTTCAATTTTCAAATTTCCCATTATTTGTCATTACTAACCTTTCTTGGAGAGTTCTGGCAAATCTTGCTGAAAGAACACAACAAAGTACTAGTACTGTATTTAGTGCTTCCTATATCCTGGCAAGTGCTTCCTCTTTCTTAAAACGGGTTTGGAAGACTTCCCAGATTGTGCTTTTGCACTTTAAAGCAGGAAGGCTGTATCAGAGTGCTGGATGGGATGACATAGTGTACTCAGAGCAAGCTGAGTATGTGTTCTCCCTGCCTTACCTCTCTCCCTTCTCAGTGCTTATAAAATCATTTTGTAAGCTGATTACCAGTGAGCATATCATTTTTCAGACAAATCTGGAATTTTGCAAAGTTGTTGGTTCTCTAATGTAAGGCTTAATAGAGGACCAGTGAGAAGACATATTTATATTAAAAGCAAATAGCTTTCCTTACCTTTTTTCTGGGAAACATTTATAGACAATGTCCCTAGAAATGTAGTTTCCCTATGACTAAACGGAAAGGCCCTTTGATGACATTATATGTCCGGATGACCAAGATATTTTTTCCAATAACATGTTACTGGATTATTTTTTTTACTCTTTAAAATATATATTTCTGGGGTGCCTGGCTGATTCAGTTTGTGGAGCATGTGACTCTTGATCTTGACATTGTGGGTTTGAGCCCCAAGTTGGATATAGAGATTACTTAAAATCTTTAAAAAAATGAGAATAAAAATAAAATATCTATTGCAAAGTTGTTGAATTGTAAGTTGTTTTGCACCTCTTTTTGTCCTAACACGAACTATAATTCACCCTTTTCTTATATCACCAAAAGAACATTATTATAGAGCAAATTTAAAGGACTGTAGATACATTGTTAGGTATATCTGTTTATTGCACAGTGAGTGAACAATGACTCTGCATCAATTACTATATATTCTAAGAGGGTTAATGTTTTGGGTGAGGCATGGTAGTAAAGGATATAACTGAGTATTATAATTTGGAAAAAAAATAGTGTTTACTCAATAGAAAACCTGCCCATACTACTGTAGGGTGTCCTAGGTGAAAGATACATAAAGGAATCCATGATAGAAGAGTCTCAGAGGACTTAATGGTATTCAAAAATCCCCAAGGGCAGTAAAGGTAAAGCTTTGGTCCCAAAGAGAGTGGAAAAATTCTGGGACATTAGGTAATAAGTCAATGAAGATTATTGACTGGATCTCCTGAGTCCAAATACCACCCTGCACCATAACTGTAAGGCCATTTAGGCATGCTTATCCCTAGATATGGTTGACAGTACAGAGCATTTTGGGAAGCTGGAGAACCTAGATCCCGGGATTGCTGTAACATGAATAAAAGTTAAGCCCCCACCCCATAGTTGTGAGTTTGCTGCTATACCTTGTGTACTTCAAATTCATCTTAGTCACTGAGGTTTCTTACAAGAAATAGCTATAAGAAGTTAAGGAAAGCAAAGAAAGGAGAGAAAAAAAGAAACAACAAAACTAATACCTGTCATTGTGATTTAATGGCTACTATATTAGGATGGGATCAAAGAATAATTAGAAGGCATCTCTTCTTTCTTTTAGAAATATGTTGGGGAACCCAACAGCCAAACAAGGTGATACATCTAAAAGTAGTAAAGTATTTTAAATGGTTCTAATTAATTTTACACATTAAAGATGTATATTCAAAGGACAAATTTTTTTTAAATTGTGCTTACAAATTTCATGAGATTATTGTTCTTACCATTGCCACTTTCAACTTCAAGACCACACGGCTTTTGTAAAAGTTGTATGGACTGGCTATGCAATGGACTTAAAAACACATCCTAGCTTCAACCGTCTACAAGTGTCTAACTTGGTAAGAGTTTTGAAATCTTTCTGTGAAATGATTTTGAGATGGATCTGAAAGAATATGAGGAATAGTAGCTACACATGATGAATGATCTATTCCAAAGGAATATTACTTGTAAAGTTCAAGATATCTTTGTAGTTCCTTTATGAAAAAGAAGAAAATGATATTGGCCATATAGCAAGAGAGGAGTCTTTAATTAACTTTATCAGAACTTAATAATTTCCAATGAGTTTTAAAATCAACAATTATTTTTCAAATTGATTAACATGGTCAAAAGTACAAATTGAATTTATGGTACATAGTTTGTTTATATTCTGTAGTCTCCAAGCTTAAATGCTATACCCTATTCTTAGAAGAATATGTTAATAGAGCATTTCATAAGAGCATCTTGATAAGATCAAGTCATTATTTTAAATTATGAAATGTATCCACACACACAAATATTAACTTATTAGACTCAAATGATAATGTCAAATTTCTAGACAGTACTGACAATGATAAATAAGAATTAGAATTTTAAAAATCATCAACATTTTAAAGAATTGCCTTCAACAAGTGATCTATCATTGACTTACAATGCCTGAAATTAGATAACTATATAATTTTACAACTAGAAGGGGACCTAAAAATAGTCATCTAATCCTTTTTATTTTACAAGTAAGATAAGGAAGACACAAAGTAAGCTTCCAAAATTACTATATACAGAAACAGTGGAATTAAGACTAGAATGTCAATCCCCTGATTCTTATACTAGAACCCTTTCTTCTCCATCAATCACATCATTTCTCCTCTTTCTACCAAAGAGCTCAGTGTCCCAGAAAATGGTATAACTGTGGGGCTTTGTCCACTGCTAACATGGATCAAAGGTCTTTTGCTTGTCTTCTATTTTATTTTTCACCAATACTCATAGCTTGGTCAATATTTCATCTTGTCTTTCACAAACATAGGTTACTAATCAAAACAAGGTACTCTCAATGCCACTATCTGTAGAGTGGTTGGCTTGTAAAAATGTTTTATAACTCCATGGATTTCAGGGTGAAAATAATTAAACTCTAAGATCCTTTTAAGAAAGGCAAAGCAAAAACAAATATTCCCAATTATTTTTTAAACATTTTTTGTTAAATATATGTGATACAAAATTTGCCATTTTAACCATTTTAAGTGTACAATTCAATAGCATTAATTACATTCAGAGATGCTTTACCACTATTTCTAAAAATCTCTATCACCACAAAATGAAAGTCTGCACCTATTAACTAATAACTTTCTATTTCTTCCTTTCTCCACTCCCTAGTCACCTCTAATATACTTGATGTTTCTATGAGTTTACCTATTCTAGATATTTCATGTAAGTTGAATCATACGTGTCCTTTTGTGTCTACCTTATTTCACACAGCATAATGTTTTCAAGTCTCATCCATGTTGTATCATGTGTGAGAACTTCATTACTTTTTATGATTGAATAATGTTCCATTTGATCTATAAACTGTTTTGTTTATCTAATCATCTGTTGATTGACTTATTTTTTAAACCTGGAAATTCCATTCTTTAGCACTATATCCTTCCAAAGTCAATATCAAAGTTAATGTTTATTTGGTGTCACTTTATATCTGAACGTTGGGAAGATATGTGCTAGAAATAAAGTTATTATGTGGTTTACCACTATCAAATGATATTAAAAAGTATTCAATAATATGCAGTTGGAAAGCAGTTCATATTTTCTACCAAGTAAGTCACAAAATGGGGTTACTATTAGTTTATAGATATCATCTAAATAGATTTTACTTTGAATGCTATAACGTATGCTATTTAAATGAATTTTCATGCTAGTTTAGAATTATAACCATTCAAGACAATATTTACTCTCCTTAAACATTCTGGGGTCACAAACACCTGTGAATATGTCATAAAAGTTGGTAACACAAAAACTCACAAACACACAATTTTGCAGATAATATTGTGTTTCATGGAACCCCAAACCATTCCAGAATTTGAATTCCAAGGTAAGGAAGTCTAATCTTGATGAATATTTGACCAAAAGTTCTGGGAGGTAGAGATAGGAGTTGCAAATGACCCTTCAACATATTCTTCTTTATGCATACCCCCACCTTTATAACTCCAACAGACCACTCATATGCATAAAATTCATGACTCATTATGTTGTGACTAAGTAATCTATAATAGTAGGTTGTGCATTCCCTCTTGAATTGCAGACATTTACGGTAAAAAGTCAAGGCTTATATTTCCCCTGGATTTTTCATGTTCTCTAATATATTATTTAAATAACAATTATTATATATATATTATTATATTTACCAGAAAGCTTAAAACAGAGATATAATACCTCTTTTGAGTTTCCATGAATGCTTTTGCTCTTTTAACAATTATATTTTAGCACCATACTTTATGCATAAATGATAATTAATTAGTTGTTAGTTTCATTTGGTTTTTATTTTAGATTTTTTTCTTCCTCAAATCATTCTCTTCTTGTGAATGGATGTCCTCCTATATTTGGAGAAGAAGTGAAGAAGTCACGTGTCATATATTGTATCTTTCAGAAGAATTATACTTGAAGCATCAAGTATTACTTTGCTGATATTTTTCAATATAAGTCCAGTAAATATTTCTAATATTGTTAAACATTTTAAAGTACTTCCAAAGAAAGCAAGAAAGTGGTTTCAATACTTTCAGAGAAAAGTTAATTCACAAAGGAAGCTTGTGTTTTATGAGGCTTTCCTGAATTACAGAAATTAAAGATGGAAGGACCTATTAGGTCATTCAGTTCATTCCCTTAAGAGTGCAGAATAGCTCCCTGAAGAATATGCACTAGGGCTTTTCTGGAAAGGAAACATTAAAAGTCAACTGCAATTGAGATAGTAAATTTGTAATTTATGCACAATAAAGGTTTTTCTCCTCAGATATTAATACTATTGCATATTTTAAAATCTGGCTAAAGCATTAATAAAGTGATTAGCAAAAGTCAAGGAGGCCATTTGTTAGTGTACTTCCTGATGAAATAAAAAGCTCTTTAGGCAATTAGTTTGGAAGGAAATGAAAATGAACCCCTAATTCCTCCTCCTTATGCCACCCATCTAAGGTTTTTCCTCTTTGTTCCCCAAAATACAATTTCAGTGTTCTGTAATTAAGGGGTAATGGTTCCTGCTTGGGAAGTATCGTGAGTAGAAAATGTTAATTTCTTTTGTTGGAGTATAGTTTCTACGCAAGCCTCCTAGAAAGATAGCATTCAGCATACTAATTTAAAAAAAATCATAAGGTCACCTTTGGAAGGACTGAAATTGTTAACTCTCTTAGATCTTAAAAATAGTTCTTAGCCTCAAAAATACTTGTCCACCAAACTACTATAACAACTGAAAATGTAACCATAGAATTTATTTCTTGGGTTAACTTTTTCAGCAGAGCTTTATAGAATACTAGTTTTGAAATAATGTCTCCGTGGACAAATTTGGGAAATGATGAATATTTTATTTGCTCTCTTAGAGATGTATACTTGTCCATCAGTGACTAAATGACTGAAAAGCCCACAATAAAGAAAATTGCTTAACTTTGAGAAGTCAAATATTTAACTCAGAAGTTTTTTTTTTTAATTTCATGACCATTTATTAATGATCATGGCATACGCTTTCAGAAATGCTGCCTTAAAATTACCAAGATTATTCTTTTAAATTTTAAATATCTTAGATGGAATAACACCAGTGTTTATCTATCGAGATTGAATGTGTAGTATAATCAGTACTTCTTTGAGGTTGTTTGTTTTATAGGAGGTATTCTAGAAGAAAGAACTGAAGGAATAACAAGGTAATAAAGAACTAGTTTTGGAGTATGAGCATTGTCCTTAAATTTCTTATTCGCTTGTTCAACTTCCATCTGGCCTTAACTTTTTCCATGTGGTTAACATGGGCCTTTCTTTGGAGAGTTATTGATTACCTTGGGCAATGCCATTGATAATTAATCTGTTGTTTGCGAGTCCACATTGCTCTAACTTTCTAACTCTCTTAGAATAAATGGTCTCATGGAATTTCTCTTTACATAGCAGATTTCTTATTTTTGTTTTAGTTTTGAATTTTGACTGAAGGAGAGTCAGCACGGTGAGGCATTTTCCATGGCTAACCTCTGGTGTTCTGCTTTCAGTTTGGGCAGATCAGGAACCAGAAGAAAAAATTAGTTAAACTAGTTCTATTTCTATGCCCAGATCCACAGTAGCCTCTGGTTTCTGCACAATATGTGAAAATTAAGAAGTGGGAATGTTAAAAGGTGACTTTGGGATTCCTTTCAAATGTATCTGTGACTAAAACATATACAGATAAATTCTAGAATATGGGCTTAAGAATACATAAATTCTTAATACTATCAATATAACTAGTAATTGGTAAGAAAATTTCCAGGTGCTAGAATTAATAAATTACTCTGGTTTAGAAATTGAGTTTTATCTGTGTCTGGCCAAGATGAAGAAACAGTGACTAGGTTTGCCTTCTAGAATGAAACAATAACAAGACAAAATAAAGCAGTGTTTTTCAAGACACGAGACACTATGCAACAACTTACAGAAATCCTGAAGAAACAGAGAGTGTGGTGAACCGTTTTGTCCAAGCTTTCTGTCTATCGTGAGAGAGGTTCAAGGCTACAGCACAGGAAAGGAAAAGCCACTTGGAATCTGGGATATCCCTGAATTGAGGAGACAGAGCAGAGCATCTAGGAAGATCAAGGGAGCAAGAGTTCGCAGGTCAAGTAATGGAGAGGAGGGCACTACACAGAAAAAGAAACTCAGAGATCTACAGAGGTTACCTAAATATTTAGCATAGTAATGATCAGCACATGTACGTAAAGGAACTACATGAGGGATTCTCTCTCTCCCTGTCTCTCTGCCCCTCTCCCAATTCTGTGCTCTCTCTCTCTCTCTCAAAAATAAATAAACCTTTTATTAAAAAGCGTATTTTACTGGAATGCAAAATATTTCTCACCTAACTGTGTCTGATATCCAATCAAAGATGTCAAAAAACACAAAGAAGCAGGAAAACAGGACCCATAATGGGGGGAATAATCAATCTATGGAGATTGACCCAGACCTGATAGGGATGCTAGCAGACAAGAACACTTAAAATGGTTATTTTACCTGTGTTCCATATTTTCAAAAAGTTAATTGAAGATTATGAAAGACATAAAAAAGTCAAATTTTTGAGATGAAAACTGTAATGTGTGAGCTGAAAACAAAAATGGATGTGATTAATAGCAGATTAAGTATTGCAGAAGAGAAGATTAGTGAACATGATGATAGAAACCACCTAAAATGAAACACAGAAGAAAATAAATTTTAAAAATTAGTATAGCCTCAGTGTCTTCATGAAAAACTTCAAGCCATCTAATAATATGCTTGGAGTCCCAGAAGAAGGGCAGGGATGCAGGAAAATTTTTTAAAATAATGGCCAAAATTATTCTAGATCTAACTAAAACAATATATCCATATACCTAAGATGCTCAAGTAACTCCAAGCACAAAGACATGAAGAAAACTTCACCAAGATATCTCATAATCAAAGTACTCATAAACAGTGATAGAATGTCTTAAAAGCAGCTGAGGGGGGACAGTTGGGAGACAGGCATATTACATACAGAGAAACAAAAAGGATGAGAGCAGATTTCTCATTGGAAATAATAAAAATGAGCAGACAGTAGAGCAGCATCTTTAAAGTATTGAAAAACAAATATGTTAACCTAGAATTATATATTCAGCAAAAATATCTTTCAAATACTAAGAAAAAACAGACACACAAAAGTGACAGAATTGATCACTAGCACAACTATACTGGAAGGAATGTTCAAGGAAGTCCTTGAAACAGAAGAAAAATGATATGAGATAAAATACAAGTAATTAATACTAGATGAAATCTTTACGGAGCTGTGTAAAGAAATGAAGAATATTGGAAATGATGACCAAAAAAGAATAATACATGACTTCTTTCTTTTTTTTATAATAGTTTATTGTCACGTTGGTTTCCATATAACACCCAGTGCTCATCCCCACAAGTGCCCTCCTCCATGCCCATCACCCCCCTTCCCCTCACCCCCATACCCATCAGTCCTCAGTTTGTTCTCAACATTCAAGAGTCTCTCATGGTTTGCCTCCCTCCCTCTCCCCCGCGCCTCCCCCCTTCTTTCTTATTATATAAGTCATCGTAAAATAGAACTGCCTAATAAAAAATACTATATTTTAGAGTTTATAATACAGATAAAAATAAAACGCATAACAAAGTATAAGGGCTAGGAAAGAAGAAATGATTGTATACTATACATGAAATGGAATACCCACTGAGGTTAGCCTTATATCAATAAGCACATGAATTGTCCTAACAATATCAATAATCACATTAAATTTAAGTGGGTTAAACAATTGAGGCAGATATTGTTAGATTAAATACAACACCCACTGTATGCTGCCTATAGAAAATGCACTTAAAATATAGGGAAACAAATAGGTTAAAAGATTAAAAAATATATACTTATGCTCACACTAATAAAATGAAAGCTACAGTGGCTATATCAGTGTATGACAAAGTAGATTCTAGATCAAAGAGTATTTTCAGGATTCAGGTGATTATTTTATAATGCAAAAGGTATCCATTCATAACAATCTTAAATAAGAATGAGCCTAATATGTATAGATTTACAACCGCCAGAATAAACAGATAAACCCAAAAGTATAGGTGTAAGTTTCAATACCTCCCCTCAATAATTTATAGAATGAGTAGACAAAAAGTCAACAAGTATATGGCAAATTTGACCAACACTACCCACCAACTTAATATTTGTAAAACATCCACCTAATAATTGTAAAATATACCTTTTAAAGTACCTGTTTAAAATCCAATCAAGAAATTGGATTTTAAACAATTTAGATTTAAATCCTATTTCTTAAATGTTTATTTATTTTTGAGAGAGAGAGAGTGCATGCATGTGTGCGCATGAGTGGGAGAGGGGCAAAGAGAGAGAGAGGGATAGGCAGAATCTGAAGCAGACTCCAGGCTCTGAACTGTCAGCACAGAGCCCACCATGGGGTTCATCTCACAAACCATGAGATCATAACCTGAGCTGAAGTCGGATGTATAACCGACTGAGACACTCAGGTGCCCCTAGATCCTATTTTTTAAGATTTTAATGTTTGCTTTTAAATCTTTAGAGCATTTCTTTAAAAAACCAATTTACAAGCATTAATGCTGCTTTTCTAATTGTAGAAATGACCTCTTCTAAGCCACATTTCTTTGGGAATTTTAAATGTAACCTATAAAATATGGAAATATACCTAATTATAGAGATATTTTAACATTTTTAAATACACATCTGGCCTAAATGTTCATGCCATATTAAAACCAAAGTCAAAGCAGCAATTAATATAGGATATTATCACCCCATAAAACCATTCATTCTCATTAGAGCCTTCTTATTTTTACCAAATATTAAAGATATTAATAACTTGGAGATTAGGAGCCGCATCAAAAAGATGCTATTTCTGCAAACGTCGTATTCAGTGTTTTAATCAGTCTTTTAATCAATGTTTTATGCTTTTTAAAAAGCTGCTTAGAATATCACTGCACATGTTTTTTTCAAAATCTGACTGCTGTTTTCAAGAGGCCTACTCAGTAGTCCAAAATTTAATAGCATCTGCTTATCTACCACAAAGGTTAAACAGGGATAAAGTTGGCAATAGCTTGAAAGAAATAAGCAGTGCAGAGGAGTGAGAAAATTTAGGATTGGGTTGGCTTTAATGTCACAGATCAACTTAAAAGCAAACTTCTCAGTATTGTTCAGAGGCAGCCTCCTTCGATACATTCTGCCTGAACTGCGCAGTTCAGCCAGGAGGCAGGGAGGGGAGGAAGGGGGGAATGACCTTGTTTCTTATCCCTTTCTCTCCCACCACGTTCAATGTAGAGAATCACTGTTGCGATGCGCTCTGCACATACAGAAAAGCACATGGTTCAAGACACAGAGAAAGATTTGTGTGGTACGTCACAGAGCTAAGCTAACTTTAATATCACCCACCACACATCTATACATTTGTGGTCACTTGTTTCAGGCCTCCCAAAAGCATGATGATGTAATGAGGATGGTTCAGGCACACAGAAACTCACCAATTTATGTCCATTCAGAAAAAAAGGAAGTAGCAAAGCCATTTTTCGACCCAGATCTCCAGTTAACAAATCTAATGTTCTTTTCATTTTTAGACTTTTCTCCTCTTTGGGGGACTGTTATCTTATCTTCCGCATTTAGCTCCACTCTAAACATGCTTTGAATTGACCAGTCCTGGGTTAAATTCTGCACCTGTGTCTCACTGGCTACTTGATCTTTGCCTCATTTTCTTCATCTGAAAAGTAGGAAACATAAAAGTGTATATAAATAAGTTAACATACCTAAAGTATTATTGGAATACATGGACCACTGAAGATGCTCAACAAATATTGTCTCATATGAACGCTGTTAAATCCTTGATTTTAGCATCTTTGTGTTAATAAAATCTAGAAAGTCAATGTTGCAGGTATATTCAAGGTATCTGAATATGGTAATGGATATAAATAACCTGTGGAGAGCATATCAACCACATAAAAGTAATTTGGAGCCATGCCTTCATAGAATATTTCTGAAACTAAATGTTATTTATTAGTGAATTAGCCTTGAGATTACTTGGTAATGTGAATTATTTGGGTTACGGTTGGCTTTTACCCCAATTACATTGATAATGTAAGAACTATTGTCTTGATTTTCTTATCTTTGTGTATTATGGGATGACTGGAAGACTGATCATTATTAATCTTTCAAGCCAGACTTAGAGAATTTTTATGATCGTATATTAGGTATGGAAACACTTTCATTTCTTTTGCCCACTTTCCAAGGAGTTTTGTTAGCTGATGATCAAGAAACGCACATGATGTACATCATGAATATTTGAGACTCCAGTACCTGGGTCTCTTTCGTATTCGTATTAGCATTTCTGATTTCCTTCCCTTAATAAAGTTATCATCAATTTATTATGGTAATTAATGAAGATGACCTAGGAAAAGATGTTTCCCTTAAATAGATGCTTTTTAAATACTAATAAATAATTTTGCTATTTAAAATTTTCATGACAAATTTATTACATGAAAAAATGTACCATAAATTATAGATACCCATCATTAGTAATGTATAGACTATCCAGTGTCAGACATATTAAATAGAGAGTACCTTAAAATAGCCCTCGTTGCTGTGGCTGTAATTGTGTGCTCACTGTTTGCAGGCATATTAAATATCTCTGTTTCAGTTCAGTAATATCTTACTCTGAGGATTTTTTTTTTTATACAATTCGCAAGCAGCTTGTAATCGCTATCGCCCTTAAACAGCATTACAAGGATAAGAGGCTGTTGGCTTTGGTCAAGCGAGGCTGGGTTTCAATGGGTTAACGGGGATCATTGCTTCAGAGACTGTTCATAGCCTCAGACTTCACAGCCCTCACAGAGGCTGGCTCTGTAATAAGTCTCACATTACATGCGGATTAGATTTGTAGAAATCCTGTAACTCAATAGGTACCTGCCTATTCTCTCCTGGCGTCAGCCTGCCTGCACTGCTTTGCTCTGTAGACATACCTGGCATTCCACCCGTGCCTCTCACTTACTAAGTGAACTGGAGTCTGCCTACCGAAACATTGGGGTATTGTTGTGAAGGAGAAAACTCCCTGACAGACAAGCGAAGTGTGAAGTTGGGCTTGCAATGCCTTGTTACCACCCTGCGCAGTGCACATGCTGCTCTAACTAACTGCCTTATGCCTTCTAGCGAGGCTGGTGTGCAGCGATTTCCAGGGGTTTCTAAGTAGAATACAGTCTCCCTCCGGAAGTAGGACGGCCACTGGACACCTTTTGCTTCTCTGCTCTGTCCTTCTCTCCCCCTCACCCATGGCCCGGCTCACCCACCCCGGTCTCGCCGGCCTCTCCTCCCAACACTTGTGCTTTGACAAACATGTTTACACTCCGAGGCATGAAAACAAAACCAACAGCGACAACAACAAAAAAACGGGCTTTTGGCACCAAAACCTACAACAGTCAGTGCACGGATTTCTGGGAGCTGTGCCAAATGCGATAAGCATTGCTATTTTAACACGTATCTCTAGTTCTCAGCACAAATCATTCATTAAATAATTAGCATGTTACCTTGTTAAGAATCTTTAAAATTAAGGTAAGGTTTTCATACAGGAAGCCCATCAGATTGTTTAGCATCTCTTTCTAATTACGCATTAATCCCTCCCAGGAAGAATGAGTCACTCAAGCAAGTGAACTTTCAAAGATAAGGGATTTCTCTTTTGTAAACTGCAATTAACAGCTTTTAACAGCCAGCGTTGCTCGGGTTTTCCCAGCAGTCCGGAATGATTCCGAAGAATTTTTCCTCGCGCTAATTGTTCAACTAACCACTGACGAAGTGGCGATGTTTATGACAAATGGGGAGATGGATGGAGAAATAAGAAACCCGACCGAACCCAAAAGGAACCGGAACCTTGAGTCACATTGCAATTCCATACAGCATCCTTCTTACAAGAGACTTTTCCAGTGTGTCAAATAGCAGCACCCTCTTTGGGGACACAATGTGGCATTCTGTGTGACAGCTTGGATGCAGTCCATGTGCCTTTCCCAGGGGCAAAACTTATCAAAGTGTGGTCGTCAGACTGTGACATGTGCCCTAGTTATAAGCACACTTTTTTAAATATAAAAATTCATTTTAAAGTTGTATTTAGAAAAAGCTTTGAAGATATCCCCAAGTCCTACAACTCTGTACCATTTAAATACTTGTTTCTAATTTTTAGTAGCAAAAGCAAAGATTAAATCTTCACCTTTACATGTAAATACATGAATTAGGGTTCTATGTCGTCTGCGATGTGGCTGGTAATTCTAGAGTAGTAGGCACCCATGTTTTGAGTGGCTTTGTACACTTTGTTTTTTTTGTGTATTATTATTATGGGGAAAACTATAAGCTGTTTCTTTCCTAAAAGCTCTCAGACTTCATCATTTTCCAGAAGAGATATATGAAAAACAAAGGGGGTGGTGCAGGTCTTATGCCATTCAAAAAGGGAAAGCAACACTGATTTTTCATGCATATTGAATATTTTGTTAATTAGAGTCTGTCTTCGTTCTCTATGGGAGCAGTTTCACCTGTGAACCTATACGTGGTTTTAGACCACGATGGGATCTCAAAAGTAATCTAATCCCACCTCCTCACTTTATAGAACATGAAGGTAAAACTAGGGAGGCCAAGTGACTTATCCACGGCCACACATTAATTCATGGTGAATCCAGAAATAGAACCAGGTCCGTTAACACCCAATCCAGAAGTTCTCCACTTTGACATACCCCACAGTCTGCCTTCCAGCTGTGGGAAGCCGTCACTTCCTGAGTTCATTCTGAAGAATGATTCTCAGCCGCGCTCCTCCAGCTGTTATCTCCACTTACAATTCAAGGAGGAAGAGGGAACAATGACCTCAGCAGGTCCTTTGGAAAATAACCATCGAATAGAGGGACTGAAAGTAAACTGATAAACCAACAAACTCTATCCTGAAGAGCGGAGCATGGGTGGATTCCAGGTTGACTTTGTCACTAGCGAGGGGAGCAGAAGTCTCTTTTCTATTTAATCCTCATGATCCCAGCAGCTCATCAAGTGCTCTCAGCACACTTTGAAAGTAGAAAACTTTCTTGCATGTTTTGAAAATTTACCTATATGTTGGAGACCAACCTTCGTTCCTAATAACTTTACAACTTATCACAGGGATAGTATAAACATAAAAAAGCACAAAAAAGCCTACTTACCCCAGAAGTCCAAATGAAAGTTGGAATTAATTTAATGATATTTAATATTACATATGTAAAGCTGATGGCTTAGTGTGTTATACATGTCATACTAATTGAGTTTTTTGTTTTTTTTCTTCACTTAAGTTGTTGTTTATAAGTCACACTGGGAAACTATAAATTTCAACACACGTACAAACACACACACACACACACACACACACATTCACTCACCTACATTTATGTAGACATACCAAGACCCTTGGTATAGTAAAAAAACAAAACAAAACCCAAAAATCAAAAACCAACCATATTGGCTATTCCCATTTATTCAGCCAGTATATATTAAGAGTCAATTCTTGCGATAGCTGCTATGCAGGGAATCCAAAAAGTATGTGATAAGGCCATCTTTCTCAGAAAATTACAATCTCTCTTGGTGAGACGGAAAACATAATAAAAGAGCTAGTGACAGTGTAAAGATGATGTTTAATAAAATGCCAAAATGAGGACTCCAAAGGATGTTATATTAGGTATTTATAGAAGGAAAGACAATCAGAATTGCTTTAATTGGAGAAATGCTTACTAAGAAATTGAGAATTAAATTGGGCCCTGAAGACTGTGTCAGATAGATCTAGTTTTAATTTTCTGTTTAGAAGTTTGAGGATAGCATAAATATTGAAGAAATTAAAGACAAATCTCTGTAAATTCACACCCAGTTTTATATACACAGTTGTGGCCAGACTGTAATTATGTGTGTTAACTCTTTTATCAATAATCCATAAATTTTCTAGTTCTTCAGATTCTTCCAAGTGCAATTTAAGTCCCAACTTCTTCAGAATTACATTCAGAATAACTTCAGTTAATAGTGTTTGTTTCCTTTCCTGAACACTTCTAGTACTTAATGCATAAACTTGTTTTTACACAAGGATGTACCAGAAATATTCTGAAAAGTAAATTCATCCGCATCTAGGGTAGAGTTTTCCTAAATATCTCATGAAATCTTGGGAAACAAGATGGAGGAATGTGAAGAGGACAGTAGTACAGATCATGGATCTATAAGTGGAATGACCCAAGGTATGAAAATTAACAGCAATATTACTGAATTGCTTGTTTTGTTTAAATGTAAATCAGGGGCACGTGGGTGGCTCAGTTGGTTAAGCATCTGACTTCGGCTCAGGGCATGATCTCAAGGTTCGTGGGTTGGAGCCCCACGTTGGGCTCTGTGCTGACAGCTAGCTCAGAGCCTGGAGGGTCTCTCTCTGACCCTTCCCTGCTCACACTGTCTCTATCTCTCTCACACAAATAAATAAAACATTAAAACATTTTTAAATAAATATAAATCAATTATTTGACTTATTTTGTAAAGGATTTTAAATAAGAAATAATCTCAATATATGTTTCATCAAAGGGAATCTTAATATCTATACGTTCAATACTTTGTTTCTGAAATTTTCCAAGCATTTATGCCAACCATTTGTCCACTCCACAAATCAAACATAAACTTTCAAGTGAGTTTAGTGCCATCAGTTTCTGCCTTTGGAGACTGTACTTTAAGTCTACTTTAAGACTATTAACTTCATTCAAAATATTTAACATTATCTTTTGGTTTGGACTTCAGAGTAGTTTCTTCACCTGCTTAAATGGGATCTTCATTTTTCCTGGGTAGACTCGATTTTTGGAAAATAGCCAAAGGTTTGAGAAAAGCCAGCTAAAATAGGAACAGGGGCTATATAGGAACAGAATTTAATTTTTGGTGTTCCTCCTGAGATTCTATGAAAGTAGCTCAAATCAGAGCAACGTTTTGAGTGATGGCAACATAATTTTACCAGCTTCCCAAGGGGACTGCTTTAGAGGCGGTATTGAACTGCAGTTAAGAGCATTCACATCAAAGCTGACCATACCATAGATGCGTAAAGGTGTGAAATGTCTATTGCTCTACCATTTCACCTGATATTTGTTGTCCAGCCTAACTAATTTTATGTGTAATAATCAAACTGTTGATATAAAATTTAAAACATTTCACAAGGGTTTAGTCTGTGTGGCAAACCTCTTATTAGAAAATGATATTAGCCTAATAAGTCATGGTTAACAAAGAGCCAGGCAATCCTTTCTTTGAAATATTAATCAAGCTACATTACAAGTGTTAGCAGAGTCTTCTATGATTCCAAAGTTTGGAGAGGGAGAAAAGATGATATATTAAACACTCACAATTGAATGAAGTTTTTTCTTTGGGAAAATGATAATCTCACACAGATAGAACAACTGCTCTGCGCTCTGACCAACGTTATATGAAAACAAGCGGTAGGTGCATGTTTTAGAAAAAAAGGCAAAGGTGTTGGTTATATGCTCAGTCAGTCGTTAATAGTTACAGGAGGCTTACTTCTTCATGTGTGAATGGCTCACACACTTTACTAATCATCACTGGTAAGACTGAAAGGGACTTATGATAGTGTTCTTTTAATATGTGGACTAAAACCTAATTCTGTAGTTCACCTGGCATTTGAAATAGACTTCATTTCAGAAATTGAAGACTCTACTATAGGTTTAACTTCTGAAAGGACTTTGCTTGTGACAATAATTATACTTTATGTTTCTAATACATTTATTACGTTGGATTTTCCCTCCAGTGATCTCTTAGTCAATTTTTTTAATTTTGAAAATTTGAAAAGCATTCATAATTCTACCAGCATAAAATGATACTGTTACAATATTGGTATTTTACATGTCTGGTTTCCATTCACAGCAATATGTAATTTAACTAAGTTTTAATCACAGTATAAATACTGTGCTTTTTTTCATTCATCTTGATATTAACTATATTGTTTTCCAAACTAATACTTGTAAAGCCTTTTAAGGTTTCTATTATATATGTATAACATTTAAAATGATCTCTGTGAAACCTGTAGGATTAGCAAATCTCATGTTCACCAAGCGTAAGATGGGTAGACAACTCAACATGTAGCCTCACAGTATGTAGTAAGGGATTCATTTACAGAGAAGAATTCTGGACTGTGTGGCCTGAGATTGAGTCCTGGCTTGGCCACTGGATGTTTAAACTCTTTAACCCTATATGTCTTCCTTTGTAGTTGGGGAAATACCATTTAATAGAATTGTTTGGGGGATTAAATAAAATAATTAATATTGAAGCATTTAGTACAATGTCTCATATGGAATAAACCCTCAATCAGTATGAACAGACTAGCAGTCAGGTCCTCCATTGTCCATCTCAATGCTCTCCCTTATGTATCATGTTGAGGACCTGGGAGTCTACACAATGATTGAATACATAGGATAATCTCCATAGCTTCTATACATCATTTACTGACCTGTTGGATTATCACAGTCAATATTTCATGGTGACTCTACAATTCATATTTTCTCAGAAATACTTCAGCAGCTTTTTCTGTGCAAGGTTGTATTTTTTTCCCCAATGCTGAACATGATTGACAAAGAAATAGAAGAGAACTACCCAATGAAGTCTCAACACAAAGTGTTCACATTTGAAATGCTAAGATCCTCCAAATGCTGAGCCCCATCATTTGCACACATCCAAGTAGATTCGAAATACATAATTTACTTCTTACCTCTTACGAAGACCAAGTTGACATCCGTACATCTTCCAGTTCTGCCATCCTGCATCCCACACATAGTTGTAAATGCTGGCATAAAATAAACAAAGCCATAGGCTTAGCATTTTTAAGGTGAGATGGGCTTTTTCATGCTCTTAATTATTTCAGTTTGCCTGTATGTGAACTAGAGGATTGAATTTGTAAAGTGGAGTGAGATTATGATGCATTAATCTTATTCCAAATGTTAATTTATGGGTTTCATAAGATCTACTTTGCTTTAGAGCTCAGAAAATGCTTTTCTCAGTAGCTCAATGGCTCAATTTCCATGGCAGTGCCACTTCAAGAAAATTGACGAGTTATCAGAATGAGAATTTTTGTCCTATGGTGTCTGAGTATCTAGTAATAAATTTCATCCTGCCCCATTCAGAGCACTATAATTTAAACACCCACACACACCCACACAATTGCAATTGTGGAATAAAAACAAAAATCTCAATATTAGCATCGCAAATCTTTCTTGCATAAAATAATATGTATTTTTTATCAGCCTGGGTAGGACCTTGTATATATGTTGCAAATGTAAATGTGAAAATAATTTCGAGCACATTTATTAAATTAATATCTTCTATGGACAAACTGTAATGAAAGGTGCACTTGGAAGTCTAGTGTTTAGAGCTTGAGTTGTCCCCTGTCACCACTCCATTGTGAAATTAGAGCTGACTTGTAAAATTATTTGGCCCACAGTTAGGGTTATCAACTCACGTTGGTTTGACTGGACTGTCCTAATTTTAAAACTGAAAGTCCTGCATATGAGGAAGCCTTGCAATCCTGGGCAATCTGGAGCAGTTAGTCACCCTATGAAGGAAGGGAACATTGAGAGAGTTCTATGCTTTGGCTTTGGAGGAGAAGGGAGAAGAATGACCTAAATAGTAATGGACTGAAATACTGGAAATATTCACATCATTTTGGACCTCTGGAAGATCCTTGAGCTACATCAAAGAGGAAGGACTGCTTACAAATGTTGCTGAACTGAAGGCCATGTACCATCTACAAATCTGGGACTGAACTTTCCTGACTCTAGCCCATTTAGAACCATTCCAGAGATGTTAGCTTGCTGAAAGTTACATATCTGCCAGCACGGACCTCACCCCTTCCTGTGCCTCACCTGCTTCTTTTGCCTCTTTTGTTTTTACTACACCTGACCATTTGGTCCATTTGTGTCTTTGATCTTCTCCCTATTGCTCTTCAGGTAGCCTACAGTGAACTTCCCCTACTTGCATTCCAACTGACCTGACCACTTTTTAACTTAGTTTTCCATACTTGAACATTTTTTTTCAATATCTGCCTTCTGGATAAATCCTATCTTGTGGCTCCTAATTGCTATATCTTACTTTTGCTGTTAGGATTCCTGTGTGGAGAATGGAGGCTCTGGCTTCCCTCATATTTTTAAAAAACAAACATATTATTGGAAGGGGGTCATGCAATCATTTTGCTTTTTGCAGAATTTTTTTCTTCAGAGGCTAAATTACCTTAAATGGCTTTAATAATATGTCTTCATTAGCTTTTGTTTTCTCAGTGCAGAAAAATTCTTCCTCATATCATGCACAGTGTCATGTATTAGTCCAATTCACAATGCTTTGGTTGTTTTAGTTATTCTTTGTGGCCTTGACAAACCTATAAATTTATAAGGTAGGAAGACAGATAGTCATCTTGTTAAATTTTGATTCATTTCCTAGATCACTATTATTTTATAAATATTTTTGCATCTATTATGTGTTAGACTCTGAAGGATGAAAAAGACCTCTGAAAAATTTGGGGGAAACAAGGTGAGCCGTGGTCATTCCAAGGTCATAGTACAGAGCCTGTCACATAGTAAGTATCAAAGTACATGAACATAAGTATGTGAGATAGCTACTTCAAAAAATTTTATGTTCTCTTTGCAATTTTTGTGGCATTTTTCTGCTTTTTATACTTTGTAACTTGTGATTTCTTTCACACTCTAATTACATTTTCACTCATGTACCTAATTTGAATTAGTAAATTATTTTTCTTTTTTTTTTCCCAGTAGTGTCCTTCAAATCATATATGCTTCAGGCACCATAATACTTAAATCCAACTGTGCTCATTTAGAAAAAAAAAAAAAGTAACAAGTACTACTTAGTTCTAAGCTCTAGGGTTTCTGTCACTTTAAAAAAATGTATCAGGGGGGCACCTGGTGGCTCAGTCAGTTAAGCGTCCAACTTTGGCTCAGGTCATGATCTCATGGTTCGTGGGTTCGAGCCCTGCGTCGGGCTCTGTGTTGACAGCCAGCTCAGAGCCTGAAGACTGTTTCAGATTCTGTATCTCCCTCTTTCTGACCCTCCTCTGCTCACACTGTCTCTCTCAATCTCTCTCTCTTTCTCTCAGAAATAAATAAAAACATTTTAAAAAACTAAAAAATTTTAAAAAATTAAAAAATGTATTAAGATGTCCTTTGTCCTTTCTGCACCAGAAACTACTAGCTATACAAAGAATCTGATTTCTAGTATATTAAAAATATATTCATATATTTTCATATATTATAAGGATTCATCATACTTTCGTGGCATATGAAATAGATATTTCTGTGGATTGAAAAGAATATCCTTGTTAGCTTCTCAAGTATTTCTGACTAACTGTTGGTATGGCTGTTAAGTGGGAATGAGCTTTCTTGTGGTCATGAAATATTTTTATAGTTTCACCCATTCTTCTAGTAGTGGTTTAAAGAGATTGTTGAAAGCAAATGGAAAAGAAGATAAAAGAGAAGGGTTTTAGCTTGTTCCCAATACTACAAGTTTAGTAAGTTATAAACCATGTGCTTTATGCATACTTCCTGTAATCTCTTACTTAAAGCTTTGTGACAGGTTTAATATAGCAAAATTAGACATGCTGCCACAGTCCTTCTGACAGCTACCTGGTTTCCATGCACTAATGCCACTGGCTTCTTGCCCAACACAAACAAATACATTTGAAAAGAAGGCCAAGGAACACATCAAGTGAAATCAGGGAGCATGAAAATAAGAAGTAGATTTCAGCATGTAAACACTACATGCTTCTGAAAAATCTTTAAACATTACTCAGCACTCGCTCAGAAGGAGGGGAAGATGACTGTGTACTTGTTACAGGTATTTAAAGAATGCCTAATATAAGGTAAATAATTCAAAATAATCTCGAATTTAAAATACATTGCATCACATTTTTTTCCACTTCATACCCAGTTAGAGTCTTCAGGATAAATTCAGATGAAATAGTTTCATAATAAATCTATTGCTTTCTATATACGTAGACTTAGAAATATGTGAAGTAATTTTCTTTTACTTGCATCAAAATAGTTTCATCATTTTGTAGGTTAAGCCAGGTAATTCATGGGGCACAATAACTCAAGAAGACAATAAGTAGATTTAAAACCATTGTTTATTTTTCGCTTTCACAATCTTAGTCGCAATCATATCTATAAAATTTTGATAATGGCAAGCACTTAAATAGAATCATTGCCTTAGGATCTGGTAGAGAAAAGTGAATGTAGAATAAAGAATATTGGGGAAAAAATCCAAATTTTTGACAATTTATCTATTTACAGCACTGTTAAAAAATCCTGATGCCTTATTTTATCAGATAAGGCAATAGAGGAAAGGGGAAAATGGAATGACAATCCTGTAGAATCCAATGTTCAGAGGTTATGATTCCTGTTAGCACTCTTTCTTCTTTTTGTCCACTCATGTAAGTCCTTACATTTTGGATTTATTTACTATGTATTATACTGAGTCAGATTCAAATTTATACTATGTACCTGTTCTGTATTTTCAAAGGTAGTTTTGAGTAGTATTTTTGTTGTCATTCTTGGTGCTACTTTGCCCTTCAATAAGCCGATTTTGAGCCTTTGATTCATTCTTTGCGACTTAGGGGAAAATACAATTCATTATAAAGACAAAAGAAGCAAATTTAATAAAATTTATACAACCATAAGCAACATAAAATATTTCAGGATTGTTTTAGTGATTATTATCCATGTTGTATCATGTTAACCAAAGTGAATATATCTGTACAGTTTTGAAGCAGAGACACAATATTTAGAAATAATAATTATTAAAAATGTATCAGAAATGGAAGGGAAATCATAATAAAAATATATCACACATATTAGATTAGCAATTTAAAAGCCTGACAAAAGCAAATGTTGCTGAGGTTATGGAAAAATGGGAAATATTATATGGTTGATGGCAATGTAAATTGGTACAATTTCTATGGAAAATAATAAATCAGTCTCTAGAAAAACTATAATGTGTGTGACATTTTTATTTAGTAACTCTACTTATACTCATTCTAAATTATTATTTATGGGAACAAGAAGGCATGTCTCAAGGTGTTTATTGGCATTGATTGTCATTGAGGAAAAAAAAAAGGACATAACCCATTTATTGAGAGAGGATAAAGTGACCTAAGCTCAATGAAGAAATAAAAAAGTAGAACAATTTATAATCCAGATATTTGAAGTTATCAGATATGGATTTACTTTTTTCTAAGTTTATTTATTTTGAGACAGAGACGGTGTGAGTGGGGGGAGGGGCAGAGAGAGTGCAGGAGAGAGGATTCCAAGCAGACTCCACACTGCCAGTAAAGAGCCTAATGCAGGGCTCAAACCCACAAAACCATGAGATCATGACCTGAGCCGAAACCAAGAGCCAGACGTTTAACAGACTGAGCCATCCAGGAGACCCTATCAGATATGGATTTAAAATAGCTATGATTAACATGCTTAAAAGAAATAAGTGCCAAAATAGAAAGTCTTAAAACAGCATAAGAAGAAATTATGAATATGTGAAAAACCAATATCTAATATTAAGAACTAATTAGATGCGTCTAACATCAGAGCAGAAGAGTGACTTAGTAGACAGAAAGAGAAGTCAGATGAAATTATGCAGGATGAGGCTAGAGTGAAAAAAAATGATGAAAATGTACAAAAGAGCATAAAAGATATGTGAGACCAGATGAAATATTATAAGGTACATACAATTGGAGTCCCAGAATGAGGGGTGAAAAAGAGAGAGAATGAGTCAGAACTTTCCAGGACTGATGAAATCATGAAGTCACATGTTTAAGAAGCTCTTCAGGAAATACAAAACTGGGGCGCCTGGGTGGCTTAGTCGGTTAAGCGTCCGACTTTCGCTTAGGTCATGATCTCACGGTTCGTGGGTTCGAGCCCCGCGTCGGGCTCTGTGCTGACTGCCAGCTCAGAGCCTGGAGCCTGTTTCAGTCTGTGACTCCCTCTCTCTCTGACCCTCTCCTGCTCACGCTGTCTCTCTCTCTCTCTCTCCTAGAAATAAATAAAACATTAAAAAAAAAAAAAAGGAAATACAAAACTGACACTACAGTTAGATGTATATAGCAATCTGCTGGACATCAAGATCTAAGAGGTAGAGACAGACAGACACACACACACACCATATTACCTTCCAGTGATCTCAAGAGTGACAACTGTCTTCTCATCAGAAATGATGGAAGCCAGAAAATAATGAAATGACATTTTTAAGGTGCTGAAAGGAAATAAAACTGCCTATTAGGACTTCAAATCCAATGTCTCAAAATTAAAGTGAAATAAAGATGTTTGAGGGGGAAAAAAACCCCAAAAGCTGAAATAATATATTATCAGTGGACCCACACTGTAAGACATAATAAGGGGAGTTTTTCAGGTAGGAGGGAAATAATCAGAGATTGAAACACAGATGTTCAGAAAATGCAACAAAGGGCATTAAAAAGAATATACAAATTACCATCCTTTTCATGTATTTATCTTTTTAAGGTAGATACAATATACAAAATTGACATCCTAGACAATAAGGTAAATCACATGTATCAAATGATTAAAAACCCTGCAAAGTAACTTCTCTGACTACAGAGGAGTTAGACTAGAAATAAGAACCTAATGATAGCTCATAAAAATGCTCAAATATTTATAAATTAAGCAACAGAATTATAGGTTACCTGTGCATCAAAGAAGAAAACTCAAATCAATTTTATAAAATATTTTGGACTAAATAATAATGAAAATATCACACCACCTAGAATTTTAGGGCATGCAGGTAAAATGGAGTGTAGACACACATACAAATTACTGATAATAGGAAAGAAAAAATGGACATCTTACAGATCCTCCAGGTAATAATAGGTTAAAAAAAAAAAAGAACAGAGTTAGACAAATAACTTTAAAAATGTAGATTAAATGAAAAAATTTTCTAGAAAAAAATAACAACTTACCCGAAGTAACAAGAAGAAGAAGAAAATTTAAATAATTCATTATTTATCAGACACTGAGGGTTTATTATAGAGAAAGCTTACCTAGAATTCCCAGCTGAATTCTTGCAAATATGTACTGAAGATGTAACACTAATCTAACCATTTTTTTTCAGAGAACATATAAGCCTGAAATAACAAAATACAAACAAAATTTTCCAAATAATAAAAAAAGAGAAAACACTTTCCAACTAATTTTCATTAAGTCTGGCACAACCTTGATACCAATATCTGAAAAGAATATTAAAACAAGAGACAATTTTAGGTCAGCAACTCTCATGAACCCAGATGCAAATTATAAACAAGATATTAACATATTATATTAAACAATGTATTTAAAAGGATATAAAGAATTTTTGGATCCATGTTTACCATGGATACTGGACTGTAACTCTCCTTTATAGTGGGGTCTCTGTCTGCTTTGGGAATCAAAGTAATGTTGGCTTCATAGAATGAGTCCAGAAGCTTTCCTCCTGTTTCTATTTTTTGGAACAATTTGAGAAGGATGGATATTAATTACACTTTAAATGTCTGATAGAATTCCCCTGGGAAGCCATCTGGCCCAGGAGTTTTATTTGTTGAGAGATTAAAAAACATTTTTTTAACATTTATTTATTTTTCAAAGAGACAGAGATAGAGAGACAGAGTGTGAGAGGGGGAGGGGCAGAGAGAACTCGATGTGAGGCTTGAACTCATGAACTGTGAGATCATGACCTGAGCTGAAGGTGGACGCTTAACCAACTGAGCCACCCAGGAGCCCCTGTTGGGACATTTTTTGATAACTGATTAAATTTCTTCACTAGTTATGGGTTTGTTCAAATTTTCTATTTCTTCCCATTTGAGTTTTGGAAGTGTGTGGGTGTCTAGGAATTTGTCCATTTCTTTCAGGTTGTCCAGTGTGTTGGCATATAATTTTTCACAATATTCTCTAATAATTGCTTGTATTTCTGTGGTGTTGGTTGTGATCTCTCCTCTTTCATTCATGGTTTTATCTATTTGGGTTCTCTCTTCTTTTTGAGGAGTCTGCTAGGGGTTTATCAATTTTGTTTATTCTTTAAAAGAAAACAGCCCTTAGATTCATTGATCTGTTCTACTGTTTTTTGTTTTCTGTTTTGTTTTGTTTGGATTCTATATTGTTTATTTCTGCTTTAATCTTTATTATTTCTCTTTCTGCTGGCTTTGGGATTTCTTTGCTGTCTTGCTTCTAGTTACTTTAGGTCTAAGGTTAGGTTTTGTATTGGGATTTTTCTTGTTTCTTGGGATAAGCCTGGGTTGCAATGTATTTTCCTCTTATGACTACCTTTACTGCATCCTAAAGAGTTTGGACTATCACATTTTCATTTTCATTTGCTCCCACATATTTTTTTAATTTCTTCTTTAATTGCTTGGTTGACCCATTCATTCTTTAGTAGGATATTCTTTAGCCTCCATGCATTTGGAAGCTTTCCAAATATTTTCTTGTGGTTGATTTCAACTTTCATAGCATTGTGACCTGATAATGTACATGGTATGATCTCAATTCTTTTATATTTAGGGCTGTTATGTGACCCAGTATGTAATCTATCTTGAAGATTATTCCATGTACAATCATGAAGAATGTGTTTTCTGCTGCTTTTGGATGAAAAATTCTGAATATATCTGTCAAGTCGATCTAGTCCAGTGTATCATTCAAGGCCATTGTTTCTTTATTGATTTTATACCTAGATAATCTGTTGTGGAATCATTTTAAAGAACACAATTATGGAAAATCTCCAAAGAAAGACAAATTAGATCTAGTTCTGAGACAAACTGGTAAATATAGTATTTGTGAGTTCTGAGGTAGCAATGACTATTTGTGGCATGAATTCCTAACAACCCAGTAGAATACCTTCCATGCTGTAGCTACTCAATGAATGCTTAATTACCTATGAAGCAGCTTTGGACAGACAACTTTTCTTGAAAGACACACATGGATCCAAGTGGGGAGGGAGACAACTCCTAACCACATCTTCCCCTTTCCCGGACCTTGACCTCCACCTTTAACATTTAAGCTGGTTCTACCATAGTGGAGAAGCAAGTTTTGAAGGGCTATGTGCAGGACTTACATAGTTAACTTTTTTCTTCTCTAAATAATAATAATTAAATTGTGGATAATCTGTTTTATTTTTCAGTACTAATTTAAAATATTTTTAATTGTATCAAATTTAGATAATATAATTTACAAAGAAGAATTACCAACATTATGTTCCTATAGACTCATTCTATATTATGCATGAGCAATGGCCTTGTTACATATTTAGGTACAATGACTTAATGCTGTGAGTCTAAAGATAATAGAAAATGGACACGTAATTAACATTATATATACAAAACTCAGAATATTTTCCCATGTTTTCCCATAGCTCTTTAAGCACTTAAATATAAATTCATAAAGTATGTATGTATGTTCAAACATTGAAAATATGTAATTAAGTATAGTCAACCACTTGGTTATTCTGTTAGAAGTTTCATTAATTGGTTGTGTATACAATATTCAACTATTTCTTCTACACTATTATTTGACTATAAGTTTATATTCGATCTTCGTCCTGTCTGCCAGGCTATCAAGGCCATTCTGCTTTCTTTCTTTTTATCTTTTTTAAAAAACATTTACATCCAAGTTAGCATATAGTGCAACAATGATTTCAGGAGTAGATCCCTTAATCCCTCTTACCATTTAGCCCATCCCCCCTCCCACAACCCCCTCCAGCAACCCTCTGTTTGTTCTCTATATTTGAGTCTCATGTTTTGTTCCCCTCCCTGTTTTTATATTATTTTTTCCCTTCTCTTATGTTCATCTGTTTTGTATCTTAAGTTCTTCATATGAGTGAAGTCATATGATATTTGTCATTCTCTGACTAATTTGTCATTCTCTAACTGACTAATTTCACACTAAATACCCTCTAGTTCCATCCATGTAGTTGCAAATGGCAAGATTTCATTTTTTTGATTGCTGAATATATATATATATGTATATATACATATGTACATATATATATCAATATCTATCTATCTATATATACATATGTACATATATATATCAATATATATCTATCTATATCTATATCTATATATATCACATCTTCTTTATCTATTCATCCTTCAATGAACATTTGGGCTCTTTCCATGCTTTGGCTATTGTTGATAGCGCTGCTATAAACATTGAGGTGATTCTTCGAATCAGCACACCTATGTCCTTTGGATGAATACCTAGTAGAGCAATTGCTGGGTGGTAGGGTAGTTCTATATTTTAATTTCTTGAGGAACCTCCATTCTGCTTTCCAGAGTGGCCGCACCAGTTTGCATTCCCACCAGCAGTGCAAAACAGATCTTTCTCCGCATCCTCACTAACATCTGTTGTTGCCTGAGTTGTTAATGTTAGCCATTCTGACAGGTGTGAGGTGATATTTCATTATGGCTTTGATTTGTATTTCCCTGATGATGAGTGATGTTGAGCATTTTTCATGTGTCTGTTGACCATCTGGATATCTTCTTTGGAGAATTATCTATTCGTATCTTTTGCCCTTTATTTGTTTTTAGGTGTTGAGTGTGATAAGTTTGATAAGTTCTTTATAGATTTTAGATACTAACCCTTTATCTTATGTCTCATTTGCAAATATTTTCTCCCATTCTGTCAGTCGCCTTTTAGTTTTGCTGATTGTTTCCTTCTCTGTGCAGAAGTTGTTTTTTTGTTTTTTTGTTTTTTTGTTTTTTTAATTTTGATGGGGTCCTAATTGTTCATTTTTGTTTTTGCTTCTCTTGCCTCCAGAGACGTGTTGAGTAAGAATTTGCTGTGGCTGAGGTCAAAGAGGTTTTTGCCTACTTTGTCCTCTGGGATTTTGATGGGTTCCTGTCTTACATTTAGGTCTTTCATCCATTTTGAGTTTATTTATGTGTATGGTGTAAGAAAGTGGTCCAAGTTCATTTTCTGCAGGCCATTCTGGTTTCAACGAGAAGAGTTAGTATCAGTGTTTTATGTTGGTTCGGTGTTTCTGAGTGGTCACCCTCCTTTGTGTTATGTTCACTTTTTAAAATATTTTTAATCACAAAAAGTTTATATAACCATTATAAAAATACAGAAGTAGGTAAAATAGGAAGATGAGGTTTTCTCTCTGTATACTCTTAAATCCCTTAGAGTTAACAATTGCTTTCAACTTGGATTATTTTATTAGGAACATTTTTGGCCAAAAATAACCCTCAATATGAAAATAAGTGCAAAATTTTAGGATCCCACTTAAAACCATCTTTTTAAAAAAGTTTATTTATTTATTTAAAAGAGAGTGAGGAGAAGGGGTAGAGAAAGAAGGAGATCAAGAATCCCAAGCAGGCTCTGCACTGTCAGGACAGAGCCACATGCAAGCTCTATTTCACAAACTGTGAAATCAGGACCTGAGCTGAAATCAAGAGTTGGACTCAATCAGCTGTGCCACCCAGGTGCCCCCAAACTTAAAACTATCTTAAATAATCAGTTTCCTTAGAATCTTAAAGTAAGGGAAATAATGCTCCTGAAATTCTAACCTGATGTTTTTCTGTGTCAATGACTAACCAAGAATAGGAATTGGGAATAAGGACAATTTCAGACTTCTTGTTCTAGTCATTTGTTAGCAAAAAGCCAAAATAGTAGTCTCATGATTACATTCACTTAGCTTGCCAAATTCTACATTTGAGAAAAAAAATCAAAAATTGCAAAGTAGTACACATATCTGTTAAAAATTTCAGTGGCCCAGAATCTTCATATTTTCTTCTAACAGCATTTCCCTATCTGTATCTTCTAAATTTCAGTGGAACTTCTCTCCTGATTGATGATTTCCTGAGATAACTACCCTCTAAATCTCAAACTTTATGTTTTTCTTTTCACTTGACTGTGAGCTCTTGTAGACAAAGACTTTGCCTATTATTCATTTTTATCCCCAGTCCTTAGCATTTTGTCTGGCATTTGGTAAGGGTTAGATTAGTAAATCCAGTCCTTGTTTAAAAAAAAAGAGGGGAGTCTGGCTGGCTCAGTCGGTTAAGTGTTCAACTTTGGCTCAGGTCATGATCTCATGGTTCGAGAGTTCAAGCCAGGCATTGGGCTCTGTGCTAACAGCTCAGAGCCTGGAGCCTGTTTCAGATTCTGTGTCTCCCCCTCACTCTGTTCCACTCCCATTCATGCTCTCTCTCTCTCTCTCTCAAAAATAAACTTAAAAATAAATAAATAAGTAAATAAATAATAAATAAAAAAGAAAGTGAAAGAGATTTTCAGATTTATTTACAAATTACCTTGAACTAAATATAAGAGGAAGATAATTATATCATTACTGTTCAGAATGCTAAATGGTTGTTCACACACTCAGTTGTTCATTCCTAAACATATGCAGGCTTATGTATCTAAAGGACTCACCTAGGAGGGAATCAGACCATAAGAGGGTTGGATTAATGTAACCTAAATAATAATTATTCAATGTGATCAAATTGTCTTGCACATGCAGTATTCTTTGAATAACCAGAATTCTTGTCTGTGAATTATATGAGCAGTATTTTCAGATTAACTATCAGTTTAAGCTCAATGTTCAAATTGTGATCTCTTTGGACCAATCATGTCAGAGCACAGCAGTGTGACTGCTTCCATGTGACCTTCACACCAGACTTCTTGCTTTCTCAATATCATTTGGGATTTTATATAAATATATATATGTATATACATATATATATGGGAAATAATGCTTCTGAAATTCTAATGTGATGTTTTTCTGTGTCAATGACTAACCAAGAATGGGAATTGGGAATAAGGACAATTTCAGACTTCTTGTTCTAGTCATTTGTTAGCAGAAAGCCAAAATAATAGTCTCTTGACTACTACTCGAGAGAGAGAGAGAGAGAGAATATATATGTTATATGTATATATGTATATGTATATGTTATATTTTCATTTAATGTTAAATTTTGAAAGAAGACATGTATTTGCAAGTAGCTTTAATAAATTTATGAGTTTCCTTAGAAGATGCGTTTGTTATTTACCTCCAGTGTCCTATCTTAGTGAAAATGTGTTACACAATTTCCATATTTTATATTTGTTAATAGCAGCAAATGGACTCCAAGCAATTCTAGAAAAGTGTGAAGTGACACATTAGTAAATTGGCATGTCTTTTTGATACAGGCTCGACTGGGTGAAAAGATAAATGGTTAGTCAATCACTCTAAAAGTAAATTCTGAACTTTTTAAAATACTAAACTGATTTTTATTTTCACTCAGAGTCAATTGATGGTAAATCTTTAGGAAATGGAACAGATTATCTTATAGACATAGAGAACAAATTACAGTTAGTTGATTAACTTTCCTTCAATTCATCAAATAGTTATTAAGAAATTGCTTCAGCAGAATTTCAACAGATCCAAATGGCAGAGAGGAAGGAATATAAGCTAAGGCAGGAAAATACTGAGTATCTGAGGGTAGCCTGGGTCCAATTTGGCTCCAAGTATTAAATTCTATGGAGAGAAGATGGAAGATAGAGTTGGGTTATATTATAAAAGTCCTTAAATACAATTGATAAGAGTTTGTCTTCATTTCTTAGGCAATTTAAAAAGAAACCACGGAAGGGCTTTATACAGAGGACTGGCCTTTGTAGAGATACTGCTTAAGAAAATTAATCTACAAACAGTATCAAGATCAGAGGTGTTAGAAAAATGGGAAAAAGATATCTGTAAGATGCCATTATAATGCAACTTAATACATTTTATTCAAATTATATTGGATTACTGCCTGTTTGAATTTCTGATTAGCCAGGGTAATATACTTCTCTTTGAAACAGAACTATTTCAGATTTACATAAAGCTCACATTTACTTGGCTTTTGTAATGTTTATGTACATTATCTCATTAAACCCTTACAAGAGATTTTGCTGATGAAGAAACAGAGAATCAGGAAAGTAACCTTTTCAAGATTACACAGAAAATAAGCTATAAATGTTTATAAAAGCAGAAGAAGGAATGAAATGAAATCAGCATTTCCAGAGAAAATCGTTTGGGGAAATATACTGCATAAGCTACAAGTAAGGAAAGATTGCAAAATTACAAATAAAGAGGTGACAGCAATAATTCATTAATGGCAGACATGAATTAACACGTATTTACTGATCTGGTTAGAATATGTTAGACTTTCCAATTTTCTTGGTAGTAAAGAACTATAACAATAAATTCCACACAGTCCAAACTTTTTATTTTCTGGGTGTTTGTTGTTGCTACTGTTGTTGTCGTTGTTGTATGTATATTTGTGTTTATTTTGCAGTGATGGAAAAGAAGTACCTATAAAGGATCTATTATCTAAGTTGCCGACTTATGAGTTTATTGCTGATTTTAAATACCCTTTAGTCTAGAATAATATAGTGATGTCCTCTTCTACATTCTATAATATGTAGAATGGCACATGTGCTATTTATCTTTAACATATAAAGTTCTTAGAGCCATCCTTCTCCTAGAGTCATTCTTTCAAAATGATTTTCATAAGTTAAAAAAATGTAATCCAAGTGAAATATTAGGATGTCAGATATTCCAGCCACGCTGAGGAGATTTGTGTTACACCACTGGAAGTCAGCATTTGTCAATGAATGTTCTACATTTCAAAACAGAAGAATGGATTCCAAATTAATAACCCTTCTAAATCAAGCAGGTAAAGCTTAAACACTTTGCCAGTTATTGTGTGGGTGAAGTATTTTCAGCGGTGCTTATTAGAAGTTTTGATAAACCAAACCTACACATTTTTCTTACCTTGGGTTAAATCACACTTCTACTTTGCTTTCAACAAGCATGCTTATTTATAAATCAGAACTAATCCAGGGAAAATGATGACATAAATAAATGTCGGTGGGAGGGAGCTAATTGGGAATGCCATAAGTATAGGAAGTGGTACCCTGAAAGTTATAGCACTTTGGAATATGAAAGATGGAGTCAGTGAAATATTTATATTTCAGTCCTTTTCCTCCCTAAATCACATTTCTTGTGCAAGAGTGCTTATTGGCCCAAGGAAAGTTTAGTGAATCGGGCCTTAAATTACTGCACTCAGTAATTGTTGACATATGTGTACTTTACAGCGCTAATTTATTTCACCATGAACCCAGTGTTTACGAACACACAAAAGCAGATTTATAGTATGCAAGATTAGAACATTTTTGTTCTTTATTTGAGATTTTTAGGTTAGATAGATTGAAAAGTGTAAAATACACGTGAGAATGATGTGAATCTGCCCAATGTGAAGCACAATAAACTGTAAATTGTTACTTCTTGAGTAATTGTGGAAGAAAATGATCTCATTTAAAAGACATTATAACATATGTTTGAAATGCTAAGAAAATTTGAAGATCTTAGATCTAAGGTCATGTTAACAGATAAGATTTTGAGGGATCACAAGATTAAGCTATGTTTTTAGTAATGAGGCTTTCTAGCATTTACTGAGCCCTCGCTCTTGGCCTGGCACTGTTCTGGGCCCTCCACATCAGTTAGCTCATTGAGCCATCACAGCAACCATCTGAGCAGGGCACTGTTAATATTCCTATGTAATAGATGGAGCATTCTGAGTCTGAAAAGTTAAATGACTTCCCTGATCCTGATGTCACAGCTGATAAGTGGGTAATCCAAGATTCAGACCCAGGTATTCTGTCTGCAGAGCCCGAGGGCAGCCACTGCCATCCAGTATTGGAACAGTTTACTCATTCCAGTGAGTATAGAGAAAATGCTAACTTCTTACCCAATTGGTGTTACTGAGAAAACAGTAACTTATTCCAACTTCATAAGTACAGGTTGAGACAAGATAAAATTGAAGTTAATTAGATTACACCTCACATGTTCAAAGATCACTGAAACAAAAATATTAAACTTGTTGCAAGGCCTATTCTACTCTTGGTTTTATTCTTTTCCTTCTTACCTTTTTCTCACCCTTTGTGTTCCTATCAGTCTAAAGAAATGAATAAATAAAATAATGACAATGTAATGAATGCTTACAGTATATACTGATCTATATATGTGCATGTGCTGGTCTTTATATTCCGGTCTGTAGACTGCATATGTTGGCATAAAATACCAAGAAAATCATATAATTTAAGAATGATGCCTCATTCTTATTCTCAAGAGCATATAGTCTAGATAAAAAGCAAGGCATAAAACAACAAAAGACAATGAGAAATTATTAAATGCTAAAGTATGTGGTAGTGAGGGGAGCCTGGGTGGCTCAGTTGGTTAAGTGTCCGACTTCAGCTCAGGTCGTGATCTCAGGGTTCATGAGTTCAAGTCCTGCATCAGGCTCTGTGCTGACAGCTCAGAGCTTGGAGCCTGCTTCGGATTCTGTGTCTCTCTCTCTCTGCCTCTGCCTTGCTGTCTCTCTCTTAAACATAAATAAAACATTAAAAAAATAAAAATAAAGTATGTGGTAGAGATAATCTAAGTACAAAAGTTCAAATTTGGGAGTTATTTTTAGAAAGGACATTTCCCCCAATTATCAGAGGGTATAAAATATTTGAATAAATAGAAGTGAAAGGTATAGGAGAAAATAAATGGTTGGAATTTAAAAGAACGAAAGAAGCAATACTCTGGTATTAAATACAATGTTTCCCTATTTGTAAGACACTAAGAATATTCATCTGACCAGAGTAAGAGGTACATTTTGGGGAAGCTTTTGAAAACTAATTCAGATAGTAAGATTAAAATTAAGAAGGATTTGGAAACCTAAAAAAAAGTGATTTAATTTCATCTAAAATGTACATATAATTGAAGAACAAACTAATCTCTTGTTTTAGAGACTCTATAATTTGGGGGCCAATCTTTTCCTTTGAGCCAACCTTTTCTTTGAGGATTTAGCAGACACATATAGGGATAGACTAGGGCTTCTCAACCTCAGCACTACTGGTATTTTGGGCTGGATGGCTGTTGTCAGGCACTGTTCCATGCATCCCTGGCTTCTATCCACTAAATGCCATAGTACCTGTCCCCAACCCCAAGTTGTGACAAAGAAAAATGTCTCCAAACATTACCAAATGTCCCCTAGAGGAGGAAAGTCACCCCCATAAAGAGCCTTGGGGATAAACTTTACCTCTTTGGACTCAAATGCATAATATATTCCTATTTGTGACAGGAATTTTCAAGGTACATAAATGACATAGTTTATATTGGCAGTTTGGAGCCACTTCATAAAGTTCTTATTTAGATTTCAAAATACAGTTAAATATTGATCCCATGCAGTTTCATCTCATAAACTCTGAACTTCTATCTTAAGGAAAGGACAACATAACAGAGTTTTGCTGTTGTTGGAAATAATGGATTTATTGGTCACAAACAAGTCAGCTAACTCAGCTCCCCTCACTTATTTTTCAGTTCAAACCATGTTTTTAGTGAGTTCAGAGAATTTAAGTGAGATTTTATTTCTTTTCCCTTGGAAAATTTTGTTTGCATTCTCCTACTCAAGCTAAAAAATCATGGCATTCAGAAACCTGGATAGTCTACACAAACCATATGGAAAAGTGTAACTTCTCAAACTGTTTTCAATGAAGAGAGAATCAGCAGAGTTAAGTAACATACACAAGTGTTGAGAATTAATTTTGTACTTATAAGAAGATGGACTTTGTCCTCTATAATTTATGAGAGTACACAAAACACATAAACTTCATCTTCTTCATTGGCCATCTGTGAAACCAGGTACATGGAGAATGTGGATAAAGGCCCAGGAGCTTCCTCTCAGAAACCCACCTGCCAGTTTGGCCATCTGCTCCGGAAATTGCAGTCAGCACTCACAGTCTGCAATAGCCCAACCCCCAGCCTTGCACATCAGAACCATCCTCTGGGACACCTATTATCTGGACCAGTGCTGGTGTTGGTACTACTCCTCCAGGATGCTTCCTCCTTCTGTCCTGAATTCCTGCTTAGATTTCTCTTTGTGTCTCCTCTCCCATGTGTGAGCCCTTTCTTCCCGTGTCTATGCCATGAAAGGAACAAATTCCCACGATTACATCTAAGACCAAAGTTTTCCCTATTATTTCTGTTGTTCTCTTTAATAAAGAAAGAGAGAGCTTGAATGCTAGCCTAACTATGAATGAAGCTGGAGTTCTTCTTACCTTTTCTTGGATTCTTTCTATAGATGAGAAAAATGCAGTATCTCTAAAGGTGGATTAAAAACAATTCTAACAAAAATTTCCTCAATATGGAAATTATTTGTCTCATCTTTTCATGAGAATATAGTGTCGAGGACTAAGGAAGGGCATTTCATCATCAAAGCACTTTATAATTGAGCATTTAGAGCACTTGGGTTTCTTTTCTTCCTGTTCCAGAAGGTCAAACTGCAAAAGCCATTTAATCCAGTTATTTGACTTTTTATCTCTCATCAATACTGGAAGCAAATTGTTGGCATAAATGACTGTTCTTAACAGACATGTTAGTGACCTTTTTGCCAAGAATACGTCCACCTAGGAATACCTGCTCCTGTGTCTGCACACCTTTGGAACTCTGAAATCTATTCAATCTAACATTGTTATTGGTATTATTGCCATGCCAAGTTACTGCTATACGGTCATTATGCCTTTTACACTTCTGGTATGATCAATTCTCAGACAAGCAGAGCAGAAAATACTCCTACTCTCTTAAATATAAAAAGCTACATCTTTGGCTGCCAGCAATTTTAAGCCTGCCATTCCACTGAATCTGAGAGGAAGTGCTTTAAGCAAATTAAGTGACTCATTATCATTTCCTGAGTCATGATTGTATTTATCATCAATATATGAGGCAGAGGAAGACATGGTTCCTTCCCCAAGTTCCCAATGATGTTATTCACGCACTTGTAGAACAGTTCGTTAAAATCATTGTTACTAAAGCAATGGCTGAATGGCAAGTTATATGAACAAGGAAGGAAGAAAAGCTCCATCCAAGCACAAGGGCACATGTGATCTATCTAGAGCACTATAGCCTTTGTTTCCTGGAAGCAGGAACAGCTATAATGCAGAGAGAAATCTAAATAGCCACTAATAGGGAAATGGGGAAGTAAGCTGTGATATACTCACATAATAATATTATATAGTAATTTAAAATTAAGTGTACAAAGATAATGGCATAACAGCATGAGCAATGCTTATGGTATAAAATTATTTTTTTAAATGCAGGATATAATGTATTTGCCCAGATGGATCTTAACTGTTTAAAAGTGCATGCATAGAAATTAAATGAAAAGTAAATTTAACAGGATGTTATCAGTGGCCATCTCTGGATATTGGCATTATGTGTGTGATCACTCTTTCTTACTTCTATTTCTATGTCTTTCAAATTTTCTATCAATGATTACATAGTAATTTAATTTTCATAAAGGAAAAGAAAAGCTTTATCAGAAGAAATTTAGATAAAGGAATACAGTGAATTGAATAGTAAAATGTCCTTCAGTGTTAAATACAGAGTATATTACAGATTAATTTGAAGTGGGGATTTGTTTTTTGTTTTTTTGAGTATAGGAAACTATCATTAAAGAGAAGAAGGTCTTAAGATTAAAAAAAGGGTCAGTCATGAAATAGCTGATGGGTAGCCACTGTGTAACCATAGGAATTTTGGACATCTGTCTTCAGCTAATTCTTGTAAATAAAAACATCTATGGGAAACAAAATTCCCTTACAAAAGAAAGGCATTTAGAAGTTGTGGAGAGTTGCACACAAGTGTTTATCAATCTTTTAAAACAAAAAAAATAAAACAAAACAAAAAACTAAATCCCCTTTCAATCAAAATGAAAAATTTCTGAGTAGCTCCAGCCAATACTTAACTTAAAATTATTTAGTATTATCCAATTCAGTTTGTTTTAGTTCAATTTTACAAGTACTTATTGAAAAACATATCTTCCTGATTCAGTACTAGGTACTAGGAATACTGAGAGAGCAAGAGAGGAAGAAAGGTCTTCACGGAGTGTACATACAGCCACACACTCACCACATTCTAGAGTGGGTTATGTCAGGTGAGAGGGAGTGTGGGAGGAAATGCAAGATACTCAGGGGGAATCCAGAGACCTGGCCCTGGACCTGGAAGCAGCTTGCCACGGAAATAGTTCTTGCAGGAAGTGAAGTATGAAGTAGATAAAAACGCACGTGTGTATGTGTGCACATACACACTCCGGCGGCCCGGAGACTTGGGAGCTGACGTGTATGTACAAAGGTTGAGGCTAACGTGTATGTACAAAGGGCAGTTGAAAAGAGATGGCATGGCGCATTTGAAAAAGAGGGAAAAGTTTGGTTTAGTTCAAGCTCAAAATATGAATTAGGAACTAAAAAGAGAAGAAATGAAAGAAGTGGAAAAGACAGCCTATGGGATTTAAGAATTGTAATTCATCTTCCAGGAAATGGGAAGATATCGAAGGGTGTAGATGGGAAAATCATTTGCTCATATCTGGGTTAAGAAGCCTAACTTGACTGTAACAGCTTTGCTTTCTGTATTTTATTTTATGAAAGTAAAGAGTTTTTTTTCTAAATATGTGATTATGCTAAATGTATTATGCCTCTTAAGTTAACCCTCTCCCACCTTCTAATATGTTTTTCCAAGAGCAGGTTTACACTGTAAAGGGGAGTTTAGGATGACTGATCTTGAATCAGAAAACCTAGAAAAACCTCAAACACTGTTATGTCTAGGCATAAATGATCAGGATGTATACTGATGAATTGAAATTGATGAATTTCATCATCTGTAAGCCAGTTGAAGACCCTGGCTTTTAAAGAAGAGTCAGGGAACATTTACTCCTCAGTAACATAGGAAAAGTGTTATAAAGAACTTGTTCTTTCTCCCTTCTCTTCCTTTCTTTTGACCTCTTTCCCTTTCTGTCTCTCTCCTTCCCTTCTTTCCTCCTTGCCTTCGTTCATTAATTTTGCTAATACTTACTAAGCATGTATCACTAGAAGAGATATTGATGATACAGTATTTATAACTTAACTGGTTGTTTATAATTTGGGAAGATTTAAAAACAAGTGGAAAAGAATTGGTCAAAAAAAAAAAAACCCAAAAAGTAAGGCAGTATGGCATAAAATGCCAAAATAAGTGATACAAATTTTAAATTTTCTATTTCTAAGCAGAATTTAAAATTTTCTATTCTAAGCAGAAAAGAGGTTTGTGAGTTGGAGTTGCTGAAAAGGGCTAGATTTGACTATGTTGGAGCTAGGTTCGGATTTGGAAATTTTTTAAATAAATTTGTAACATAACAATCCTTCCCAACTGAGAAACAACCATTTACAAGGGCTGTTATTATTATTATGAATAAAATCTTAATGTTGAAGTTCCAGGGCTTAAAGACAGGAGTCAATAGAAAGTTCTCAAATTGTTTATTTGCAGTTATTTAGAGGGGAAGTCACTTTCTCTCGAGTCTATTTTCTGATAAGTGGAGCCTTTGAAAGATGTAAGAGATGAGCAGTTGGGCCTGGATATGTTTTAGTTAGTTGAAAAATAAAACTGAAACTTTTTTGACCTCATATTTGACCTCATACACAATTTTATCTTCAGTCATGTATTAAAGGTTATTAATTTCTTCTTTAAATATTATTCATAGTGTCAGCATTATTAAATAACATAAAAAACTTTTCTTCTGGTACTCAATAATGTTCTTAAGTAATGTATGGGCTTATAAGTTCAAGTTACTCAAACTGAAAAGTTCCGAATGGGGAACATTATTAATGAACTGATTGATTAGTCTGTGTTCCACTTTAAGGGCCTCCTAATATCTCGAGGCTGTTTTAATGATGACACCCTGTGAGAGTATTAATGGCTTTATGCCCCTTTTGCCAATTTCCAGGGTACTCTTGGATTTTTAAGTGATAATAACACCTTTCGTAATAGCTGATCATCAAGCGTTAACATTTATTCATAGATGTGATTCTCACCATTAATAAGTTCATTTGAATGCTTAGGTTAAAATTATTCTAGTCTCAGCATTATTGACTCTGGAGGCTGAATAATTTTGTTGTGGGAAGCCATCTTTTACATTATAGGATATCTATCAGCTGAGTTCTACCCGCCAGTGGTCAGGAGCACCGCCCTACTTTGGACAATCAGTAACATCTCTGTACATTGGAAAACTTCCCCTTAAGGAGCAAAAATGCTCCCGGATGAGAAACACTGCCTCAGGGCTGTCCTTGCAGACTGTCAGTAACTCCAACTTGGCAAATTTAAGACAGCAGCTTTGATCTAACATATTGGTTTCACGAGGCATGGTATACGTCTGGGCATTAAAGCCTGATATTAAGTTTCCAGTTTTTGATGATTTGGGCAATAAAAATTTATGAACTTAGATTTAGTCAGTTTTGCATTTCCTTTCTTTTGTACCATCATTAGAATGAAGAAAATCCACAACAAACAATCTAATTCCTCTAAATATGAGCCTTGAGTCGCCACAGAGGTAAGAAGTATTTATTAAATTATCCAAAGTTTGACAACCTTCCTTATATTATCCTTACTGTACTGTTATGCTAACTTAACTTTTACAAATATTTCAATTAATTAACTTATTTATTTGGTCTCAGTGCAAGGTAGAGCTGCTTGATTAGGAGTCTATTACTTGATTTTAGCTTTTGTTCCTAACTGAAAGACATAGCTTTTACCCAGAGAACTTTAAACCAAGTCTACTTAAAAATTGTGTTTTTTAAAAAAAATGTGTTTTCAGATGTTTAAAATGATACACATATAACAAGTGTTACTGGGATGGATCAATACCACAAAAGTAACTAAAGCTGAACTTACTGACATATCTCATAAATGTTTCTTTAAGAAAGATTAAACTTCAGTGTTTCAGCTCCAGTTTTTTATTTTTTACTTTTTTTTAACGTTTATTTATTTTTCAGAGACAGAACATGAGCGGGAGTGGGGCAGAGAGAGAGGGAAACACGGAATCTGAAGCAGGCTCCAGGCTCTGAGCTGTCAGCACAGAGCCCGATGCAGGGCTCGAGCTCATGGACCATTAGATCATGACCTGAGCTGAAGTCAGACACTGAACTGACTGAGCCACCCAGGCGCCCCTCCAGTTTTTTAATTTTGAGATTCAGATAATATATGATACTTCATTTATAAACACAAAAAGCAATTTATGGCTCATATGCTCACTTCTGGTTACATACACTTCAGAATATTTCTAATTTAATTGCTTATATATCAATGATGTCTTCCCCCACCCTAAGCAGAATTTCTCTTTATTCCAAAGTTCACTACTACCAGGCAGTCTACACACTGATAATTTCTTAATATAATGGGAATGCTTTTGTTTGAAAAGAATCTTTATGTTCTTTTTACCCTGTAACAAATCTCTATGTCTCTAAGCATATGGTTAAGAGGAAAAAGATATGCTTACATAGTGTTCTTTCCATAATGGACACACAACTTAATCTAATTCTGTTCTTAAATGTTTATGTGTAATTTCTTTCTAATGCAAGGAATTTCAATATATCCAAATATTTAACATAAAATACATACATTTATATTTATATATCAAATATAAACTAAGCTATCAAAAGATAATTAGGTGAGACATGTATGCTTTGTCATAATTAATATTCTGTCAATAGGGTAGATAAGAAAACTCCAAGGGTTAATGTTTGCTGGGCTTCCAGATACTGTTGCCAGTGAATTTTTCTAACTCACTCCATTAATCCAGTCAGCACAATGGATCAGGCTAGAGATGTGTCTCCATAAATCACTCTGAAGTACTGGGGGTAGGAGTATCTAATTAATCAGCACTGTCTTTATGTTTGACTTGTAGCTGCCTTACTGTGTTTGGGATGGAGATTCAGTGTGTTTAACCCACATGCTCTTAAACAGATCTCCAGTGGTGTGTAAATTTTAACCCATTTACAGAAAAAGTCAACCAGTGTGATTTGACCATATTTTTCAACAGCAATATGTCTTTTAAAGATATGACCCTTCATTAGTTTTAGTTAAATTTCCATCCACCACAGTAGTTCTCCTTCTGTAGTATTAAAAAACAAGACATATTTGAATATTATTCTGTATGTTAATGTCATGATCAGGACAAAAATATGTCTTACAATATTTTCTTAACCAATGGAATAGCACACTTTAGTATGGAAAGAACTTTTAAATTTTATTGTCACCATCAGTGAAACTTTAATTACTAGATATTTTATTTTTGCTCTTGGAGTTCATTACTTTTAGATCATATGTTTTCATACTGTACTTTTCCTTTATAAGAACATTCACTAATAAAGCAATTACTTTATAGTTAAAAAAATCATGTAACAAGATATTACCCATTTTGCAAGGGAGCAAATTATCTCAAAGGCTTGCTCAAGGGCTTATAGCTAATATAAGGTTGAGCTAGTCTAGATCATGTTTCATATCATTTGGATTACCAAGAACATGTGAGGGATAGACTGTAAAATAAATAGATTTTTACACATAGCTTGAAAAATACACCATTATTTTACATAACATCCAGTATCTTTTATGACAGCTAATTACTAGATAATGGTATAAAAATAGAACTCTTACCCACAAAAACATAAAATGTAGGTAGTACTATTAACTTAATAAAAAATTAAGTAGTTTTGGATTTATTCTATGTACACACACACACACACACACATGGCAGATGTTTTCCAGTAAGCAGGCTCATCTTGACAAGGATGTGAGGGAGTTGCTCTTTGGAGAAGAAGTACTTATTCTAATAATGATTCAATCAGCTGTCAAATACTTCTGGAATTCCTGTTTTGATTATTCTCAATAATGTTGAAACTTGATTCTCTAAGAATGTATTTTATTGCCAATAAGAGCCAATTGTCCTTCAGAAATAATATGGTGACTGGGTGTATGAACTATCTAGATAATGCTAAAAAGAATAAAAATGACAAGAGGAACTGCAGAACACTAAATCGGTTTATCCTGTAAAATTTTTCTCAAGAAACAAATTATGTGTTCTGTCATGTGTCAGAAAGGTAAGGGTAAGTCTATTGACATAAGTGTATTTGTCTTAATCCTAAATAAAAAATAAGCAATACTTGGATTGCCTGTGTTGTTATTTCAGCTCAATAATAGAGAATTATCAAATATATGGACAAATACAGATGTGGATATATAATGGATATATATGCATATATATCATATATTTATAAATGTATAACATAATATACAAAACATGCATACTTAGGTTATATGTTTATATTATATATAGATCACATATAATTATATATAGTATTGTACTTAATAATAACTTCTAGATATTTACTTATTTGCATATACAGTAAAACCTTGGATTGTGAGTAACTTGTTCTGCAAGGGTTCCATAAGACAAGCAAACATTTCTAACAAATTTTAACTTGATAAATGAGTGATGTCTTGGAATACCAGTCATACATGATGCCGAACATCACAGGAACGCAATTGAGCCAAAGGTTTTTGAAATTCACTTTGATATACAAGTGCTTTGGATTACAAGCATGTTTCCGAAACAAATTTTGCTCACAAACCAAGGTTTTACTGTTTACATGTATATATTTTTGTTCTGTTCCTTTTAATCAAAGTTGGTGCTGGCACTTCTCATTGAATCAATAATCTGATAAATATTCAATCATTAAAGTTTTTATTTACTTTTTCTTTTCCAATGATTGGGATAGATCAACTAAGAATTCTCCATCTTATTCTGATTGGAAGCATACATTAGCAAGTTAAATGGATGACAAATTTACTTGTGATTATATAACAGAAGAACTCTAGTGAATTAGTGGATCAGTCTTCTTATTTTGGTCACACACTAACTAACTGGTCTAATCAGCTTTGCTGGGAGATTTTAGAAATTAAAGAGTAACTAAAATATATATATTTACCCAATAGTGTTACAACTTGGGGTGCCTGGCTGGCTCAGTTGGTACAACATGCAACTCTTGATCTCAGGGTCATGAGTTCAAGCCCCACGTTCGGTGTAGAGCTTGCTTTAAAAAATGGTGTTAGAACTCCCTAGTGACAGAATAGTAAATTCCATAAAATGATTTGTTCAAGTCATGGAAAGGAATGTACTCTCCCCTGGTATTCTTCCTTATACAAATGTAAATTTTCTAGTGATTTTCTACTAAATGACTAGTCCTTCTCAGCAAAAATCTGAAAAATGTTTTAGTCCTATAAAGAATCGTTGAAAATGTCACAGACAAAACCCTAAATATATATACCTTACTATAGATTCTGAGCTTTGGGTAGAAGGAGCTTTGGGGGATAAACTTTCTTGCAGAATATCACACATGAAAGAAAATGTGATCCTTAAATTTTTAAACTTATTATAATATTATATTGGCTATGGCTTTTAAAATAATATTATATTGTTCCGGAAGGAGCTGACTTATTCATAGTGAATCTGGACAAGCTTCTGACTAAAAGTTTGTGAGATCTGGGTCATTTATATTTCACTTTGTTTCCTGATACATATAATAGCACTGGCTATTCTGCTAGTTTCTGAGTAAAATATATGAAGAAAGTACACCTCAATTGCATTTCTTAATAATTTTCATACATATGTAAATATAATTTTTTAAAATGTTTATTTTGAGAGAGAGTGCCTGTGCATGAGCAGAGAGAGGCAGAGGCAGAGAGAGAATCTCAAGCAGGCTCCACACCCAACGTGGATCTGAATGCAGGGATTGATCTCACAACCATGAGATCATGACCTGAGCAGAAATCAAGTGTCAGACGTTTAACCAACTGAGCCACTCAGGTGACCTTAAATATAATTAAAAAAAAATTTCTCTGCTATCAAATAACATTAGTATTTATGAGAGATATATGTGGGTGTTTCTCAAAGAAAAAGATAAATTTCGATTAGGGTTTAATTTCAGTTTTCCTATTTTTTATTAAAATTTCAAATGCTCAGCATCAAAAGAAATATATTTCATATACAGCATCTGCTTATTATGATCATTTTCCTTTTCTAATGGGCTAGAAAATGTTTGGTCCGATCAAGTTTTTTCTAGAGTTAAAATAGTTTAACCCCTGTGTGAAGTTTCTTATATCAGTGAATAGTTTGGGGAATCTACCTGTATGTTGAGCCCTGTAAGGAAGGAGGAAATAGAAACCTTGTTCTTAAAGCCATGAGACTAACTGGTAGATAAAACATATGTAAACACAATTGTGATAATGATACAATGAAACAGTGCAGGGGCTAACTGATCACTGAAAAGCAGAGGGTCAAGGATGAGGAAGAACACCTATGGTTGAGGAAATGAGGCAGGTGGACTGAGTCAATTTCCTGTGTGTTTAGAAGGGACATCATTTAGAGTATGATAAATAATGATGATGTAGGCAGAAATAATGAAGTAGAAATACTCAGAGCACTTCAAGTAGAGTGGTCCACCTTGAGTGATGAGTGGAAGATAATGACAGAAACTGAGGTTGAAGCAAGATGACTGAGAGCCCTGAATTCTAGCAGGGCAGGTACAGAATAACCCTATGAGCCATGGGCAGCCATCACATCCTTCTGATGAAATAAAAAAATTTTTAAAGAGTAATCTAGTGTCTCTGTGTAGAGATATGAGTGTGGGAGGTGTGGCCTCCAAAGGAACAGTTAGGAGGCTTATGAAAGAGGAATTGAGATGGGAAGTGATACAGACCTGGAATAGAGTAGTGACAGTAGGAGCTGCCCAGAAGAGAGGAGCTTGATAGCAGTTGTGTAAGAATTACCTTCAGTGCTTTATTAGGGGCACCTGGTAGCTCAGTCAGTTAAGCGTCCAACTTCAGCTCAGGTCATGATCTCCCAGCTTGTGAGTTAGAGCTCTGCATCTGGCTCTGTGCTGACAGCTCAGAGCCTGGAGCATGCCTTGGATTCTGTGTCTCCCTCTCTCTCTCCGCCCCTCCCCTGCTTGAACTCTGTCTCTGTCTCTCTCTCTCTCTCTTTCTCTTTATATTTATCAAAAACAAATACATATTTTAAAAAATTTAAAAAATTATCTTCAGCACTTCTAAATAACTGATTTTTATCAAGTCCTAACACTTAGGGGGGAGGGAGCTTCCAAAATTAATTATAGGCTGTTAGGGTAATTGAAAATCTCACAGTAACAATATCAAATAAAATAAGAAAGTCAGGAGAAGAAAAACATTTTTTAAAACCTCAGTTTTTATTTTAGCCATGGTGATTTAAAAGTGATATTGGGGAACACAATAAGTTTTCTATATCATAGTCAAATCAATCCATGCACATGAAGTGAAGTGCATTTGGTATAACTACCCCATTATTTTGACCAATGTGAAAATCTAATGTGGATTTCAATTTTTAATTACAGTTTTGGAATTAAATTATTTAATTTGTTATCTGTAGAAGAAACCATAATTCTCAGTTTTTTATCCATTATGCTTTCACATACAGAATCAATTTGTTAGTGTGTATGTGTGTAAGTTTTGCATTGAAAATATAAGTCAAGTCATAAGTATATGCTTTCTTTTCATTTTTGATATGTATTCTGACTGAAAATAAACATAGTATATAGGAAACATCATAAAATAACCATTTCTGCTGGCATATTACATTGTTATTAACTCTGCAGAACATTTATTAGCTCAAGGCTAAAACTATTTTAAATTTGTACTTACAAAAAAGGATTAGTATTTAAGATGTATTATTACAGTAACAAATTTAGATTCATGACCCTAGAAAATTTTTTTCTAATATACAGAAAATAGAAATAGGTTTAAACAGTTATGTTGCTTTTCACAGGAAGTTGACCAAATAAAGGTATTCTAGTGTTAAAGACTTTTAACACACACACACTTAAACACACACACATCACACACACGCACGCACAGTGACATAGGTTTCATTAAGATCAACCGTTGTTGATTATCAGTCACAAGGATTATACTGAACTAACTTGTCCGGAAAGCTTTGGAAATAATTTTCAAATGATTTATTTTATACTATATGAACTACAGGACAGAGGTCCCTTGTCTTTTACAGGCAGTCTATGCTTTAGGCAAACAACCCACTAAAGTCACAGGCTGTTACCTTTTGTAGCAGGGGAAGCTCTTGGGTGGTCCTCCAGGGAAACCATAGGCAAAAAGTACTGCTGTAATCCAATCTGTATAGCAAATCATCATAGAACCAGCAAAAGAGAAAAATGGCCTTCTTCTAGGCCAAGATGTAGAAAAGAAAGCAAATACATTCTTAGCAATACTCTGTCTAAAAATATAGGAACTACTGTCTAACTCACTTTCACTCTATTCACTTTACTCAAAATACACTGTTTTCTTCCGTATTTTGAGAGAATAAATACAAAAGCTCAATTCTTAGGACATAGTCCAATGGAAGTGGCATTTGCCAGGAACAAGGAAAGAGTAAGTTATCAGAATTTCTCCTGAAGAGTAAGTTATCCTGGGAATTTTCTTATTTTGTTTTAAGGTTCAACAGTTCACCTGAAGTAAGAGTTTTGTCTGAAATTGATAAGATCCAAGATTGGGATCTGCTAAAAGTTTCAGAGGATACAGGAAGCTATATGATAACCCAATTAGAACAGCACTGTGAGTCTACCAACATTAGAATTCACTACATTCATGTTAGACTGCCTGTTTAATGCTTATATTTCAAGTACTAAAACTCTCCTGCTAATTCCAGTAATTTTAGATATTCATTCATCCACTCATTCATTCCTTAATCATTCACTCATGTATTAATTCATTCAACCAATATTCGTAATACTCTTACAACAAGGCAGACCCTTTTTTGTTATTAATTTTGGATAATGAGTAAAAAAGGGACATGATCCCTTCTCTCACAGAATTTACAATCACATGGAAGACAGTAATTAATAATCTCAGTAAAAACATATAATTGAGAGCTGAAATGATGAAACTTCAGCTATAAAAAAGGTAAATACAGAAAATGTTTTACACAATTGTTTAACTGCTGATTTATTCTGTGAAATTATATCCACACCACACTGAGAAGTGAATGTTATTATATGTCCACATATCTATAATTTATTCATTTGAAAAGGAAGTATAACAATTACATAGATAATACAATTTTCCTCCAGGCGTGTTTGTTTATGTATGTTTATGGGTTAATTTTAATACAAATTGACCCTTAGAAAGAAATATTCAGTATGAATTTGTGGAAAAATAAATTATTTTTTTCTCATTGAAAGAATAATAGCATTATAAATAAAAACTGTCATAGAAGCTACTGGAAAGCAGTTTCTTTCCAAATCCTTATAGATAACTTGTTAATATGAATAATGTTCTTTATTTTTATAAATTGTGAACACAAGGATAGTATTTGAAGATCAAGGACATCAGTGTTTGAAAGAGACACTTCTATCGATTTCCTCAAGCATCACAAAAGCATAGGCATATAAACATGCTTCATGAGAATTTTGGACTAGGTTTGATAAAGAATATACAAAGCCATTATGCATAAGAACACTATTTTTTAATAAGAGCCTTAAAGCATTATTGTGATTGTTAGATGAAATAGAATGTGTAAGTGCTTGGCAAAAGAAAAAAAGAACACTATTTTACACTCCAGTTTTTTTCATGTACTGTTGAGTTCACTCGCACCAACCTAAAGCTTCTTCATGAAAATGGCAGCAGAAGCGTCATCTATTCCCTGACATCTGGACACATACACATCAGTGGCAGGCGCACCAGACATAAGGGCATAAAAACTAGACGAGAGGTCTGGATGCATCATCTGGTACCTGTTAGAAGTCAACGTAGATCCTATGCTAAGTGGTTTCACAGATTGCACCAAGCAAGGAGCAAGCCCCAGGAGAAAAAGCCAAAGGCAATATTGCTCTGAAGGGCTGTAGTATCGTGCAGTGGTCTCTGTCAGTGACATTGATGATACTGATGACAATTAGGAGAGAGGGTTTAGAATGTGAATGGGGAGCAATTCAGCTGCTACAATATCCATCAGCAGACAGTTGCCTGAGGCAGAGGCAAAGGCCTCTGTGGTCCTTTGTTTTCTCTTCCCATTGGAAGATCTGGGGGCGGGGGGAGGACGAGAAAAAGGAATTTATAAAGTTCATAATAGCAACATTTTTAAGTGAAAGATTGCTGCCAAAGATTTAAAAGTGACCGTTTTTAAAAACAGAATTGGCTGCTGCTTCTATCTTTAATAAATTGAGATATACTGTAACACTGGGATGATTCTCAATTAAAGAGAAATTGTTGAAGAGGAAGGGTTTATATCTGCTTACAGAAAGTCATCAGCTTAACACTACTAAATGTTCAGCTATTTCCTTCTTGCCACGGATGCCTTTGAAATAATCCCCAGCCATGGGGTGGTATCGAGCCTTTGATTAAACCGTTATTACACTTTTGGTTGTCAACTTGAACCACATCATGCAAGTTTTGCTTCAGGTTCGAGACAGATCTCTCACTTAATCTTACTGTAGTTTAGTATAAATGAATAAGCACTTTTTAGCTCACCGATTTTTTGAAATTAAATGTTGATGTTATATATGCTAATGAACCTGATCTCTTTTATTTTCATGGAAAATAAATATTTAATGGAACAAATCCTATGGTTGGGTTTCCATATAATTATAAACAGTACTACTAGTGAGAGGTGTACAAAAACTGAAAAATTGGAAATAGAGTATATAAAGTCCAGGAAGGATAAAAAGTCAAGATTTCATTCATGTATTCTCTCTGAAATGGAAAATACAGAATACTAGTAGCAGATTGCCTTTATATCCTAGAAAAAAGTAATGTTTTGCCTTTATGTCCTGAAAAGAAGAAATAACGATGCAAGTATAAAAGTGATATTTTATCATATTCTATTTCTTGTGATTGTATGATACGGATGTTCCATAAGGAACATGTTTCTAACGCTTCATTGGGTAATTATGCTTTGGGTCTCGGCATCAAGGCAAGAATTCCAAAATACAGGGAGCAAAACACTCAGTGTTAAGTGTTTTAAAGTTCAGGTTAGAATAGCTTTCTTTGGGTTTCAACAGATATATGATTTTCAAAAACAAAAGTTATTTCATGTATTCTCTTTAATATGACATACAAATACATTTTGTTAGACTATTTGTAAAGGGAAGCTTAAACAATTTATTTTTAAATTGTACCCTCGCTTCCATGACTGATAGTGGGATATCAACTAGAAAATGACAAGCTTGTCAATTTTGCAGAGAATACATTTTATTTCAAACTATTGACGCCGTTACATTTCAGTTCTGTATTCTATGTGCAGATAACTTTATACATAGAGCTTAAATATAATGCAACAGAAATAAGGTAACAGATACAATTAAAGATTCTGGTAGACTGTAACGAGTTTTATTATTGTTACTCTGTATTTATAGCTAATTATGTTTACAAGGGAAGTGCCAAAAACAGCTTATCACCAAGAATGCTAAACTCATACAAACTTGCACCTGAGAAGAATTTTCAATGGGGAAGCCAAATCAAACCAACCTCAATCATGGCTTATTAAATTACAGCTGGTCCAAAACTGTTTGATATTCAAGCAGCTAATTAGCAATGGAGATGGCTAATTCAAGCGCTGGGCTTTGATCTCTTAGTTCTCCCAATATTTATTAGGTTTGTTTAAAAAAGAATGGAGATGGAAAGTATCCTGAAAGCTGGAGGAGACAGTCTGAACAGTAGTTTACTTATAATTTACAGACTTGTGGTACTCAATGTATAATGCAATAATCCTCCTCAGTGCCATTTGTCATTTGGATGCTGCCACAGATTATAGCTTAGGGCACTGCATCTGCGCACAGATCTGGCAGGAAATGGTCTAAAATCTTGAACAGCTGAGCATGATGTTTCCATATAGTTGGAAAATTCAACCTCTGCTCCAGAGGTCACTGCATGCTTCTGTCCTGACAGCCCAAATTGTTAAGCATGTGACTAATATGCATACAGAACACAGGCTGCCTGACGTCTGCTACAAGCTTGATGGCTGGTTAGCAGCTAGTCTTAATTTTATGTGACAATCCTATGTAGGAAGTGCTGTGTGGGTGACTAAATGGAGCATATTGATGTCCCACTGGGTGTAGCCCCTGTTGTTTTGACAAATTCTCCTTAGCATTTATCAATCAGGCCTTCAATGGGGAGTGTGCTGAATATCTAATTCAGACATGCTAGTCAGGGCTAATAGAGCAAGATAGCATGTTATTCAATTTGTACTTGTTAGCGATGTCCCACTGTCACTGGGCAATTTACCTTCACACTTCACAAATGAAAAGAGAAATTTGCTGGGCTTCAAACACTTACATGAGTTACAAGCAAAATTTTAATTAGCATGTCATTACAGCAATAATTTATTGCTTCTTTGTAGTTTTCCAGGCATACAGATTGAATTTTTCCTATTTTGGAAGGGATGTCCCCAAGGCTTCTGAAGCAGGTAATAATGAGGACCGCTAACAAGCTTTTACGAAAAGATGCGTATTGACGTCTTCTGTTTGTGGAGTTTTTTACATGCCCATTTAAGCATGGAAATAAAATGGATCTTTACAGTCTTCCTGGTTTTGTGATTCTCTCAATGTTTTATTACATTTTATAATTGTGTTTGTTTGTTTGAGTAAATGTGGTTCTACCATGCTTCGGCTTATTCCTAAATATCACACATGTGGGCAAACTAAAGAGCGCACACCACCATTGTTAAAAGCACTTGATGTAAGCGAGGGGAACTTCCGTAGTTCTTCTAGGATGGGTACTTGTGAATATACACAGGTTTTTCCAGATTGTGAACAAAGCAGCATCCATTGTTTTCTACCAGCTGTTTGTGGAGAGTTGCCTAGAAGCAAAGTCTTTAATCAGCTGGCAAATCAGCTTTTTCAATCAGTTAAAAAAGGAGAGCAAATAGGAGACGGTACTTGTTCTCTATGCGTGGCCTCCATCGGGGCATCCTCAGAGGACAAAAGTGAAAGAATGGCCTATAGTATCCAAGACAGAAAGAATCCAAAAAGATAGCATGAATATAGAAAAATGGCAATGATAAGTGGATTAAAATGTAAGTGGAATAAAGGCTTTGATCACAATGTTGGCATATTTTTAAAAGTTATCCTGGTCAAAAGCTCTTTGCATAAAAGGTGCAGTCAGACCTCTTTGATGACAATTAAGAGTACCTCACAGTACGAAGTAAGCCAAGGTAAATAAGCACAGCTAAATGTTATTCTGCATATATTATTCAATCTGAAAGAACATGGCTTAATGAATAAAGTTGCCCCATATATTCCCAAATATATAGAAATATGACTTTATGCCTAATGAATTCCATATTACCAATTTTTAAGAATATAGCTTTATGATTACCTTGTATCAAAGCTTACTGTCAAACAGAATGGGCCTTGGGCTGCATTTCTGCCTTACTTACAGTGGCAGGGTAGTGTCTTATTCATTTTTATATGCCATTTACTAACTAGTATGGTGCAGAGTATCTAGCAAGAGTGCAATACATACCGATTAAAAGAATGAACAAATCAGCGATCAGACAAATGAACCAAAAGAAGGAACACATGAATAGACGCATAGTTCCAACTATTTTTTATTTGGAAGGATAATTAAAAGTATGTTTATATCTACAGGGAATCAGAACACTCTATGTAAATCTAATATTTTAAGAATTGGAAATATATATATATATGACAAAGAAGTTTATTGGCATTGTGAGCAATGTCTACATATTCATGTTACATTAATCTGTTCTAGTTGTATGAATTTCAGAACTAATCAGCTTTTTTGGGGAAAAAAAGCATTTTCTTGACCAAAAAAACATTTCTGGGTTAATCTGTGAAAGACATTGTCATAATAATTTGACTAATCACATGATCACTGTATTGAATATTTTAAAATTGTACCTTCTATGTGTGTGTTTGTTTGTTCTGAAATACTGTTAACATTGCCCTTCTGATGTCAGAGTATTGAGTGTGTGTGTGCATGCATGTGTGTTTGTGTGTGTGTGTGTGTGTGTGTGTGTGTGTATGTTTTCCACTATTGGAAAAACCATGTCATACTTAAGAAGGATACTCTTGAATAATAACAGCAACACTTTATTCTTTATTTGAATACAGTTCTTCATAGAGAGAATTGAAGCATTAGAATAAAAGCATGACACCTAATATGGATAATTAAATATTGACACTTAAGTAATTCCACCATGAGTTCCAGTTTTATGGAGGGACACTATACACAAAATTAACATTTTTAAAATTTATTTGCTTTAGCGTTCTTTTTCACTCCACTTTTTCTAGTGTGGCTTAAGAAAAGCAAAAATTATATAATATTTTATATATATTATTATATATAATATATAATATTTAATATTTGTATTAATATTAAATAAATAAATAAATATTAAATTAATAAATATTAAATAAATAAATAAATATATATTATTTTATAATACTATATTATTATATATAATATATATTTATATATTTATTTATTTATTTAATTTTATAATAATATATTATTATATATAATATATATTTATATATTATATATTATTATAAATTATATAATTATATAAATTATATAAATTATATAATATTATATATATAATATATAATATTTATTATTTTGAGATGGTCATTTGAGATTTGAATGGTTCTATATTTTAATTGGAATTCAATATACATTTTTAGAATATTACAGTGATCATAATATCATCAGATGCTACAGTGGAGAAAGACAAATATGAACACAGTATAGGCACATAAATATCTTACCATGCCAAATCTTACCATGCTCATCTTACCACGCTCATCTTAATGATAAGCTAAACATGCACTAAGAGTCAGAGGAGAGGAATCTCACGTATCATTGAGAATTTAGGAACAAGTTCATGGAGAAAATGGTTTTGAGATGGGCCTTGATGAAAAGGTAGGATTTTAAGATACAGAGATGTGGGTAGTAGAGAACAGCACAGCAAGCAAAGGGATCAACAATAAAAGCAAACAAAAAATCCAAATGCAGAAAATCCAGTGCAAAGTTAGAGAGTCATAGTCTAGTCTGACTGGAATGTAAGCTATGTGAACAGAGTGCTAAGTAGAAAACAGGAAAGATTCTGAGGCCAGGTTGTGATGGGCCTAATTTATGCTTCTCATGAATGCTCCTAAATTTAATATGCCAGAGAGAAACTGGAAAGAATTTTGCACAGGAGAGAAAAATGATGAGAGATGCACCACGGGAGAGTGGAATCCAGCAGTAGCATGTGGGGTGGATGCAGAAAAGTCTGGAGAGAGACCTAGGAACGATAAAGACTCCACTGAAATCATTCAGATGAGAACTTCGTTAAGAATCTGTGTCACTGTGCTTCAGTGGCTCAGTTGGTTAAGTCTGGGACTCCATTTCGCTCTGGTCATGATCTCGCTTCAGTTCAGGTCATGATCTCATGGTTCTTTTGAATAATAACCAGATAAGATATAAATACAAAGCCTACTATTAACCGTTCATTATAGAACTATCAAAATCAAACTCTGCTAGTGGTATTTTATAACTAATCGATATTTGTATACTTTATTCTTTCTATGCAAACCAGCTCTCCAATTTTCAGTGGTTCAACATATTTTTGCCCACAAATTTTCTGAATTTAGTCTACGTAAATATTAGTTTGTTTAAAAAAGAATGAGCTTTTGGGGCACATGGGTGGCTCAGTCGGTTAAGGGTCTGACTCTTTATTTTTGCTTAGGTCATGATTTCACAATTTCGTGAGTTCGAGCCCCACATCAGGCTCGGCAGCGGCAGCTCAGATCTTGCTTGGGATTCTCTCTCTCTCTCTCTCTCTCTCTCTCTCTCTCTCTGCCCTTCCCTGACTTGCATTGTCTCTGTCTCTTTCAAAATAAATAATAAAACTTAAAAAAAGACTGAGCTTTCTAATATCTAAATCAATCCTATGAAGAATTAGTTTGTTTCTATTTTAAATATTTAGTATTTTCTATTTTAATACTTCATTCTCTATTTTAAGGAACTCAATGTAAATCTTGTAAGTAGTGCATTCTGATGGAAATCCAGACACATAGTAATGGAATTGTTTTCTGAAAGACATAAAATACTAAAAACTAAAATAAAATTAAGAGTCTTATCCTTACACTAGCCTTTGCTCCAAACTAATTATGGGTTTAACTTGCCAAATCAATTTATAATAGACAGATTGTTCTTAACCGAAATTTCAGTAAACTGACACGTTTTCCTACCTTCAAAGTTGCTAAATGGAGATTTAGCAGTCATGGTTTTACACTGGCCATTGCTGTTTAAATGATTCATTTACTAATGTAAACAGTTGTATTGAGATCTTCTAAAGAATTTTAAGCTTCGTCTTAGACACTCTTAAAGACTAACAGTATTTTTACAACAGGTTATGGATGTATTGCTCTCTATACTTATAGGGAAACTGAGATAGCTATTCACTAACATACTGCAAACATAATTTTAGTAGGAAGATCAGCAAAAGTAAATGAGAAAAATATAAGACTCATATTTCCAAACAAGAAAAAGCATAGCAATACAAAATTTAGTTCACATACAGAATCATTAAGACACAGTCATTTAATTCTTTATTATGAAACAAATATCTTATTTTTGAACAGAAAACATCAAACAGAAAAAGATAAAAAGTTTCAAGCAAATTGCCATTGTTAAAATACGGCCATAAAACTATTCAGAATTGGGTTCTTGACAAAATTGGTCTTTCTATAATAGTTTTTAGGTAAGTTGCTTATTAAATGAGAGTGATACAAAATAGAACAGCATGTAAATAGAATCTGCTAGGTGTTGAATCAGTAACAATGGTAAAATGACCATGCATTTGATTCTGCATTTATGGTAAAATGGCATCATTTGAAGGCCCCAAGCCAATGATCTTACCGTTTTCCTATTCCCTTTATGTATTATTTTCCTTTAACTAGAACGAACTGATTACACTGTTATGGATTAAGTTACGTACTCCTGTAAATGGCTTATTTTCATTAAACGTTTAATTTCCTTTCTTCATTGATAAACTAGCACTTTCAGACAAATTAGAGTATCCACCATGGGCCACACAATCTGATCTGTTGGTTTCTAAGTCCCTGTGGGTTCTATTTTATCATCTCAGTTTTATATAGGATGAAATTGAGTCTCAGACCCTCACTGATTCACCTCCGTTCACGAAGGTATGCGGTGGTGGGTAGAAATTGGACTCTAGCTTTCTTTCCTTTGCACCAGCTGCCTCCCTGGGAAGTTAAATATTTGGTGGTGGCCACTTTTAGAATTCAGAAGGAGATCATGATGCTCTTAGTCTTGATTTTTATTGCTACGAAAAATTGCAATAAAGCCCCAAAGAAAGGAGTCAATGGTATTATTCATGTATTTGGTCTTCCAGTTACTAAAATGAATATTTTTACATACAAAGCACTACTTTTGGTATTCTGGATGATGTAGTGATTAATAAAATATAGTTATTGCCCTCTGGGGTTTAATAAACACTTCGGGAAGAAAAGGCCTACAGTATGTGAGAGGAGCAGCCATTAGGGCTTTCTGGCAGAAGCAATGCAAACTGACTGAGGCCTATTTAAGCTAAAAAATTTTGGTAGGAAAGGAATTGGAGTAACCTAGAAGTCTGAAGAAAAAAATCATTCAGCCAGGCCTAATAATGGACAGAAACAGAGCAGCTTCAAAATTCCACCAGCTAGGCTGAAATGGGTAATATTTATTAGGCACCTTCTCTGTGTACACATATTAGTATTTTTAATCCACACCACGAGGTAATAAGCTCGGTACTATTATTTTTGTTACTATTTTACTAGATGAGGAAATTGAGGCACAGAGGTTAAGTAACTTGCCTGAAGTCTCACTGCTACCTTCAGGGTGCCACGGTACCTTTAAAATTACTGCATTTTTAAAAATCTTTTCATTTTTGTGACACTTTCCTCCGGATTGATTCAGACGACCAAATTTGGGTGACTTTAGACAAGGAGGGGACGTTTTTAGAAGAAATTAGATAGACAAAAGTAAGAGAGATCCACTGTATTGCAGAGATCATAAAACCAGGCTATGGTGAGTGAGAACATTTTTACGTACCAATTGAGTTACAAGCTTTGTGATTTAAAGACTCTGCCTCATTCTGCAGGATACTCAGACCAGGGAGAATTGGAGCCAGTCATTTGACCACTCAGCCAGGGTGCTCCAGCTTTCCAATGACTAGACAGATGTCACATAAGCTCTTCCCCAGCAAAAGTTGAGGCCAGAACTGAAATCTCAGGATGGGAAATTCAGTCTGGGAATGCTGACAGGTAGGTACTACAAGGTATCTGGGAAATACCTTATTTGTCAGGCTCCTGGCTAGTCTCCTTAAGTATCAGGGTTAAAATGGTCTTGAACAGTGGACACATGGATAAGATATCAGTGTAGTGGAATTGCTTAATGTGATAGTCTCTGTAATCTGATAGTACCTCTTCAGTACCCTATCACCATGACTCCCCCGCTCCCATCCTCCAGTCCTGGCCTCCCTACTTAAAGAAGAGAGTAGCCAGCCTTAACAAGTCAACCCTTTTCTTGTTTGTTCAACAAATGCCCATTAACTCCATTCTACCTGAACATGACAGATATGGTTCCTACTCTCATTGGGCAGATAGGATAGTGAACAGGCCACGATACAGAGTGTTACATGCTGTCATGGAGTGGATGGAGTGGGTGCTATGGGAGCACATTTGAGGGGCATCTAACAGAATCTTGGGGGAAATTAGGAAAGTCTTACAGGAGGAACTGGTTTTTAAAAGAAGAACTTGAGTGAAAAAAATAGGAGCTCGGGGACCAAGTGGATTACTAGACAGAAAGAATATTTGGGGGTGAAGGCCAAGCAGAGGAATTAGGACCTGTAGCGCGAGAGCAATGAGAAAGGTTCTGTCTGATGCTTCCACCTGCTTAGAACAAAGAATAAAACAGGTCAGAAGTAATCAGAATATCAGTCGCATTAAGGTCCGGGCCAGAAAGAATCCAAGGAAAGTGGGGATCCAGCTCGGCAGTGAGAATCTCAAAGACCTCAGGAGAGGGAGTTTTAGAGGAGTCTTGAAAGATGAATAGTTTTAATCAAGAGAAGCAGAGGGAAGGGCACTTGTGTAGGAGGAAAGGCCTGAGGCAGGCCGGATAGAACACTATTTGCCCTGTTTCTTTTGTGATGTTCTTTTGTGATGTGGTACCTGCCTCCATTTGTGGCCCCCGTCCCCCACTTCCCTCATTTCTCTCTTAATTCATTTTTCAAAATTCACGTGGTTACATTCTCGGTGAAGACGTCCCGACCAGCAGAGCTTAAAAATAGTGTTTTGGTTTTTTTTCCTCTGCACGATTGAAGCTATTGTTCTATTCTGTTTGTATTGTCCAGGATTTAGCATAATTCCCAGAACCTAGTAAGTGCTTAATGGGGTTTGATGAGTCAATTAGTTTATTAATGAGGGAGGGTACGGGGAGAGTCTGGTACGCTGGTTACAAGTGTGGTGCTCGAGTCAGACCATTTGGAGTCAAATTCCAGTTGTTCTACTTTCTACATGCGTGACTTGGGTCAATTATCTCAATCCCAGAGTCTTTATTTGTAAGATGGACATAATAATAAAATCTCCCCTAGGTTTCTTGGAAGATAAAATGTGAAGGTATTTGGCACAGGAGGAGCATTGCAACATCTGTTAGTTATTGGGACTGTCGACATAATAATGCACCACCTCTCTCCCATTGTGCGCATGGGTGGCAACAATATGGGAAGATAGATTAAAACTGGAATTCAGACAAAGAGCAGAATGTTTCTTGACTTCATCAAGAAGAGATGATGATGAGGATAGAGACATAGAGACAAGCCTGTTCGACAATCTCTTCTATTTGTTGACAGTTTGGTTAGATGAGTTCACTCTTAGAACCAGAAGCTGATGTGCTTTCTGGAATTTATAACTAGATGAGATTGTCAGAGGTGCATTCAAGGCTACAGAGCCATTGCAAAATTGCAATATATATATATATTATATTTTGCACACACACACACACACACACGAGTCATTGGCATTCTCTTGTTCTCTTTTAAATTCTGATCACCTGCAGCTTCCACCTCTTTTTTCAGGCCATCCTGAATTCCCTGCTCTGGCATTCCACTTGAACCACCATCCCCAAATTTCTTACCTCCGCTCCCTTCCCTGCCCCCTTCCCTGAAAAATCTAATTAAAACTCTATTCCTTCAGGTGAGTAATTCACCCAGAATTAGTAAAGAACTCTGTAATTAAATTAACAGTTTAAATTTTTTTAATGTTTTATTTATTTTTTAGAGAGAGAGACAGAGACAGAGTGCTAGCAGAGGGAGAGACAGAGAGAAAGGGAGAACGGAGTCCAAAGCAAGCTCCAGGCTCCAAGCTGTCAACATAGCCCAATGTGGGGCTTGAGCCCACAAACCATAAGATCATAACCTGAGCTGAAGTTGGTTGCTTAAGTGACTGAGCCACCCAGGTGCCCCTAATTAAATTAACCATTTAGTCATTCATTCACTAAACATTTATTCAAATATTTATGAACATTCTATTTGTTCCAGACATAGAGATACTTAGATGAAATTGAGAGCCTTACTCTAACAGATATTTCTATTTCAAAAGAGGTGGCCAATTAATCATTTATGTTAGGTAGCATTTCAGAGAGTGTGAGAGAGAGATGTTGGGAAGCTTCTAGAACTACAGATAATCATTTACTCCTCTTGTAACCAGGTGTGACCCCAGTAATAATTTCCAAATTTCATTACTACCATTGATGGGCAGAAAAACAGGAAAGAAAGAAAACTTGTAAATCTATCAGTGCAGTAGACATGTCATGCAGTTATTAACCATCATATGTTTAATTCTTGGCATTTGTGAGGTTTTCAATATAAGTGTATAATATCGTGATTGACAGCACAGGCTCAGGACTCAGACATTCTTGGATTTAAACTCTGGCTTTCATTCTTATTTACAATGTGACCCTGGCTAAATCACTTGGTTTCCCAAGTTCAGTTCCCTCATTTATTCAGTGAAGCTTCAGTTGTCAAGAATTGAATGATTTTATTCAAACAGTTTTCAATATACAGTGGGGTTTTTTTGGTGTCATGAGTAAATACGTCATTGAAATCTGGAATTAACCTATTGGTGCTCATTTCTCCTGCATCATGGGGATGTCTGTGCATTTCTGACATATGTGCATACATGCAACATCCACAATTACTCCAGTGTCCAAGGCAATAAGTGCACGGTCTCACAAGCCTTCCTTCACACTCTTACATTTATACTTTACCTTAAAGAAACATTAGCATTACCCTACCTTAAAGAAACATTAGCATATTCAATTCCAGCTGGCTTCAGGTATAATTTCAAAACCAAATATTAATCAAGAAAATTGTTACAGAACTGAAGGCTGAAACAAAACACATCTACAATTCACTCTAGGGATGAATAGGGTACCCAGGAGTTTTTTTCTGAGGCTGAAAACTTACTATTGACCCATCGTTTTCTCTCTCAGGTAGCTAGGATCATTTGTGTGTCTGGAGTGGAAAGAAAGTCAGAATGAAAGGTAATTGAGATTATTTCTACCTTTCATTCTAGTGTTTTCATCTCCCTTTGGATTAGGTGGGATTTGCTTATCTTCATTCTCCAGCCAAGAAATCCATATATTATTTACTGTTTTCTAGCTACCAGACCAAAACAAAAAGTGTTGGCCACATCAACAAAAACATTAATGTAACTTTGCCAAGTCATGTTTAACTGATGAATTCAGGAAGAGAAAAAAAATCACACAAATCGCTGATTTGGCATGCTGCACACTGAATAAGCCAGCTGACTCAATTTTTCACTTGCTATGGACACAGAAGCATCATTTGACATTTCTAAATATTGGAATTGCAGGGTGCCTGGGTGGCTCAGTTGGTTAAGCATCCAATTTCAGCTCAAGTCATGATCACACATTTGTGGGTTCGAGCCCCGCATCAGGCTCTGTGCTGACAGCTAGCTCAGAGCCTGGAGCCTGCTTCAGATTCTGTGTCTCCATCTCGCTCTGACCCTCCCCTGCTCACACTGTCTCTCTCTCTCTCTCTCTCTCTCCCTCTCTCAGAAATAAGTAAAACATTTTTAAAAATTAAAAAATATATATATATTGGAATTGCTTTGACAAAAGAACACAGACACAAATCTCATGAATTTTCTAGTTAAATTTTGGAAACTCAAGATGGACAAAGAGTTTTATGTATGTTTAAAAACCAGAAAATCTGGTAAAGAAGTATTTTATTTGAACTCAAACTGCATAATTGGCTTAGAGCCGTTCACATATGCCTCATTTTGTGGCAATTAAGTGTGCTTGAAAATCCCATTGAAAAGTAAGAGAAGTCTGCATGAGCAGGACCTGGGTATGAAGTGATGGTTTTCTCCAAAGCACATTTGAATCTCAGAAGGCACCATTGTATTGAACAGAATTTGTATGCAAAGCTAAAATGATATTTCACACTAAGTGTGAAGGTCTTCAGTTTCCTATCATCTGAGTTTTATCCTGAAAACTATCCTTATATAAGAGATTATAAGTAATAAATAAACTTCCTGAAGTATTATAAATTTGGTGTTGTTTATGATCTGTTTTCAAATTTCCACTGTGAATACTTTTGTGAATATATATATATATATATATATATATCTCAAAAATTATTCTTTAAACCTTTGGATGGTGACTCACATTAAGTTTGGATTCTGAAATATGTATATATACAATACATATACATACACACAGACACACATATACACCCACACACACAGAGTTATAGTTTTGACTATTAGTTAATGTTATTTTGGGTTTTCTAAACTGTTTTATTTTTTCCTTCAGTATTTCCTTAAAAAAGATATTTTTAGAAAATGTGATATGCATGATTTTTACTGGAAACTAGGAATCCAAAATCTTGTATAATTCCATCTTATTGTGTGAAGTGAGCTACTAATAAAAGTATAATGGACAGTTATATTTTAATAGATACTCCTTTGGTATATAATGATGCAATTTTGCATGGGGTATTACAGATGCCATTATTTCAAAGGAATATGATAAGTTTCTTTAAATGGTAAAATGATGACAAAAAGATAGGTTTCTAAAATGAAACCCACTTTCCATATTCTCTTCTAAAATGTTTTAAAGCCTACAGAGTTAGTCTTACATTTCACACCAAAGATACCTTTAGATATTTTCATCTGAATTTCAAAATGCCAAAGTCCTTAAAAAATGAAGTGTCAAATATTTTTTATCATAATATAGAGATACAAAATGCAAAAATGGTTAAGTGATTCACATAAAAGATTGTGAAACTGGATGACTTCATTTTTTTGCTTGTTTTTTCTTCAAAATTCTATGCAAGGGTTTAAAAAGTAGCTAAAAGAAATTACTATATCTTAACAGTGCCTTTTCAGTGTAACAAGACCAGGTCATCTTTTCTCATTATTTTGATGTGACTCCAGACTTTTATAAGTTCAATTATTATTCCTACTGCACAGAATATTGATAAGGGGTTCTGATAACTGTGCAGAGATGGGTCAAATCATGACATTGATAAAATGGTCATGCAACATTTTTATGGTGTAATGGACAGAATCCTAAACTGGAAATCAGAATTTTGATCTCTTAGGCAAACCACTTAGCCTCTCTGTTAACCCTTAGCTTTTCTCATTTATATACTCTTGGTCTTGGGGTTGAGAGTTTGAGCCCCACATTGGACATAAAGCCTACTAAAAAATAAAAAAAACAAAAACAAAACCCTAAATAAAATAAAGTAAAATAAAATAAAATAGGAACATATGGGAAAACATAAAGAAAACGAACATGAAATTGTTGAGTAACACATACATTTAATTTGCATGTATGCATACAAGTAGTTTTTAAATCTAATTTATTTTGAAGATTATGTACAAATCTCTTTGTTTTTCTTGCCAGTGAAAATGCTTTGGTCTCTTTTGCAGGCTTCACATTTCTGATTTTGATTCAGTAAAAGAGAGGTGAATTTTCATTAAAAAGAAACAGGGGCAGCTACGATGACAACTGATACATATTAAATAACCGTGGTAACTTAGAACGATTGTCCTTTCCTTGACTTGGGTGGAAAATAGTTATGAAATAGCCAAGAAGGTTCTTCTCTCCCTCCTAAGTCTTTTCAACTCCCATGACACCCAGCCATTTAATATTTGAGGAAACGTTGTTTTGAAATGTCCATACACTTCATTTGGACACGGAACCCAGGGGTAAGATTTAGTTGGTTATGAGAAAGCAGTGGAAAACATGCTTAAAAGAGACAAACTTTCCATTTAAGAAAAATATGATTTTGAAAACATCAGAGTCCCTGATATTGAGAAATCTGTTTTCATTGTCCATAAATCAGTATGAAAATGTCAAGTATTTGACAAAGATATGCGCTGCTCCAAGGCCAAGGAAATTTGGAAGCAGCAGAATACAAAACAAATGAACAGACTTAATATATTTAATATTTTCATCTGGAACTTAAAATTTTTTCAAGCATGTAGCTTCACTGAGTCTCATTCATATAAATCAATATATTCAGTATGTCAAACACTTTAGGAAAATCAAAAATTTGAAATTTAACATTTGCTCATTCCAAGAAATATATTTCTTTTTAAATTAAAAAATGGTCATTTTCATCTATCATTTATGCTTTTCCTTCTGTTTTCCTTCTTTTGAATCTTCAATTCTCAAGTTTGGAGGCTTTTGGCTGGTCCGGTGGAGAGTTTGAACATACACCTAATTAAAAAAAAATAAAACTCAGCAACACCAGAAAAGCATTGTCACCAAACAATAAATAATGCTTCCACCCAAAATATCACTTAAAGATGAATACACTTCGCGAGTTGAAAGGTGGCGGCGCACCTGCGGCACTAACCCTAAATGAAAAATAAAGACAACTGGGTTGTAGGGTGCCTTTCCCTCTTCAAAATAAAATTCTTTACAACATACAAGACAAACGGCACAAAAGTGAAAGGGCACTGATGCAGATTGGATAGGCTTACAGCGTAATTGAATTAAAGCTTGTGTGCCGCATATGACCACAAAGCAGGTCTATGGCTCAGGCCGGCTGAATGGAGGTGGCTGGCCTGTCAATAGAGACCCTTTAAACTGGTTAAATGCATCATAAGCGTGCGCAGAGAGCTTTCTAGCTAACAGGTGGCTGAGTAAACCTCAGCTGGTGCCACACAGGGCTGTCGCGTTGACCTTCTTTAGGATAATTTCAGCCCTCTTTTTAGAAAAAATTTGTTACTGTACTTGCTGTGGTGGAAACAATTTAGGGATGAATAATTTCTTTTGGTCCCTAGAGGCACGGCGGCTCTCTCTCCCCCTCTCCCTTTTTTTTTCTTGCACTCTCTCACTCTCTCCCCCTCTTTTTCTCGGTCTTGCAACTGAATTAACATAAAGGAACAGTGACAACAGCAAGCTGAAAAGCATAGCTGGTGGGAGGATTAAGTATATCATTGAAAGGAATTATGTTGTAAATGACAGGGAGGGGGAGGGCTTCTGTTCCTTGGTCCCATCTGGTCCTTAAAGAATACCTTGTTGTAATTACCCCCAGATGGTTTGTGCTCCTCTGGGGTCTGGACAGCCAGGTGCCACTGTACCCTGCTGGGTGTGATATTCATTGCTACACGCAGTGACAAAAATGGACTTTATTGAAACCTAATTTCTTCCAGGGTATTACACAAATATGAAATGAACCTTGCTCATCGAGAGAGAGCTTTGTTTACTTCCAAACCGAAACAGTCTCACCTAAGATGAGGCTGCCTGGTTATTTTACTTTGAACAACTATCCTAAAAAGAAGCAGTAACACTTCACCATGTGTGCGGGATTTAATTCAGTATTTTCAAATAATGGAAGAGGTCAACATCAATGGCAGGTTTTTATTTCTTGCTGTTAGAGTTTTAAAATAGTAACGAAGATTTTCATGACAATGTTTTGATCATTTTACTATGAAATTAACAGTAAATAAAGTGAATTATAGTATATCCATGTCTGAACATATTTTGACATTAGTGAGCAAATATTTATAGAACTCAAAATTTAATCACATGTTATTCACTATGAATATGCCTCACCATTTAATTTAAGAAACAAGTTTGAACAGTTTGTGTTGTTCTTTAATGTTGATATTTTCATAGAAAAATAGGAAAATAAAAATAGATATTAAAAAACATAACTGTTCATGTATGCCAAGATCGAATTTTACAAAATTGTGTTTATTTTAAGTTTCTATAAGGAAATTTCACTTTTAATTTTTCATGTATTTAATATATTTCAAAATCAGCAAAAACCTGAAAATAGATTAAAAGTTGTAATTGTACAATTCAGTTATATTTGGCTTATGATATCCTAATTATATATGCACTGAGTCTAATAATTCTTATTTGATAAACTATATAACAGAATATCTTTTAGGTCTTGCTAATTTTAAAAGCATGATTATTTACTTATTCCATGACTTTCTTATGATCATTTTTAATGTTTTAGCAGTTACTCAAATGCATTGCTTTAAATCGTTAATTTATCAGTGTAGAATTTGGGAATTTCTTATGAAAATCAAATAAGAATGGGACTGAAGAGCAGAAAAAGAATTTCTTCTCTAGTTATAAATTTAAATAGTGTAAGGAAAATATAAATAGAGCTAATCTTAATAGGAATATTTTCCTTTAATATATTTGATCATCATTTCAAACTATGACAATTTTGAAACAAAACAAAGTAAAAATACTCCCTGGTGTATATTTAAGAGGGAGTGAAACACACAAACAATCCAAGAGAGGGAAATTATTTTAAAGGTTGACAACTTCTGCTTTCAGAGCACTGGTTCGGTAACACTGAATTTTGTCAGCCGAGAAGAGCAAGTTTTATGTGCTTTGTGAAAGTCTTTCTGTCTGTGAATACAGTCCTGAGATTCTGTTCAAGCTTTACTCTACTGAGGGGGGGGGGCAAATAATTTTATTAGAATCTGCAATATGTGCATGAGGAAGACGGTAGGGCAAAGTACATGAACTTGGGGGGAAAAAAGCAGAAGACCTGAGCTCTGGTTCCGGCATAGTGCTCAGAGATCGTGTTCTTAGGCATCCACTTAAACTTCATAAACCACCTCATTGCAAAATCATTGTGAAAGAGTTTGGCCACAAGATCAGATCTGTGTTTTTTTAAAAATTTTTAATGTTTATTTATTAGAGAGAAACACACACACAGAGTGTGAGTGGGGAGGAACAGAGAGAGAGGGAGACACAGAATCAGAAGCAGGCTCCAGGTTCCAAGCTGTCAGCACAGAGCTCGACACAGGGCTTGAACTCACGAGCTGTAAGATCATGACCTGTGAGATCATGACCCGAGCTGATGACCTGAGCCGAAGTCAGACGCTTAACAGACTGAGTCTCCCAGGTGCTTCAGATCTGTGTTTTTAAAAATAAGTGTGTTTGATGATATCATGGAAAAAACACAGGGACTACCGTGGTCCAAGCTTTCCTGATTAAGACTCAAAAGGAGACAGGTTAGATGGAACAGAGAAGAGGGAAGAGAAAGACATTTAGGACCAGGGAGAAATAGTAGTGGGGCCTGGGAGGTTTAATTATGACTTAATTGGAATTCTTAGGTATTTCATCATTGTCTTTCACTTTTGAGGTGTTTTGGAACACTTCTTTATTACATATTATCATATATATTGTTATATATCATATATTATATATTTATCATATATAATATAATTACTATGTAACAATATACTATACACACAGTGGAATACTATTCATCAGTAAAAAAGAAGGGAATCTTGCCATCTGTGACAGTATGGGATGATTGTGACTATATGAGTGGACCTTTGAGAGTATTATACTTAATGAGATAAGCCAGACAGACCAATAGTGTATGATACCACTTACATGTGAAATCTAAAAAAGTCAAACCCATAGAAACAGAGTGGAATCGTGGCTACCAGGGGCTGAGGGGCAAGGGGATTGGAGACAGCTTGCAACTAGAAGATGACTAAGTTCTGGAGATTTAATGCACAGCGTGGCGGTTACAGACAACAGTACTGCATTCGAGCTGTCAAAATTGATAAGAGACAACATCTTAAATGTTCTTACCACAGAAAAGATAACCATGCTGGGACAGTGGTAACCATATTGCAAAATATAAATATTTCAAATCAACACACTGTATACCTTAAATTTGCACAATATTATATGTTAACAATAACTCAATAAAAACACATTTCTTACATTTTTAAAAAAGTTTATTTATTTTGAGAGAGAAAGCATGCGTGCGTGTGCACACACACACACACACACACACACACACACACGAGGGTCAGAGAGAGAGAATCCCAAGCAGGCTCCACACACAGCAGGGAGCCTGATGCAAGGCTAGATTCTAGGACAATGAGATCATGACCTAAGCCGAAATCAAGAGTCAGACACCTAACCCACTGAGCCATCCACATGCTCCAATAAAACAAATGTCTTAAACCAAATGATTCACATAGGATTCCAGAGAAACTACACCTAATGAATTAGCACATCTACCCTGCCACACAAACCATGTGAGGAGGGGAAGGAGACAGGTCAGTAGGGAGAAATGCCATCCCAGAAGTGCTTTCCTGGATTTAAATGTGAACTTAGATTTGACTCTGGCTTTTCTAGATCCTGTGCTAAAATGCAAAATTTTCTAAAATGTCAAAAGTTTTCTTCTGAGCTTGGAGAGGAAGAGCGTGGCTAAGGACTTAGACCCACAGCACAGACGCATGCTTCCTTGCTATCCACAGCTCTGTAATAACTGCTCAAATACTCTAGTCATCTGCAAAAAATTAAAAAAGGAAAAAGCAAAACCTTACCTAGATAGTTGCTGTTGCCTTCAAACTAGTCTTTGGGTCTCAAATTTTATCTTCTTCCAGGCTTCCCTTTTCTTGGGGGGCAGGGAATTAATTTTTCTAAAATACAAACTTTAATTCCCTCTTCCCTTCTCACGGCACATAAGCCCAAGCTCTTAAACAGTTCTTACAAAAGCCCATCAGCTCCGGCTTCTTCTTTTCTTTTTGACCTTGTGTCTTCCAACTTCCTTCTTCGCCCCAGTCTTCTGCAACACAGAAAACAACATTGGACCACACTAGCTTCGCAGGAGGCCCTGTTGCCCCTCAAATACCAGCTCATTTGCACAGCACATACACTGAAGTAGGAACCATACAGGGAAATTTTGCATGGCCCCTGGGCAAAGAAGGCATCCAAATTCGTGAAGCGTTCCAGGTTTTTAAACTGTATGATTCCACTTATATGACGTACCTGGAGTGGTCCAGTCCACTGACACAGGAGGATGGTGGCTAGGCAGGTGACAGCGGGGGCTGGGTAGCTATTGTTTGATAGTAGCTATTGTTTGATAGCTATAGATGATCGCTTCGGCAAGATGAAGAGTTCTGTGGAGGGTGGTGGTGATGATGGCACCTCAACATGAATGTACCTGCTGCCACCGAACTTAAAATAGGTGAATAAGGTAAATTTTATGTTATGTATATTTTACCACAATTTTTTAACACAGCTAAAATTTCAGCCTCGCTTTCCTCTGCACCTGTCCCATCCCCAGAGAGAATTAGGCACTGCATTATTTAATCAGCAGAAAAAATAGCTGCTGACCAAGGATTATAACCTTGAACTCGCTGCTCAATACTCATCAAGTACTTGGCTGGACAACATAAGTTTGCAAAGCACTGCCTGAGTGAAATATAGTCCATGTGTTCCTATAAACACAAAAACATTCATCCTCGGAATAAACCACACAAGCAGAAATCCACACAGCTGGACTATATAGTTTGTTCTCTTGTAAAACTGCTTTTATTAAATGCAATTTGGCATTATGTCATCATTAGCCCACGCTAAGAGACACTGTAACAAATAGTCCTGTAAAATCTATTTCAAAATCTATAGACAAATATTATGGAGGATGATGTATTGTTCTGTTTTTGATTACCTGTAAAGAAAACTGTTTCGTTTCGACACCAGGAATAGTTTGGTTTTCTTTTTCCTTGTTGGTAATATGAATAGTGTAATTGACTTTTTTTTCATTTTTGTCTCCCTTCCAGACAGACTACAGGCCACCTGGTGGCCTATTCTCGTGTTTTCTAGACCTTAATTATGTATTCTTTATATCCCTTTGCTATTGACTTCAAATTATCTATTCCAATCTATTTTTTTCTCTGAATTCACTTTATTTATTTTTTCTTTTTATAAAATGGTTACTCATTCTTGAGAGAGCCTTAGTGGGTGAGGAGCAGACAGAGAGAGAGAGAGAGAGAAAGAAACAGAATCCCAAGCAGTCTCTTAGCTGCCATCACAGAGCCTGACATGGGGCTCAAACTCACAAATGATGAGATCATGACCTGAGCTGAAATCAAACACTCTACTGACTGAACCAACTAGGTGCCCCCATTTTTTCTTTTACTTTGTGTTATTGTGAGCCACTTTAAATCCATTCTTGAATAACTCAGGAATACATGAAGTATTAACTCATAAACTCCTTTGAGTTCCTGCTAGATATTGCATGTATTTCTATCATTGCTTATATCACCATTTGTTGTATTTATATGTCTGCCATTCACACCGAGCAGCATGCTCTTTTAATACATGATGCAGATCTTATTAATATTATTCTTTATCTCAGCATAATTAGAATGTCTGGCTAATACATATGTATAAATAATTCTATTATATTGAACTGTTATCTGAGTAGAAATGAGAAATACAATAACTTTGGAAAACAGAATATAATTTATTAATTTTTTAAATTCATGACAACTTTTTGTGAGCAAATTTTAATTTTGGGGAAGGCTAATCATAAGAGCTAATAACCTAGATAAGCTGCTGAAAAAATTCCCATACTTAAATGAATTCTTGTATATTCTACTTGTGGTTGTTAACATTTAGCCAAATACTCAACTCAATTCTTTCTCTGTAGTGTGTGTGTATGTGTGTGTGTGTCTGTGTGTATGTGTGTGTGTGTGTGTGTATTAGTGTAGCAAATACAGATATACTAAGACTTATAGTGGAATAAACATCTTTCACTCTATATAACTAGTGACAATATATATTCATTATATGGATATATGCATATATATGATGAATATATAAAGAACTGTTATTACAAATATATAGGCACACATATATTAGTTTTATATATGTGTGTGTGTGTTTTATATATGCACACAATATAAAACCGTATGGTTTTATGTAATGTCTCTATAAACATATGTAGGCATATACAAGCACATATGATGGATATATGTATTCATAGTTTTTTATATATGTTTATAGATACATTTATCACAAAATAAGTCTTATTAGTTCTATTTGCTGAAATCAAATTCTTTACTATGTTTCCACAACACAGCATTCTTTGGTTTTCTGGGTTTTTCTTGTCTAATTTGCTCCTAATAGTGCTCCCTTGGTCTCCCTAGTAAATTTGTTCCTGTGATCACATTTCTGCTTACTCCACAGTCTACTCCGTAAATTCAATCCCTATTTATGGCTTACAAAATGGGAGCCCACTTTCCCTAAGCACCAGGCTCATATCCATCTTCTCCTTGGACATGTCCACACAATTAGCCTCATTTCTCCAACGGAATTGAGAATGCCTCGTTATTGTCCATGCCTCGGCACTTCCATAGGATCGCTCCTTCTTGGAAATCCCTTCGCTTCAAGGGTGGCATTTCCAGTGTCCTATTGCCCAAGCCTGACCCCTGGAAGTGATTATTGTTTCATTTCCTCTTCTTTACTGTTCTTCTCAACAACCAATGTATTTATTGCCAGCTCCTTCTCATCTCATCCCCTAAATATTTCTCATATCCTCACTTCCAGGTCATTCCATCACCCATTACCTACTGCACGATCTTAGATGAATACTAGAATCATTTCAATAAGCTAAAATGCATCTTCTTTTTGGCTGCTGATATATAAAAGGCAAATATGGCCATGTATCCTACCTGCTTAAAATTCTTTATGCTCTGTACTGCTCATGGATTCGCCTTTCCCTAGTTAGCGTGGCATGTGTGGTTTCTGCCTGTGATCCCATCCCTGTCTGAGGAGTAAATCCCTCAGCGGTGTGCTACGTGTGTCTCCCTGCACACAGCACAGTTTCAAGTCTCCAAGATTTTGCTAGCACCATTCTCTTCACTCAAGTGATCCCTTCTTCAACCTTCCAAGTAAGGGAAAGGACATAGGTTTTAAGGTCAAATAAACCCAGGTTTTAGTTTCAGCTCCGTCATTTAGTGTTTCTGAAGCTTAAATGAGAATGACTCAAAACACTACTGATCCTTCTTTGCAGGAGAAATCACTACCAAACCAACCTGTTTAATTAATTCGTTAAAAAAAAAAATCTTGCTTTATTGGAAATTGTAAACCACACGAAATATCTGCACATAGTATTGAAACTTCATTTACTAATCTTTTACAGACAGTAACATAGATCCATATTCTGAATGAATTGTAGGACTTGCATTGATTGTTACTATCAGCTATTCCAGAAAATTCAAAATAAATTGTAAAGGTTTAGCCTTTTATTTCAGATTTTAATAAAGTAATCAAAGTAATTAAATATTCTATCTTAGATTAGTGTATAAGTAAGCAAATGTTTTTATCCTAAATCACACAGGTTAAAGTATTGGCTGTGCGTGTGTGTGTGTGTGTGTGTGTGTGTGTGTGTGCGTTTAGTTGACTCCAGTGGCAGATTTCCAAATATATACATATATTCACTTTATTCTTATTGGCAGGTGTATTCCACAGATGTGTTTATTCTAGGATTTGCAAAGTGTGATCCTGCCTTTCAGTCTGAAAATTGTAACCATGTGTTTTAAAAGGCAGAGGAATCCTGGCACTAAAGTATCACTTCTAGGAAGATTTAATAGGTAGAGAAGTGGTGTGGACATCACTATGGTAATAAAGAAATCCTTTAACACAGAAGATGCTAGAGACAAATGTAGGTCGAGAAGAATCTGTACAGCACAGTTCAAGAGATGCTCATCCATTGCCTGTTGCAAGAGACCAGAATGAGAAGTTTCCTTATCAATTTCAGTTGAGAAACTTGAACTTCACAAAGAGTAATAGTTCTCTTGTAATATCCTTTTGAAATTCTAAGCTCTAAAACCAAGAAGATAATAAGGTAGACCCAGAGGAGTCCTCATGGGTGAAAAATAATTTTTGATAACTTAGAGGTCATAGCCGAATAAAATTGGGCATTAACTCGGCTCTTCCTTTGAGTATAAGTTATAGAATAAAGTAAAATAAATTTATTAGAAGTTAATAAATGAACTTTTCTATGATGGTGGATTAAAAGTTATTTAGATTTTTATGCTTAACTTCATTTAAACAATTCTCTTCAATAACTACTCAAAAAAAGAAAAACTTTTAACTGTGTCCTCAGGGATGGATTCAGCAAAGGTCTCTATAGAAATGGAAATATTTTCTGTCACTGACGATATACTGCTAGTGCTTTTTAAAGGAACTTTTCAACATCTTAGGGATATAAACAGAAAAAAAGTATAGACCATTTTACATTTCAGAAAAGGATCATGGTAAATTTACTACTGTGTATTATATCTACATTTGGGGAAATTCCTCCATTTTTACTTACAAATAATTTTTCTCAAATTCCACAGAAATATTTTATGTAAATCATAGAATGATATTTTTTAAGGCACAAAACCCAGTTTATTTGGCTTTAAAGTTTAAAAAATCTGGAAGCATTCAGTTACTTTTATTTATTTTACAGCAAGAAGGGGTAGTAAGAGCAAGTGGGATGGTAAGAGGAAAGGGGGTATTTTGGAAGGTGCAAGAATCAAACTATGAAACATAAATTCATTGTGTGATCTCAGCTCACACCATTTCCTAAAAGAGATTAAAATTTCCTAAAAAAATTAAAAGGAGAAGGGGGAAAATAGGAGGAGTGGAGAGAGAGAGTGGGGGGGGGGGGGGAACAGAGAGTAACAGGGAAAGAGAGACTGGATTAAAGAATTAATGTGAGAGCATCTCAGTCAGCTGAACTGACTTTGGCTCAGGTCATGATGTTACCGTTCGTGAGTTCCAGCCCTGCATTGGGCTTTCTGCAATCAGCACGGAGCCTCTTTCAGATCTTCTGTCTCCCTCTCTTTGCCTCTCCTCTGCTCATTCTCTCTCTCTCTCTCTCTCTCTCTCTCTCTCTCAATAAATAAGCTTTTAAAAAAGAATAAATTATAGTGCCCTAGGGGCACCTCCAAATTTGAAATATTTCTTCCGTATTCAGCCTTTCAGGGTTCTGTTTGTTTTGCTTTGCTGATCTTTCCAGGCCACGTGAAAATTCACTTTCAAATAGCATCTACCACCATCTTAAGCCTCATTTCCCCAGAATTTCTTAGCTGTAGCGTCTACGTGCTCAAATCCTTCCTCCAAGAAAACACTCCAGAGCCTCTCGGAGCCAAGCGTTCACTAGCAGCACAGCTGGAACCTGACACAGCATTTTGACATCCTCTTAAGGGGGCAGATAAATTACCATTTTTGATGCATAGTGTTTTGCAGCCTCCTTAGGATTTGAATGCCTCTGGTAGCCCTTTGGCTTTAGGTTATCATAACTCAGGATTGGATTTAATTGGGCTTTTATTTTTTTAACGTTAAAAAATAGGAAAATGCAAGAATTGATGTGAAAACACTCTCATCGAATGTTGCAAATGTTAATTTTTTGTCACTTTTAATGCAGATTATATATAAAGACACAACACACACATGCATATATGTATACACATATATACACTGAAGGTTCTAGTTCATAAGCAATGTAGTGTAAATGAAGGTTTCCTTTGTTCCTGTCTTTAAATTCATTATCCACTCCTTCCCTCCCCAAACCAATGTCAAGATATTGGTTTCATTTCTTCCAATCTATGTTCTAATGCTTTAACATACATATGTATGTGTATCTTCACTAAAAATATATTGTATTGGTTAGTGTGTTTTCGAAAACTTTTATAGAAATGCCATTATATAAATCAGCTAAGTGCCTAACAGTGTATTTTGGTAACTGTTTTGATGTATATTGATTAGATTACAACTCCTATTTGTGATATGAATATATCACAATTTACTTACCTGTGTTCCTATTGATGCACATTTATTGTCATTGTTTCTCTTTAACAAATAATGTTGCAAAGAACATTTTGGTTCATACATTTAAGAGTATGTGCACTTGTTGGGCCCCAGGATATGCACATATTCAGCTTCAACAGATATTGGCAAGATACTTTCTAGAGTGGTTGTACCAATGTATATCCCATAGGTAAAGAATGCATGCTTCCGTTGTTCCATACCTTTATCAATGCTTGGCTTTGTCAAGTTTGTTTGCCGATATGATGTGTATGAAAGTGCAGTACAGTTTTCATTTGCAGTTCCCTGAATTATTAGTAAGGTTTAGTACCTTTGATTTCTTTGTTGATCATTCAGAGATTTCTCTAAGTTTACTGTTTATGACTTTTGATCACTTTTCTCTAGGGACTTCCTTCCTTCCTTCCTTCCTTCCTTCCTTCATTCCTTCCTTCCTTCCTTCCTTCCTCTATCTCTCCCCTTCCTTCCTCTCCCCCTCCCCTCTTTCTTCCTTCTCTTTTTCCTTCCTCTCCTCTCTCTCTCCCTCCATCCCCCTCTCTCTTTGATTGTCAGGGATTTGTCACAAAAGCCTTTATAAAACCTCCCAGTATGTGATTTGTTTTTAGTTTTGCTTATAGTGTTATTTGTCGTACAGAGGTTCAAGTTTCTATATAAGCAAATATAATAATACATTTATGAAGGAGTCATCCCCTTGTGTGTTTCTTAAGAAATCCTTTCTTATCCCAAGTTTCAGAATATGTTCTTCCAAATAGTCACCCAATATACATTTTAATTCTTTTCCACATCTTGAAATTTAACCCATCTGGAATTTATTTTATTTTACAGTTCTATGTAAGGATCAAATTTACTTCTTCCCATGTAGAAAGCCAATTGTTCCAACATTATTTATTGACTAGTCCATCTTTTCCCCCACAGACTTGTGTTTCCACTTCTGTGCTCTACAAGTTCTTGTATATGCTTGAGACTCTTCAGAACTTTGCTTTTTTATAGATCTTCTTACCTGCCCCAGTATCAAACAAATCGTTTTAATTTTGTATTTATAACAAGCCTTAATATCTGCATGATAGATCTCCTGTCTTTCTTCTTCTTTTTTTTAGAATTGTCTTGGTTATCTTGGCTGTTTACCCTTTAACATGAATTTTAGAATCTGTTTGTTCGGTTTCAGTAAAAATCACATTAAGGTCTTGATTAAAGTTGCATTGACATTTGTAATAATGTAGAGAGCTCCATCTACAAAAGTAGTTTGTCTCTTTCGGTTTATTCAGATCTACTCTATTTCCTTCAATAACATATTGCCATTTTCTCAATACAATTTATGGGCTTCTTTGGTATATTTAATCCAAGGGGCCATACAAGTTTTGTTGCTATTATGAATAGAAAGTCTTTTTTAATGCAATTTTCTATTATTTATTGCTGTTACATAAGAACATTTGAGTTCTGTTGCTCTGTGGTGACCTTGTTTTATTAGCTTAAAATTATTTTAGATTTATATAATTTTTACAAAAGTATAGTAAAGCAAGTAACAGCTTTGCTTCTTTCTATCCAAAACTTATACATGTTATTTCTTTATCTTCCCTTCATCTTTGGATAGACCCTGGTTTTTTGTGGGTTTTTTGTCTGTTTATTTTTTTAATTTTTTTTAACAAATAGTTTATTGTCGAATTGGTTTCCATATGTTTTAATGGTGAAGAGTGGCCATTTTGTAGCTCTTCTCTTCCTACTTCTGACTTTAATGAAGATGCTTCTAAAGTTTTACCATAACTGTGAAGTCAGGTGAAGGTTTTTGGTAAGATACTTTTCATCTAGTGAAAGAAGTACTTCAGTTACTAACTGGCTTATAAATTAGTAATGTTTTACAAAATTGATGTTGAATTTTATTAATGGCTTTGTTTGAGTGCACCAAGAAGGTTTTATGATTTTTCTCCAGTTTCTTCTTATTGAAATGTTCAAAGATACAGAAAGGATGAAAGAATATGTAGTATCTGCTATCAGTGCCTACTGTTTGCTTTTACTAGGTGGGAGCAGCTATGCTCAGCCACAGCAAGAATTGGCCACTAGTGGAGCATAGCTGCCTCTTTCTCCACAGAAATGCTTTTAAGTAGTGGGAGCTACCTCTGCAGAAAGGTAATGTACTTTCTCCCTCTCCTCTTCACTCCAATTCCCACCCATTTTTGATCCATCATCAATAGCCAATGACTGCATGTTTTAGGCTATAAACGGTCAGTTGCCTTACCTCAAGATGAGGAATTCTGAACTGTGATCTATGCCCCAAAACTTCCCCAGTGGACCATCAAAGATTCAGAGATGGTTTTACCTGAGATCTCATCTTTCCTCAACACGTTACCCCTCACCATATGGCATCCTTCTGTCTCTTACAGTCTTTTTCAGCTGTAGAGCACCTACATTGTCACCTCAAATTCTTCTTTTAGGAAACCTGAAATGAAATAGATTAGCACAAGGATTACCAAAAGTTCAATCGCTTATTTTGTTTTTGCTTTTTTTTCCTCTCTCATTTTCTCCAATCTATATATTTTCTTATAAGTATATATACATATGCATCTATATGTATGTATGTGTATGTATGTTGCTGTACCTTTAGAAAGTGAGTTGTAGACATCATACATTCAACCCTTTTATTTTATCAAGCATCTTCTATAGTAAGAAAATTTTTGTACTACAATTTAACATGATCATAAGCTTTTCATTTATTAAAAATTGTGAGTTTTGAGGACAGGTTTTCTTTTCTAACTTTTTTACTTTTAAATGACATCAGTTTACATCAAAATTGTGAAAATTGTACAAATATCTCCTATATGATTTTCATTTCATTTTGTCAAACGATAACATTTCTGAATTGTTCGAGGATAAGTTAAGGACATGAAATCCCATCACTCCTTAACACTGTAATGTGTATTGCCTAAAAACAAGCATTGTCTTCTATATAACCACAGTACAACCATCAAAATCCAGAAATTTTTATAGACCTAATATAAGCATCTAATTCACAGATGCCATTCCATTTTCCCAACTGCCCTCATAATGTCTCTGTAGGTCCAGGATACAGTCCAGCAACACATGTTGAATCTAGTTGTCACATAGCTTTAATTTCTTTCAATTTGGCAGGGTTCCTCAGTCTACTTGCCTGACATTATTTTGATAGTTTCAAAGAATACAGGTGAATACTTTAAGGTGAGTTACTTTAAATTAATATAAGATATATTTAATATAAATATGGTTTCTATTTTGCCATGAGTAATACATTTTTTGTCAAGATTACCACAGACATGAAGCTTTATGCGATAAACTACTACATTCTCAAAACTCCAATCCTACTCATGTTTTATAAAGTTAAATCTATTCATAGTTTCATTTACTTTTTAATTTTTTAAATGTTTATTCATTTTTGAGAGACAGAGAAAGACAAAGCATGAGTGGAAGAGAGGCACAGAAAGAAAGGGAGACACAGGATCCGAAATAGGTTCTAGTCTCTGAACTGTCAGTACAGAGCCCAATGGGGGCTCAGACTCACGGACTGCAAGATCAAGACCTGAGCCAAAGTTGGACGCTTAACTGACTGAGTCACCCAGGCACTCCTCTATTCATAGTTTTACAATAATTAATATTTATTTATTTCTGCTGTATTTGTTTGTGTGTGTTTCCCTTTTCCTTTTTATTTGTGCCATTCTTTCTGGTCTCGCCTCTGGCATGCACATTAGACATATGTTGGACCTTCTCATTCTAAACTTCATGCATCAGGTTTGCTTTTAGTAAGGATCAGAGTACTGAAATCTCTCAAACTTTATGTCTGCAAATTTACTTGTTTTGATCTCTTAATAATTGTTTAACTGGGTATAAATTTTCTTTAGCACTGCAGTTGTTCCATTACTTTCTGCCATCTAGTGCTGTCAGTGGGCAGTTTCAAGGCAGGGTATCTTTAATCACATTTGTTAATTTTTTTCCCCTTGTGCTTTTCATTATTATTGATAATATGTGATTTCAATACAGTTTGACGGATAAGGATTTGTCTCTGGTAGTTTCATTGGAAGCCACCTGCAATCTCTGTACCACAGGGACTTCACATCGGAACACTGCATAGGCCTCAGTTACCAATTTCCCATAAGTAAATATTTTTCCACCTTGTGCCACCTGGTAAGCTTTCTCTCTAGTCTTGTGAAGGAAATTTTTCAGTCTCCTTTTAAAATGTAGACTCTTTATGGTTCCTGGTCTCTCAATTCCAGTTTCTTGCAGATTCTGGCCTTGAGGCTACTCTCCTCTGCTAGTTAAAAATACAGTCTCCACCTGTTAAAGCCTATATTTTGACCTGATTTCCCTCTAATCCCTCAAGCTATAACTCAGATATATTCTCTGAGTGTGAGATTCCTCTTTATCTGGCAAATGAAGATTTTTCTTTCTCTTTTCCAATTTAAAAGTGATTTTGTTTATTTGCATGTTTTGTTGTTTTATATTTTATCTAATATTACAGATTTTATGTTAAGTAAATTTAAATTTTTAATTAAGTTAAAATAAATCAAAAGCAAATTGAAAATTGTAGGTTAAGTAAGTTTTAAATTAAATTAATATGTAGATTACAATAAGAGAAAGAAGGGGAGAGAGAGAGAAAGAAAATATATCCTATAAGCACTGTGAGCATTCTACCCAACTGATAAAAGATTTACAGAGGTGATTAATAACACTTAAAGCTAATATGAAACACAAGACTGGATTTTTTATATTTTAGTCTTTTCTGTGTCATATCCTTGAATTTAAAATTACATTTCACTCCAACAACAATGTCAAAAATATCAAAGTTAGAACAAAAAGCCAAACTAACGTGCCAACAGAGAACTCTCATGTTTTTTGTGTTTTTATTTTTTTCCAAGACAATATTTTTAGAGTTGTCCCAATGGCTGTGATGTTTTTTGTTGTAACCACTGGATCAGAGGTCTTCACATCCTTCACAATACTCATACATCAAGTCCTTGCTCAAAGACTTGAGACAATGTCTCTACTTCTCAGAAGATTGATATTAACTCTCCAGTAGGAAAAAAAAATGCTGAATAAAATGGTAATATTTTCTGTGGTTGCTGTTTAGGTTGGGTTTTTGTTTTAGCTTTTGCTTTTGTTTATTTGTTTGTTTTTGGCTTATAACATGGATATAGTAATACCCACTCAGTAGGTTTTTAAGAGAATTAAATAAGGTAATGAACATAAAGTTTGTACCATGCATCTAACATGAAGTAAAATAAGTAGCAGCCATTTTTGCTGTTACTATAAACGTCCTCCGGAGGTTCTGCCCCATCTTCAGGGTCACTTCACCACTAGCTACTGGCTTGGGAAGCAAGTGTGAAACTTAAACTTTAAGTGCACATAGCAAGATTCCTTATTCACAAACAAGAACATTATTGAAAGTGATCAACAAATACAAATCAACTAAGAAGTTTTTTCAATGGTAAAAATGGTAAAAGACAAACATTATTACTATTTATACATTACCAGGCAGATGTGATGTTTCATAAAAATGAATTTTCTATATACAAAAATCTTGCTTAAATAACCATTTTTGATGAAAACTTTTCTAAAATATATTGCACATTTCTCTTTCTTCCTAATCAGTACATACCACATTTAAATCCCCGTTATTTGAATGATACCAGGTTATTCATAATCAGTTTATCCACTGTCTTACGTTTATGGGTTTATCCATAGGAATACATAAGGTTTGGGGCTATTTTCTTTTTTTACTCTTTTTTTTTTAGAGGGAGAGAGAGAGAGAGAATTTTAAGCCAGCTCCATGCCCATTGTGGGGCTGGACAGAGGATTCGATCCCCACAACCCTGGGATCATGAGTTGAGCTGAAATCAGGAATCAATCAGATGTTCAACCGCTCAACTGACTGAGCCACCCAGCCACCCCAGAGCTATTTTCATTTACAAGAAGGTTTCTTCTTTTTAAAATTTGCCTGTTAAAACTTTATTAGGGATGGGGTGGGAACAGAAATGAAATAAAGTGGATTTTTTTCATATGTTGGAAAAATATCTGGTGCAGAGAGCTTAATCGCAACTACTTAAGGCGGAATATAACTGACAGGTGCTCCATCTTGAAAACTGGACAGCTCCTGGACCTTTTTAGTTATTCTTTCTTCGAGGTACAATAACTAGGTCACATTCCTAGAGATTTTATATCAGTAGCTGCATCTATAACAGGTAACCCAGGTGATTCTGCTGTAGATGGTCTGTAGAGCTAACTTTAAGCAACACTTTTCATGCTTTCTGGGAGCATCACTGAAATGATCCCATGCTGCATCTTTTCCACAGTGTGACATCTAGGGAGGCTCCATGTGTATGAAGTGTGGCAAAACCAAGGGAGAAAGCGAGGCACAATGGGAAGAACAACAGGTAAGGAAATCATACTCTAATCTTGGCTCGGTCAGTGGTTGGATGACTTTGGGTATATTAATTACCTAGGGACCTTAAACATCCTTACCTGTAAAATAAAGGGGTTAAAGAAACGCTAGAGAGTTCTTAAGACCACTGTCTTCAAAATCATATTAAGATTGTTCTCTGAACAGGCCATCAATAAATTGACCTTTTAAAGATCTTGTAACCAGTAGTAATAAGTACTAACACACTCAAGATATATTATTTATTCTTCACACCATATCCAGAATATTTTTGTCAAATGCAAATCAGATCATCTTTCTGATTAACCCTACAACCAAATCTTATTGCAGTAACAATCAGCCCAAATTCCTTACCATGGTCTGCAAGCCACTCTGCCTAATTTTCAGACTCACTTTGTTCCACTCTCTCTCTCTCTCTTTCATTTACCATTTTGACCTCCAACTACACTGATCTTCCTTTAATGTACCACTTTTCCACTCTAAGACAGGAAAATTTGCTGAACTCTTAGAATATAGTGCTCAGATCTCCACGTGACTCTGCTTCATGCCAGTTAGGTCTCATCTCAAATATCAACTCATCAGAGAAGACCCTTCTGATCCACACTGACTAAAGTAATGCAACCTGCCTCCCACCCCGACTCTGTGCTGCATTCACTAGTTTTGTTTTTCCCAGGGCACTTATCACAATATGATACTGTGCAGTTACTTATTCATTTCTATCCTGTCAGACTCCCTAGAAGTAAATTCCATGGGAAGAGGAATTTTTTCCACTTGGCCCAAAAGACAAGCTGAGTGAAGAAAAAAAAGTCACCAAAATATTTTGCTTTTTCTTTGAATTATGACACTTCACAGGTCTCCATTGCATTAAATTCTTTTTTGTTCTTTTCTGAAGTAGGCTTCACCCCATGTGGAGCACAATGCAGGGCTTGAACTCACAGTGCTGAGATCAAGAGTCAGATGCTTAATAACTGAGCCACCCAGGTGCCCCTTCATTGCATCAAATTCTTTAAAATAAATTAGTTCTTTGTTTCTCTTAAACTTGTTTTCAACAAAAATAACAATGGTTTTGAGGTGAACACAGCCAGGTAATTGAAATCCAGCCACCAAATATTTCTGTGTTCAAACCTGACCAATGATCAAAATGCAAGGATACTGTAGCAGCTGACTGCTGGTCACTGGAAACAAGAGCATCTCTTCTTTCAAATTCCTTTCAAAAATCAACAATACCTCAGGGTACATGTTCAGAGAATTATTTCTCTCCCTGAGAAGAAACATAAGTCTTAAAAATATCACTGTACTCATTTTAATCTGGACTTCCTCAAGTCCAAAGGAAAAGGTGCCCTTTTAAAGATGAAGGCGGGCATGAAGTCTAATGCCTGTAACTGCACCTAGACCTTCTCTTGTGAGCACTTGCCTCCCACTTGAGGTGTGTTTCTCTTCCATCTTCATACTCTTCCTTCCTCAGACTTCTTTGTTGTCACTTAATTTGAAAAGCTTTCACTTGACTCTGCTGCCCCCTCTAGATACCACATATTTCGCTCTTTTCTTTCTTAGTGATTTGAAGAGTGGTCAGCTTTTATGGCCTGCTGTTACTTTTAAGTCTTTACAATCTGGCTTTGACCTCCACATCCTTATGGAATTGCACTCTAGAACAGCTACAGTGATTGATCCTCTTTCTGCCTAGCCCAGTGTTTTTTTCTCAATCCTGATTCTCCCAGGGACTCTGTAGCATTATTGAACTACAAAACTATATATTACACAGTCATCATTTCTTATAATCCTCACAAAAACCTTTTAAAGCATGTATTATTAGCCCCATTTTATGGCTGGAAAAAGTGAGGTTTAGCAACATCAAATAACACCTTTGAAGAGGTAAACCCACATTTGAACTCAGTTCTTTCTACTAAGTCACATTAATTTTTCTTCTTTTTCTTCTCCCCTTCCCCCTCCTTTCCCTTCCCTTCTTCCTCCTCCCTCTTTCCCCCTCTTCTCCCCTCCTCATTCTTCTTCTTCTTCTTCTTCTTCTTCCCTTTCTCCTCCTCCTCCTCCTTCTTTCTTCTTCTTCTTCTTCTTCTTCTTCTTCTTCTTCTTCTTCTTCTTCTTCTTCTTCTTCTTCTTCCTTCTTTTCCCTATGCTGTGCTTTTCATCTCTGTAACTCATTTTATAACTTAAAATTTGTACCTCTTATTTCTTTTCACTTATTTGGCCATCCACTCCCTCCTCATTACCCTCTGGGAATCAACAGTTTGTTCTCTGTATTTGTGAGGCTGTTTCTGTTTTTTATTTGTTCATTTGTTTTGTTTTATAGATTCCACATACAAGTGAGATCATATGGTATTTGTCTTTCTATGTTTAACTTACTTCACTTAGCATAATACACTCTAGGTCCATCCATGTTGTTGCAAATAGCTATATATATACTCCACATCTTCTTTACCTATTCATCTATCAACAAACACTTAGGTTGCTTCCGTATCTTTCTTATTGTAAATAATGCTGTGATAAGCATAGGGGTGCATATATCTTTTCAAATTAGTGTTTTCATTTTCTTTGGGTAAATATCCATTAGTGGAATTACTAGAGCATATGATATTTCTATTTTTAGGTCACATTAATTTTTAAAAACAAAGAAGCACAGGGTGGAAGTGGGGGAGTTTTAATATCTATATTACATTCTGATTATTTACCTTTTATCAAGGCAGAAATCAACTTACATAGACTTGTTTTAGGTATTGAAGATAATCCTTGGTAACATATATTAGAGATATTAAATTATCTATGCTTAGAAAAATATTAAAAATATATATGAATATATTTTTACCAGTGGACAGATTTGGAAAAGATAGGTCTATGGTGGCCTTCTTTCAGGCTTTTTATGTTTTCTAAAACGTTTATATTATATTATGTTGTAATAAGTACTTTACACTAATAAGGAAATGATAAAACAAGCCTTATTCTTTTATTCAAAATATGTTATTGAAATTTTGTTTAAAACCTCAGTTTTAGATTTTGGGAATACAATAATGAATAAGACATGCCTGATCATGATCTTCATGGAGTTAGTGAAAGGTACAAAGTCATATGGTACAAATAAGAAAAGAACCAAGTCTAGACTTGATTGATGCTGAAGACTTCCAAGAAGTACTCCCTGAATTTAGATGTGAGGGAAGTTAGCCAGGCAAAAGGAAGGGAAGAATACTCTAGGAATAGAAAAAATAAGGCCAGATCATATGAGAGTTAAAACTTTTGTTAAGAATTTGGCTATTAGGGTCACCTGGGTAGCTCTGTTGATTAAGTGTCTTGACTTCAGCTCAGGTCATGGTCTCTTGGTTCGTGAGTTCAAGTCCTGCATTGGGCTCTGTGCTGACAGCTCAGAGCCTGGAGCCTGTTTCAGATTCTGTAACTCCCTCTTTCTCTGCCCCTCCCCCACTCACACTCTGTCTCTCTCACTGTCTCTGTCTCTCTCAAAAATAAACATTAATTTTTTTAAAAAGAATTTGGCTATCATTTTGAAAGTGGTTAATGGTTTTAATTGTATGTAGAGGTAGAGATTGTTAAGGGTCATGATCAGATCTGATTTTAGAAAGTTCACTCAGGTACAAAAATTTTTAAGAGTCACACATTAAAAGATTTGTGGAAGTTTCACAAGATACCAATGCTTTGGAGCCAGACCAATTAAACTGTGGAAACAAGGTCCCTGTGTGTGTGTGTGTGTGTGTGTGTGTGTGTGTGTGTGTGTGTACACACATATAAGTGAACCTCTTTGGAGTATTCTAGTATGCAGCCAAGATTCGAAATAGTTGAGTTCTTGAAACAGTTCACAAACTCAAGGGATGCCATATTCAGTGGCATCAAGATGGTAGCTTAAAATTGGTCCTGCTGTATTTACCACATGGATATTGGCAGATACTACAATTTGGAGCTTTTCTTTACTTCAGAGATGTGATTATTTAACTTTTACTATTAATATGTGTCACATTTATTTTTCTTCATCATTATTGTTTTAAAGCTAGAGAGATGAGCACTGTTACAATTGCCTGAATCGAGTCATTAGAGAAAAAAATTGAAGGAAGGGGTCTCACGAGAGACAAGTGAGGATCCCAGCAAGACAGGAAGTGATAGGATACAGAGCACAAGAGAAGAATTAATGTTAGGCTAGACAATGAGGGCTTTTTCTCTTCGCAGATATGAACTCTTCACAGATATTAGTATGTTTTTAAAAATATAATCCCTAGTGATTATTTATAACAAGTAATTCTCTGCCTTATTCCCAACATTAGAAAGTTTCATTTAAAAAATAAAGATTTAATATGTAAATCATTCTGTTACATGATTTCATTTATCTTTCTTTGACTACAATGATGGTTGGACTGGACTACTGAAACTAAAATATTTTTCTTCCTTAGCTAGAAAATGAACGTAGCTCATTTTGTTCTTTTCTTAGCAAAAGTTCCTTCAAGATCCCTTAAGAGAAATTCTAAATGTACTAAAAAATGTAGACATTACTCAAAGCCCCATCCTTACTTACAGAGTTATCTGTATTTTTTAATCTTGGAAAATGTGTAAGACTCACTGCTTCAGTTATCACCCGCAGAGTTGCTGTTTTCACAATTCCATATAATGAGCCTCACCTCTTACCTAAATTTTAACTTTACGTTTTGATTCAGGGTCCTTCCCCCCTCAGCTTGAGGCCATTCTAGTGAGAGAAGAAAACAGTGCTACATGTGCAACAGACTCATCCTTGGGAGCAGACAAGACTAAAAGTAGCACAAGTCTTAATGGAAGGGGACATGAGGTGATATAACCAGATTTGGGAAAGTATGAAGGCATCATGAAGATGCTGTCAGGGAAAAGCAATGCCAAAAATCAGAGAAAAGGATGAAATAGATGTTAGGTTAATTTAATAGTAGATAGTGAACAAATGTATTAACTAACAACATAATTGTTGTGTTTACAATTATGTGATCTAATCTTTAATGTGCATTTATTTCTTTGGAGTGAGTGAGAGAGTAGGGCAGGGGGAGAGAGAGAGGGAGAGAAGAATCCCAAGCAAGTTCCATGCTGTAGGTGCAGAGACTGAAACGAGGCTTGAACTCATGAACCATGAGATCATGACCTGAGCTGAAATCAAGAAGCCGATGCTTAACCGACTGAGCCACCCAGATGACCCTTGTGATCTAATCTGACTTAATTTTTAAAATACAGTGATATATATATTTTTCATGTCTGGATACCTATTCCATTCTGTTGGTATAATCTTAGAGATCAGACACAGTGGCTCTGATATTACATTTGCAGATTATTTTATCACTCTGAGATATAAAGCTGATAGTTTTCTTTTCAGAAATAACTTAAGAGGGATGATTATGCTATATCTGAGAATCAGCAATAATTTAAAATGACTAAATATCCTCTTACTGACTTACTGCCTAGCTTAGACTTTCTTCTTTATTTGTTCCACAGTATCTTTTCCGCATTCACATGAACACATCACAGGTAGGATTAACGGTGGCACCTTACTCTGTGATATGAATAAAGCTTGCTCTTGAAACAGAAATGTTCCCCTGAGTGATATAAATAATATCCATAAAATATAATAAATATAAAATGATGTGCAATTGGGGTATTGTGCCATGAGGAAAAGATGCAAGCAAGGTAACAATAGAAAATTCCAAGGACATGAAGTTTAGAAACACAAGCGTTGGAGAGCACAAACACAAGTGAAAAGCAACCTCAGATCTTAGATGACCAGTATGAGTCATTTAAATAAAAAAAAAAATTCCAGGGGCACCTGGGTAGCACAGTCAGTTAAGCGTTGGACTCTTGATTTCAGTTCAGGTCATGATCTCACAGTTTGTGAGTTTGAGCCCCATATTGGGTTCTGTGCTGACAGCGCGGCACTTGCTTTGAATGCTTTGTCTCCCTCCCTCTCTGCCCTTTCCCTGTTCCCTCTCCCTTTCAAAATAAGTAAAAAGTATTTTTTTTTTTTTACAAATAGTTTATTGTCAAATTAGTTTCCACATAACACCCAGTGCTCATCCCCACAAGTGCCCTCCTCCATGCCCATCCCCCCTCCCCCCCACATCCATCAGTCCTCAGTTTTTGTCAGCATTCAAGAGTCTC